>NC_060247.1:136756456-137063096 GCF_921293095.1 Ischnura elegans | reverse complement strand
CTTGGCTCATGTTCACTTTTTGCTAACACTCTCGCAAGAATATCAACAAAACGGTATTTCGGTCCCGCAGCTGCGCCGATTAAGGTGGGATTAACCCTATCTACTCAAAATCGTAACCGACGTGTAATTGGGTTACGAATTCAAATATTTGCCCCCATGTATGAGTCTGACCAAATCACTATGGTGGTCGAGGCATTCATTATTTAATCCCTAGCTTTGTAATGAAACTAAGTTGCGATATCGTTCACACAGTTTTTGTAATCGCATGAAATATTTAACAAGTAAATTGGCAATCGATAAATGTATTTTTCTTGAGGGCACTGATCTCTAAATAGTGTATTAATTTCTATTTCCTGCTATACTGCCCAAGTGGAGCCAAGGCATTCTTCATCTTTCAACTTAGAAGGACTTCTACAATTGCGCTTCATTTAAATGCATGGGTATATGAATATACTCGACGTTTACTCTTCTCTCGGCTTACCTCCAACCCCGTCCGAAGACAATTCAAGGTATACTCTCCTCCCCAATGATGGTTGCCTAGCCAACAGAAATATCGTTTTTGGAGACATTAATTCCTATTTTAAATGACTTTTGGACTTCTAAGCTTCCAAGTTTCTCTCTCAGTTCAAGTGGTTCTGATGAAATTGTGACTGGGGATATAACTTAATCGAATCCCTGGCATCAGTTCCTCAGAATGCACTCACATTCTGAGGAATTTCACGCATTTCAAATAGTGATGAGGGAGTCGGACGTGATGGCAGGTCTTCATCTCCTCCCGTGCGGGATGCATTACCACACGCATTCTGGTGTTTGTCTATCAATATTGGCATCTAAGCTGAGCTTAATCATGCAGTGAAGATGTGTGATTTACGTAAGTTGAGCGCGATATTCGGAATGTATTTCATTGCTGCTATTATTCTTGACAACACTGTCTAGAAGTGGGAGCGGTGAATTTAAGTCCCTGCGGAGACGTCTGGAACCCCAAGGAACCACAGCATTTCAATCCGAAAAAAAACTCGAATCTTGATGCTTTGAAATCCGACTCTCAACGTGAAGGCGTGTTTTTTACGCAATTTGCGCGGAAAGATGGGAACAAGTGACAAGCCGACACCCTAAGTGGAGCGCACACATTCATTCTCTCTCTCTTGTCTGTCCGTTTTTCTCTTGGCTGCGTATGGGCTCTTAGATTGTTTCAAATGATTCCTTCTGTCCCTAAAAAATAACGCTGAAAAACTGCTGCTCAAGCTTAGCTGTAGGATGAGGGTTCCGTCTTCAAACCCTGGGGGAAGCCCTTGGAAATTGCAACTTAAAGATCCTCAAATTGTGGCGTGGGCCATGATAAGCCCAATTGGCCCCTGCTTCCAGCAATCAGTGGACACCCGCGCCTGGGCTTTGGTCGGGGTGAGCTCTACCCTAATTTAATTTTTAATAAACATACTCGGGAAATAACCGGTCGAGCTAATCGTAAAATGGGTTTTGTTAAAAGAGTATTAGGAAAGTGCGACGACAAAGTGAGAGAAATTAGCTAATTCCTTCTCGTTAGACCACGTTTAGAATACGCTGCCAGTGTTTGGGACCCTTAGGAAAAAGGCTTAAAAACAGAGTTAGAACGCGTGCAAAGAAGAGCTGCCAGGTACGTGAAAGGTCATTGCGATAGTGTTATTAGTGTAACTGACCTCCTAGATAAACTTGGATGGGAATCTCTATCAGACCGTAGATTGAAAAATAGACTAAACCTTTAAGATAAATTCAAGAGCATTGTCTTTTCTAACGAAGTTAACTATATCTTACGGACGCCAACATACTACGGAAGATCGAATCATAAGAATAAAATAAGAGAGCATAATGCATGTTTCGTAATTTTATTTTTATTTCTAACAGCATATGGTAGTATAATGTGTTAGTATGCGTGACGTTTTTTGTACTGTGTGGTGTGCATGTGGGAGTCCAATTGCATGCTGCATGCTGGTGATTGATCACCCCCTGCCAAACACCCTAGAGGTGGCTCGCAGGGTGTTATGTAGATGTGGATGTACCCTCACCCATCCACATCCGAAGGTACCGAGGGTTGTGTCACGTTTAACCTGGTTTAATTCTAGCAGATAATTAAATTAAAATTTACTTGCGATTTTGCTCAAATTTTTAACACTCACTTCACGACCTCTTTAAAAACTATCACCTCAATATTTTAACGCAATGTATTGAAGCACAATGTATGATGACACGTTATGTTTTGAAACCATTCGTGAAGTGAAAGCAAAGCGTTTTCTTAAATTTATTTTTAGTCGTGTTTAATGTGCCTTCTAATAGGCTATAATTCCTCCAAATCAAGCCACTCGAACACTTTACTAACTTGATGTAACACACTGAATGTGAAACATTGCATTTTTATGAACGGTTGGCGATGTTGCACTGTCATTTATTTTCTGCGCATTCCCTCCGTTCTCTCCGAAGCATCGATTGCTCACTCGGCTGTCCAGACGCACTTTGTGCAAATGCAGTGTCGTGCAATGCGTTGAGTATCTCCCTCCCTCTCTCCCTGCGCTGCTGCTGTGGTGGCGTCCTTCCATAGCCATCCGGCGCCGGCGCCATTAGTCTCGAGAGCGTCACTCCACCGTTCCAACTGCGGCCGTGTTCCTCTGCCCATCCAAAAAACAAACACGCGCGTGCTAAGGGCACGGCTGCTGCTGCTGCTGCTAAATGCAAAAAAAGTGGCGCTTTTTCACCCGTGCTCGATCCTTGCACGCGTGCGTTTTTTATGCGTGCTGTCGAATAGTGCACACCACGGCCGTGCCTCGGTCTCTTTCCGATTCAAGCGCCTCTCCGTCTGCCGAAGCCCTTCACTTGTGTTGATGGCGAATCGGTTGAAAGTTGTGTGGGATATTGTTAACCCTCAACCGGTGACGTGCGCTCTGAGAGACCGCTGCGTTTCTAAAAAAATGAATATTTTCAAAATTGGTATTTCAAAATATCTAACATCCTCGTGAGCGTCATAATGTTGTATGATGAGGACAAAGCACTCTTAAAATTTAACGTTTTTATTATTAATTTTTCTGCAAATTTTCCACTGAATTTGTGTAGCGGTCTGTGAGACCTCACGTCACTAAATTGGAAATCCAATAAACATAATGCTGGTGGAATTGATTCAAAAAGTCGTTAAAACAATTCCTAGTGATTTTTCAAGAATAATAATAATAATTAACAATTTATAATGAAGCATTTCTAGTGGCATAACGTACTTAATTACTTAATTAAAAAAGTACCATAGTAAAAATAATAACTCAAGTGTTTTTTATATCAGTTTTTTATCCTCTTTCATATTACAAATTGTACTGAAAAAGTTGGCTCGTATTTGGAATGCATAATATTGAATATAAGTTTTATAATAGTTGAGAAGTCGAAGAAACGGGAAACTATGCAATAAAAATGACTTTGCAACGTTTTACGAATTTTTGTTTTATTGCGGTCTCCCAGACTGCACGTTTACCAGTAGTGTAACAAGAATTGCACGTCACTGGTTAAGGGTTAAGTTCTACGAGTACACATTATGTATATACCATCACAGTTATGCCTAGGATGTTTGGCAGGTGGTGGCAAATAACCAGCATGTATCCTGCAAAAGGTTCTCCTGGTAAGCACTCCGTGGTCATTAAAATAATTACAAAATAATTAAATGCAATTATATAATGCATTAATAGGTTTGGTGTGATTTCCCACCAATTCGCAACCGTGCAATCATAAACCATAACGCTAAAGCACTCACATTGAAAGTCAAAGATTCGAACGGTCATTAAATAATGTAAGTACAAATATCCATACAAGGTTAGTATGGAAGAGTACGGCGGAGTCATACAGTACTCAATTATGTCAATGCGGAGGGAAAAAATACAGTCAATGCGGTGAGAACAAAAAAAAGTGGATACAGAAAGGCGAAGAATGTTATCATTGCTCCCATGAGGCTATCTTCTGTTTTGAGGCAACTTATTCACTTACGCAGAACACTAAAATTCCTTCACTCTGAAAACTAAACATGGTTTCGCGTGTCACTCTCAGTGGATCGCTTTAGTGTGCTGACTGGAGTGTTGGCTTCCCACCCCGTGGGCCCGGGGTCATATCCCGGCGTTGGCAGAGCATTTTCAGAGACTGCTTGATCCCTGTTTGTGTGTTGCATAGAGAGAATCAGAACCCAAGGGGGTCCTCTGAGGACTACAACGCACCCATGGGACCCATTACTTCAACTGATACGCCCGCGCACCCGGGGAGGGATGTGGTTTGGGAAGGAAAAAGGATAGAGGCGCTGCCGCGATCAGGAGCCTGACGACGCCTCCGGAGTAGGAATATGGGGAGAAGTGTAGGATAGGGAAATACCCACGCCGCCATGAAAGCGACAGGGGCCCACTATTGGCGAAACCATACTTTATTGTGCCAACGATTTTGGAAGATTTTTCTATGAGAGGAAAAACCCAAAGATCAAATCGTTGGATAGTTTTACAGAGAGTGTATTTCAAACGCTGCACTCCGTCCGTCGGATGGGACCTTAAGCCGTGGTCCCCTCTGTGCCTTTCGTTAAGAGCGGGCTATAGCCGACGCCGGGTTTCTCTCCACCCTTCCTTCCTTCCCAAAGGTGCAAATTACGTTATCTCCGTCGGTTGTCTCTTACCGAATATCATATAACACGATAGCGCCCTATGAGAAGAGGTAACCTTGGTTACAGTCCACTGCCCACACGACAGACACGAAGGCATATATACACGCGTGTATATATAAAGAGAAGAAGAGAGAGAGCGAGAGAAAGAGAGCAGCAGCCCCAAAAAGGACCGACCCTGCTTCAGACACACAGCTTCCCTCTCCCCCTCCCCACCCCCACTGCCATCCCAACATTCCTCACATTTGCTTCCTTTCTATTTAGTTGTCACGGGGTATCATTTTCGACCCCGGAGGGAGGGGGCGGCGGAGGGCGGCAGGCTCTAAACTCCACTCCGTCCCCACGTCCAACGAGGCGATTCATGAGTGACGGGGAGGGTGGATGGCAGGGGGTGAGTGAGTGTCTGAGGAACACGACCAGAGAGAGAGAGAGAGGAAGCACGGCTCACCCACTCCCTCTCTGAACGGGGGATGGAACTGCACACAGAAATAAAATTAACGCTCCGTTCGGATGGTCGTGGAAGGCTTTTCTTTGGCGATGGCGTGGGAGATCGCCGATGCACAACGCTTAGCGAAGAGGAAGGTACTTCCTTAATAAGCAATCAATATTTAGCCGAGAAAAAATGTATTAAATACGCAAAATGAAAAAAATGTGAAAATACTGGACAAGAAAACTAAATTATTTATGAATAAGGTGAAAAAAAGGAAGAAAAATGAAAAAAAAATGTTTAAATGAAATTTAAAGTAATAAAAGAAGAGGTGTATCAAGAAGACCCGGTTCAACATCTCAAATTTGAAAATTTCACTTTGTAGTTTTCTCAAATACGTATTTATTTGCGTTTTACATCCAGGCAAATTTTGACAAAGGTACGTACTGGAAATTTTAAGATGATTGCCTAAGTTATGAGTGAATGATAAGTGATGAAACAATGGCGAGAGATACGCCCGAGGACATAGAAATAAAAAGACAGGCCACAGGCAGAGGGAGGGGGAGAGGTGCTTCCCTTTCTGAATGTACACATTCCATCCATTCTTAAGAATGAATGAATGAATGCTTTCCTTCCCGTTTGGATCCGCCCCCACCATTCTTCGCCCCACGTGATGCATTTGTTTTTCTTTCTCTTTGCCTCCCGCAAGCATCGCTTTCTAAAGAAGGTTCGTCTCCAGTTGTGCCAATCACTCAATGTATCTATCTCTCTATCCAACTCTATTATTCGTGACAAACGTGCGCTTCACGACAGTGAGTGGTCAGTGGCAAGTGAGTCTCATTTTCATGTGGCCACTTAACTCTCAAGTATGGGAGTAATAGATAAGTTGCGACGAAAAAGATTTTCCTCGTGGAGTCATTCTTTTGCATGTTTAAAACAAGAAAACAGCGAAAGTTGACGCCAAATGTTCATGAGTTGGTGACGTCATTAGAGGTCAAGCTCTTTTTTTCGTTCAGGAGGAACTTCCCATCGAGGGATGGAAACGCAAGCAAGTCTGTGAACAACAACGGATCACGTGAGGACGAGGAGTTGACGGGTGACCCGCTCGGCATGAGCTGGTGACGTCATGAACTTATTTGTGCAAGACTCGAGAGATTCACATGGTTCAAGATGGAAGGAGTCGGCGTGTTCACGCGTGTGTCACGTGTCGTTTGTGAGAGCCTCTTCCCACAAATACTCAATGACATCTATCCACTGCAATCGCGCGCGTCAGGAGGCACGCAATATTTTTCCCAAGTTTAATATTTCCCAATTATGAGATATTTTTTTTATTGCTTTGTCGTGTTATTGTCCTATTTTTCTATTAGTTTAATAGTCAACTGCTTGTTTCCCTGGTTCGTATTTTTTCTGTTTCCTTGTTCTATTATTTAATACATGAACATGTGCTTTGTATTTTGAATTTATAACTCACAAAGTGTAAGTTAATTGTCAGTGCAAGTTGAATCCGGGAGTGGGGGAATTGGAGTCGCGAGGCCGTAATAAATAAAACAATGCATCACAATGCTGCCACCCAGTGGGCCATTTGGAAAGGAAAATGCACATCCGACTGACTACTTTGGGTCGTCTAATTTCGGATGATCGCTAAGGAACAATCGCTTTTACAAATCGAAATCACTCGATAAGTGTGGAAAATGGGAAATCAGGGGACATCCTACGAAAGAGTGAAATCGAAACGGGAAGGTGTTGACCTTTCGCCCGAAGAGAGCGAAAACAACAAACTACAAAAAATAGCGAAAGAACTCTCGCTTAGACGTCGGCGTCCCCATGTTCTTGTGTTCTTCAGTCGGAAAGGATTTGAGTTGAGCAGGCGAAGAGAAAGAATGGGAGGGGAAGGGAGGATACGGGGGGATATAAAAAAAGGCTGAGAAAGGATGTATCTCCGAAGATCCCGAGGCCATCTCTTGGAACGACAGTTGTGACGCGGATTCCTGTTGATAAACTTCACCCCCCTGTTCCCCCCCCCCTTCCCCCCCCCCCGAGGCTGCGAATATTGGGCCGAAAAAATTGTTTACCTCTAGCAGAGAGAGAGAAAGAGGGCGAGAGAGCGATGTGAGGGGATGTTGTAGAGAGAGGGGCGGGGGGAAGAGACCCTTCCTTGCCTTCTCTCTCGATGCTATCTGAGGGAGAGGTAGAGGAGGGGGCTTCCTGCGAAGATAAATGGAGAGAGATTTGTAGGCGTCCGACTATTCGTAGCCTTTGAATGCGATAAGATTCCGGACTGAGCAAAAGAAGAAGTCGATGCGTGGGGGGAGGGAGTCACGTGATTTCCGAAAGAAAAAAATACTAAAAAACACTCCATAAGGGAATAACATAACTTCTTTTTAAAAAAAAGCCCGGAACCATAATTTGTAAAGCAGCGACAATTAGTGAGTCCGAAATTTTACGGTGTGCCTAAGTGACACTAATCCCCTCGAATCCAAGATAAAAAGTCTACTTCCGGCGTTAATTATTTAGAGTGATCCTTTGTGGAGTTCTCTTTCCCACAATTCCGTGCGCGGTCGCAAAAGTGCGCGGCGATATGCATGCAAATGAATGAATGTTAGCGGCCTCCAAGTGCCGTCCGTGCTTTCAACACGAGAGGATCTTCTCCGCGAAATCTTTCACTTTTTCTTTCGAAACTTAGCGATCGCAATATCGAGATTTCAGACACTAGGAGTGCAATTAGTGAAGAAAAAAGCTGTGTTTACGGACTGAGTGGCGAGGCAGCAGTTTGTAGTCGAACAACGCTGAATAATCATCTTGTTTTCTTTTTGCTTCTTTCCGAGCGAAATATACAATGTGTAGTAAACCGAGAACGTACGGATTGAGGCGAAAGATAATAAGAGTATGAGTTGCATTAAGTGCAATTAAATTTGAGCCGCAGATTTCTAGTTCGTACAAAAACATAATGAAAAACTACTCGAAACTACTGCACATTTTCTGGCTATCTGTGAATTTTAAAGCATAATTTATTATTTAAACCGTGTTGTTATTATGCTCCATTTTGTTTCATTCTCATAAAGTGATCTGGATTATATTTTACCACATCTTTCCGTTGCTAGATCCTTCGCGCCTACTCCTCGAGCTATTCGTGGCGAAATATAGACGGCCTGTACCCATTCGCCGATAAGCTGATGACGTCACGAATGCCATGGGAGCGGATTATCCTTTTACCTTACAGCTACTCCTCGGCCTCGCGTGGCTCCTCGTTGTTTACACTCTGGTGAACGATTCCTTCTCTCAAGAAGCGCTTCTCTATAATCCAGCTAGTGAGCCAGAACTCTTATGACGTCACCAACTCATGGTTGGCAGCTGCCGCGGTTTTCCATTGGAGAGAAGCTGAATGTGGACATTTTCTTTCCCGTCCATTCACCGAATTTTATTCCATATTTGCGATTTCGTGTGTTGAGTGAAAGAGCGACCCAAATCTAGAATTCCACCTCCTAACCACTGCTATCGCTGCATTGGTTGAAGGAAAGACGGAATATAAAATACGACTATGCCGCGAGAACATAATTCACTTACGAGTTCCCCGATTTATTTTGAAAGCGGTTAAGCACACAAGAGTTCTCTTTTGTTGCCGCCAGAGGGTCGTGATTACGCGAACGACGGAAAGCGAGACATGCATTCTAGATTGCCATCCTCCCCTCCCCTTTTTCAACTTCCCCACCCACTCCACAAAGCAAACAATCCCGTCACCGTGGAGAGAGACGAACGTGGAGAGAGAGAGAGAGAAAGAGAGAGAGAGGGAGAGAGCAGATATGAAGTGCGCCCGGCGAGCGAGCGACTGCATTAATAAACTTTTGCTTAGCGTTGCGCGTCTGTTTGTCCCGCTGAGGACGCGAATGAAGACATTCGGAGTTAGGAATGAACACACACACACAAAATTAAATATAGTAGAAATTCAGAGAGAATTAGAGAGAGCGACGGATGCATCCTCTTGTGGGGGACCAGCCGTGAATCGTTGCGTATGTACAGGGAACGTATTCTTTTTGTATCCGTCACAATATGCTGGAAGCGGACACAAAGCGAACTAAATCGGCTTTAAATCAGCCAATGATACACGTAGCGTGCACCAAACGTACTGTGAACCTATGTTTTATGCTGGAGACGAATACCAACGTGAGGCTCCTTCACTTATGTCGACGTTTCATACGGAATAAGTACCTTAGTTGTCATTGGTGCACGCGTGTAATTGGCCACTGTTGCACACTCGTGCACTGTTATTGCACGCTTCAGTAATCACACGATTCAGGCTATAGGATGAACAACATGGAAGTTGGCTTCGATGGCGGCATGGATAAGTCCTCGCCTGCTGAACCGATGGTCGCGGGTTCGAGTCCCGCCTGGGTGGGGACGTTTTAAAACATGTTGTCCATTTTTATTAAAAAGATCGTAATAGGGGGGGGGACCTGTGATCATCGCAGACGTTGTGATCGTTTTTACCTTTCCCTTTCGAGGGATATCTACCGCGATCGCTCCAATGATGGCCGATGATAATTAAATGACCGTTTCGCGCAATCATTTCCCGCGACGCCTCCAACGATAGGAAACGCATCCCTTTTTCCGTCACTGGCACCGTCTGTCAGCCAATCAGAACGCTAACAGCGACCGTGACGCCACTTACGTCTGAATAAAAGGAATGAAAGTTGTCAATGACGGAAAGCGATGGAAATTAAGAGGGAATGGTGGTGTGATGCAGAGGCGCAGCGAGGGGGGGGGTTTTCGGGGATAAACCCCCCCCCCCCCCCCCCCCAGAGCTCAGAGAAATTTTAAAGTTTAATCCATTTTACTTATATGGATCAGTATTACTTAAAGAATAAAGATAGGACTTATCACATATCCCTCAGAAAGCCGTAAAACTCGCCATTTTGAACCATTATTCTTCAAACTTTTCTGTAGGAGGGCCCCCGCAACTCCTGATTACCCTGATAGGTATGCAATACCCCCCACACCCGTAAGTATTAGTTGCGCCTAAAACCCCCCCTAGCCTTAATTCCTAGCTGCGACCCTGGTGGGATGGGATTCATAAAGCGAGGGGAAAAAATGGCCGTATGATTGAGGCTTCGTATGCATGCGGATTAGATCGTGTGTTCGTTAAAAAGGCACGACCATTGGGGGGATGGGCCGCTTCAAGGGCAGAGTGAGCTTTGTAGCTCCAACACTTGTAAGAATATCCGAGGTCTTTCGTAGGTTTTCATTAAAACTTGCGTTCAAATGAAACTGTAAACTTAATGCTGTGCGCGTCGTGTGTAACTAGGTACCTGTGAGTCATGGGGGACGCAGAGAGTGTACCTACCTTTCCGGACGTTACGATTTTCGGCGCTGGGCGGCATGCGCGTGGATTCAGGAGAGGAAAAAACCTCGTGGAGGAGGAGAGAACGAGTCTGTGTGTAGTTTAGTGCGTTCTGTTCCTCGCTTTTTTCCTCCTCCACACAGTGCGTTCCTTATTTATTTCCCCCTCCCCCCACACACGAGATAGCTGCTGCGGAACGGATTTTCTGGAACTCCCCGGTGACTTACCATAATTTATTTAGGCCGGAAAAAATTGTTTGCATCCGTATTCCTCCACTGGGAAAACAAAAGACAGCGCGCGCGCTCATATATAGATCCGTGGACGGAGGCGGAGGCAGTATTTATGTATTTCCGTGGCAACTTCGCTTATTCGCTCTCGACGGCTTCATCGCGGACTAGACAGGAGTGTCGTGCATACAACGCCTCTCATCCAACTCGAATCACGAATGGGGTCAGTACAATTCAGTCAAACACGATATCGTATTTCGATATTGTAGGGGTTCGTGAGAGATTGAGACGACGATTTAAAAAATAAAGCCACCCTCATTCTGGCACTCATTAGTAGAGGTGAAAAAAACAAGAAAGTTGCCCCCCACTTTTCAAGAGTTGATGACGTCATTAGATTGTCCGATCCATTTAATGCTGGGAGTAAATTGACCGGCGACGGATTTAATCGGTGGAATTATTCTATAGTTGGAAATTGGCAGAAGTGTACGATAGAAATTTGTGGTATTTGATTTTTCAGCAATCAAATTATGTTAAATTCTAAAACGATGTAACATTGCTGTAATCAATATAAAATGGCGCTGTTGGCTCTAATCCTCCACTCTCGCCAAATATTTCACGGGGAATTATAGCTAAGAGCTAGAAATAAGGCGATATTACAAAAGGTATGCCGGTATCAAAAACCTTATGATGAATACAGTCCAACCAAATTTTCTGAGGATACTGAAGGCAAATAATGATAATAATAGAATTATACGCTACGTCTACCGTTTGCCAGAGCTTTCGAGGACACCAAACGTATTACATATATCGTAATCAACTGCCTCACGAGATGTTAATTCACTCCCTTCAAATGTCTTTGTGGGAAAAGTGAGAGATGCAAAAAGGGAAAGAGAGACGTTAAGGTATCCGAAATAGTTTGGAGGGCTCTGAGAGGGAAAATGCAATGAAATCAAATAGACGAGTGACAGCTGTGAACCGGAAGGGAAAGAACGAAAAAGGCGGAGAGAGGCGAGAAGAAGAAGAAGGAGGCGGCTGGAGTTAAAGGAGAAGAGCGATAAACGGGCCACACATAAAACCCTTACAATGCGTAAGACGTCGAGGCGACTTCTGCTTCTGTCTGCTTCCTTCGACTATGAAACGCCGACAGCTGTTCCCTATTATTCTTGCGTAGTGCACTCGGCAAATATGTATTGGGTCGGATGAAGCCATCGAGAATTACTAAAAACCTCATCGCTTCCAAAGAGACGTTTTAATTGTGAAAACTCAAAGGAAAGGTTGTCAGGTATTCTTACCTCGTTCATACTAAGAGTAGTGCATGCATTGAGGCAGAGTCTTATGTGTTGAAGTGAAGGGCGTGTTAGTAGCGATGGATGAATGAGAGGGAAGGAATTCAGTCACAGTGCGTGTCAGCACTTGAGGAATCCAGACGACAAAGGAAGTCGGAGCCTAGGAGACGCTCTCCACACTGCTAAGATATATACACACGCCCCTATAAACATAAACAAAATGACACTTGAGAAGCCGTGAATATTGTTATAGCAATGCATTTTTAGGGCGTAAGTTAGTGGCGGAAAACTTTTCATTACGGCCATTAATTGGTCGTAAAAAGATCAAGTCCTTGTGTCAATGCGTTCTCCGTTGCATCTCTCTTATTTAAACGTCCCAATTTATTTGTTTATTTATTTGTCATCACTATGAAAACAGCGCGCAGGCTTTTACAACAGGGACGTTTTTACAACAATCAACAACGCAAGACTATCGCAAACAACCATGCCTTGGGCAGGGATAACTACCCAGGCAGGACTCGAACCCGCGACCTTCGTTCTGGCTGGCGAGGACTTTACCTCACAGCCACCGAGGCCGGCCACGATTGGACTACGAAATACAGTATGGAACAAAATTACGTCAATCTAAAAGATGTATGTTATTAATTGCTTAAAAAGAATCTTCGGCTAGCGCCAAGTCTCCGTTTCTCTAGCGGTTTTCAATGTAAAATTTACATCATCTTCGGCTTCAACAGACCAAGCCGAAGACCCACCCCAGAGCATTTTACTTTTACAGAATTCTCTGGGAAAATAGACGGCATTTATCATGTGAAAACTTATTTCGTGTTTGTTGATATTATGCAGTGATTAATATGCTCTCTTTCTGCTTTCAGGTAAGTGGAGTCCGTCTGCCTTCACTGTTTCAATTTCCTCGCTTTGGTTGCTGGTAAAAATCTGTGAGTACAATTGGGCATCCTTTTTTCAATGCAGATACACAAGAATATGGAATGTGGGTATGTTGTCCGCCGAATTTAAAAGTCGCGCGGATAGACCTTGCATGGTTTGTATTCACGGGGATTGACAGAGGCTGATGGCAATTTCAAAGTTGTTCTACGATCTCGCCTCGCCGGAATTTCTGGTTTTATTGTGTTCACTAGTCCCAGCCTGCTGGCTGTCTCCAGTGTGTTTCAGGAAAATTCGTTTCTGGTGTGTTTTTACGTTATGTCATTTTAGTATTTCTGGTGGTGTGATTTTTTAGGGGGGGGGGGGGGAATATGATTTGGGAGGAATGCAGAGTTAGGAGTTCGGTGTTTAAAAGTTGAATTTGGTGTATAGTTCCAGAGGTTGGAAATTTTTTCATTTTCGGTACGGCTGAGGGATTTCTGGAATTGTGTTAGATTTTCTTTTAAATCGTGGAGAATAGGTGTTACGTGAAGGTCCTTACGTAAGTCCTCATTTCTGATAAACCATGGAGCGCAAACTATTTTCCTTAGGA
Source organism: Ischnura elegans (assembly GCF_921293095.1). Lineage (NCBI taxonomy): Eukaryota > Metazoa > Arthropoda > Insecta > Odonata > Coenagrionidae > Ischnura > Ischnura elegans. Next base: position 137,049,702 of record NC_060247.1, on the reverse strand, counting down.
GGACGTTTTCAGTTATCTGTATTTTTGGGAGGTGTGTCTTCGAAGCCATCAGCCAGACCGGAGATGCGTATGTCAGAAGTGGTTTCAGCATGGTTTTGTAAAGAGTGATTTTGGTTTTCAGAGATAATTTCGATTTTTTCTGCAGCAGAGTGTCCTACGATCTTACATCCTTCCATCGGTATTCATATGTAATATAGTTGCAATAACGAGTAGAACGAAATGGCGTCCGAGTTTAATTGTAAAAGATTGTTAAAAGGAAATGTTTAATGTTATGTATTGTAAATATTCGCAACAAATCCCTCAGGTTACAGACTGCTGTGAAATTTTTTAGTACAATACACTGAATTATATGCAACGGGATGTTAATACCCTCTCCCCGAGTTAAGCCTAGAAATTGCGCCTTTGGCCAACTTGAGAAGATCCACGAGAATTATGCTCCATGGAAAATACATGAAACTTGGATATTTTTTCTCAGCTAATTTAAATCGGGGATGAGATTGCGAATTGGAGGCTAAATTGCATGGATCGCAGACGACAGTTTTTGCACCTAGAAATGCGCCATCTTCGCGTTCGAATTGCAAAATTGACTTTTCCATTTCAAATGTAATAGTTCATGCCAGTAGGCCGTGTTTGGAGACCCCGGACGAGACCTCAGCGTGGCTTATCAACTGCTCCCATGGTGCATTGAGGCGCGAAGCATTCCATTGTTTTCAGTTCATTATGGCAAGTACGTTTATCGATGGCAAATCTGTCTTCTAATCGTTTGAGAACAGACTTAGAGGAGTGTTCTTTCTCATTAGGTTGCCTCAAGTGTCGAGTAAGAGATCGAGGAAGTCGCTCCACGGAAGAAGACACTCGATCCGTCCTTCACGAGGGGAGAATGGACTGTGAAGAGCGAGTTGAAGCTGTTCGCAGGATACTGGAGTGGGTGGAGTTCGTCGACTGTATACCGTGCGCAGGTGAAGCTTAGGGCCGGCATATTGTTCTACCCCTGAAGAAGCAGAAATCCACGGGCTCTTGTAGTAAAGGATGGCCACTAAAACTCAATATTTTCTCGTGAGAAAGTACGGTAATCCATTTTCAACGTATGTGAGAAAAAAATAAGTAGAATGAGTTACCTAGGTATTAAAATAAATCCATAAAAAATATAAATATTTGTAATTGTCTGAAAAAGGTGATAATTGTCAATTACGTTGATGAAATTTATAATTGTAAAGTACTACGAATGGGACTTGTTTTTTCAGGTAAGGTGTGGTGGTGCCGAATATATTAAATACCGGTATGGATAAAAGAAATCTTCCGAATTCCACCGAAAAACTTAATTTAGTGACTCTTCGCCGCTTTCACGCCATTTTGAAATGTGTCCTGTGTCTCGATCCATTTGTTGTTGTTTGTATAGGGGGGGGGGATATGCGAAGGAGCCTTTTCCACTCCTGCCCCCGCCCTAATCCAAATGCCATCGCTATAAGTGCACAGGAGAGACAAGAACAAGGTGAAACAAACACCGTTATGGACTAATGATGTGATATTCAAGCTGACAGATTACACTCGATGAGATAAATATGCCGTGAAAAATGGGAAGCAAGTCGTTTTCCGAAATGACAGCGGGTGGATATGAAGCCAATTACCTAGTGCAGAACTCGAGAATAATTCCTAAATATTATTCACCGGGAATTGTGTCTTCTATATAGAGAAAGATATCGTCGAATCGCAGCGAAATTGGCCATTTATGTAGCGCGCATGCTTGCGGGGAACAGCAATGTGGTAGATCACTATGGTGGCCGCGTTGGTACTGACTTGGTTTTCCATTGAATGCGCAGACTCCAGACACTATATGTGTGTGAAAGAGCGAACACGAGAGAGAGAGAGCAGTTCTCCTTGATCCTACCCTCCCTCCACCTTTTATCCCTCGCTACAGCTCTTTAAGATTTCCATCCAATTGTTCCAGCCCGTAATACCAGTCGCCACACCACTCCAGATCGTCTCTTTTTTTCCTATCTGCTAGACAATGGACTTCCGCGCAATACTTTCGCCCGGCGGCTTTCCATTGGATCGCGTCGTGCCGTTCCATTTGTCGCTCCGAATGCCTCTCTGCGACGACTCCAACGGATCAGAATTTATGATCCATTGAATCCCCGCTCTCCTTCCCCAACGCAAATCTCACGCTCTCCGTGGATGAAGCCCTCATCTGAGAAACAGACGCGGTCGCCCACGGTTATTTATCTTTGGAACTGAGAGAAAATGTGCCTACTAAATGCCTCCGTACGCGGATGTAATGGCAGGAAAATAATTCTTGTCGTTTCCTTTCTTCTTTTCCTCAGCCTTTTGTGTATGATACCTGAAGACTTCATAGACGAGTGTTGATTGCTCACAGCTGGAGTGTTGAACTTCTTCCTAGTTCCGTAGTAATTATTATAATTATTTTAGAACAGAAGTTTTTGCTAAGACTACCGTGGTAAATGGTCGATGTAATCATAATGGTTTCCGGGCTTCCATCGCGTAGTTTGATGACGACAATTTCGTTAGCATTCCCTCCAGCGTCTTGGAATGAGAAATGGGACTTCGACGCAGAATGCATTTATATGTTTCATGGGTCTATGAGACCGTTTTTTTTCGGATTTCTTCTGAAAAATAACCACCGCAATTTCCTCCAATGAGGCATATAAGTAAAAGCAGAACTCTTCTGCATCAAACTACACTTCTAATTTGAAAATGTTGACATTAGACTGTCGGCATCGAACAGACAAAAGCATGGAAAACAATTCCAATTCTGGTATTCGGGGAACAGGTGAAGATTAACTACAAAATGGAGTGTTCTCCAGCCTGGCACTCTTAGCGTTGTCACCCGCGGGGAATTAATTTGAGTTATGCCTCGTTCACATTACTATTGTCCGTGCGATCGTCTTAACGATAGTTGGCCGGACTAGCCGTGTGAATGCATGTCCTGACAATAGTTTACGTAGATCCGAACGTTGCCACTTTACGATGGTTAGGTGCTGGGAGACCGGAAACGGAAGCGACAAGAGAAATACGGAAAGCTCGTGAAGCTCTATTTTTTTTCATGGATTTGTCCTAGGAAGGAAGAATATGGGCGGAAGAAAAATTATTCTGTTAATACACGTTGAACATAGTAATATCTTGTTCCTGCATACCTCAACAGCTTTGCTAACCGTCACTTTCCCGTTCAATTTAGATGTCAGCACTAGAGGGCAGCACAGGTTTTAACAATCGTCGTGTGCATACACGATAGTTCCTAAAATCGCTGGAACAATCGTAATGTGAATAAGGTATTAACGAAATTCGCCACCCGCGTCGTTGGGGGCAGACTGATCCGGGGAAATAAGCATTAATCGGGCTATTGACTGAAATTTAATATTCGCGGTTGTATGATCCATCGAATGCATTGCGTATCTGTGCTAATCGTCGCGAGTGCAAACACGCTGCAGAGAATATCGAGGGCAATTAATGGATCGCTCTCAACTCATCGCCACGCTGCCTTCAATTTAATCTACAACCCTCCCTCTCCACCTCCCTTTCCACATGTTTTTGTTCTTTACTATCTTATGCCTGAACTCTTTGTTCCCGATTTTTTATGTTAAAATTTCATGTTTGTTACTGCGTCATCATAAATTGGGTGAAATGCTGTATGTGAGCAACTCCTTAAATAAATAAATTTAGGAAAGAGAATGAAATGAGCGGCATCATGAACTAATCATCCTCCTCCTGGACGGACTCTCAGCACATGCAGTGCAGGTATTCCCCCCGTATCTCGTGTTTATGGCTTTATCTGAGTGCTGGCAGTTTGTGCATTTCCTCCGTGTGGTGTGTAATCTTTCGAATGATTTTGAGTCGTGCGGACTTTCGATATTCCAAAGCGGTAATTTTCATAAATTGTCCTCGCTCCCTCCCAAATGGATCGACGAGGGCCGTGTCCGCCTCCGACTCCCATTCCTCGACCGTCTTTCCACCGTCTTTTTCGTTTTCTCCTCTCCCCCCTGCGATATCGCCACCCCTGAATTTCCCTCGGCCCTGATTATAGTGGTCTCCTTTCAAAATGCGTCCACCGTCACCTTGAGAGTGGCAACGTGGCAATTTTCTCTCTTTCGACTTGAAATTAGACCCGCCTACATTCGCATTTTTCCAAACTGTGTTTGGATGACATGGCTCCGAAGAGTGTGCACAATCCTTTCTCCTTTGACTTATATTTCCATTCGTTCGATGAGCTACTTTTGGGACTCTCGGGTGAGATGCCGTGCCAGTGATAATCCTCATTAGTAATTGATGTTCCTTGTGTCCGCATGCATAGCCTCTCTGCCCGTTGCCCGTGGGTTTTGCCGTTAGTGTTCTACGTGGTGTATGGCATGGTTTGCTCGACACAGGGATTGTTAACGCGGAGGGATTGGAGGAGGCTTTTACCAAGGAAGTATACCAAGTCTTGTAGGGTAATTTTCAGCCGCACTCATTTATAGCGATGAGATTTCCGTCTTTGGGTGTGATGATAACTTCATGTACTTCAGGGCATTGAAGTTTTCTTCGTTCATTATTTGTTGTCGCTAATTGAACTTTGCGTGGGAATCGGGTCAGTCCTGAAACTGCAATTCATAAAGAGATCTAGGCTGATGGACGGAAAAGATAAATTACTACGAAAAGTAATCTCCTTAATTCATTCCATCCTCTCGTAACTTTAAATAAAAACGCAAAAGCTGCCTTTGCCCAATTTTCATGAGTTGGGGACGTCACTTGAGGCCCGTTTCATTGAATCTTAAGAGTGTTTTAGAGTCACTGGTTCGTACAATTCTCGTGGAACGGATGCTCTTCTGTTACCTGTTTACTTGATTGAAGGCATTGAGCATGATTGCGCTGCTGTGTATGTTCGTGATCGCGGAATAAGTAATTTTCGGATGGGGGTATGCAGCTGCTGATGTGCGTATCACATTCTGCGCTCCAAACAGCGCCCTCTCCTGGCGCAAAAGATAAACCGCGAGTATTTACCGAGAGAAGGACGGGAATTATCCACTTACGTGAGATAGCAGTGAAAAAATGAAACATTTTTTGCATGCGGATCGGGTCGCTAGGTGTAGCGCGTGTGCTGTCGCGTGATCAACAGCTATAAACAAACGAGACTCGCACTGCGTGCGATTTATTAACCCGCGAGATTTTAGTGATGTGGTTGTTTGTTTCCGAGCGAAAAAAAGTGTTGCGGTTGTAATATTATTGTGTCGGCATGTCATGGATGGCAATGATTCTCGTGGTTGGTTTCAAAGACTACCTCTGTCCGGGTTCTCTGTGATAATTTTGTATCCGTCCGGAGATATGTTTTCCTTTCACAATGTATCGATCTTCTCCTTTTGCTTCCATTGTGATGTTATTTCTAAGCCCGCCAATCGTACGTTTCTTTGTCATCAAATTTAGCTCAAGCCCATGACAATGAAGGAAATAGACGTATGTCTCGTGTCTGCGTTTTTTTTCTAATATCCGTGTTTTGGATCGCGAGAACAGGCTCGGAGCATTCCCACTATACATACTTATTATTTGACCGCGAGCGGTGTATGAGGCCAGATACCCCGAGCCCACTGGTGTAATTCAAAACACACGTCCGTGCCTTGAAAGTCAAGTTAGATCAAAACAAGTATAATTACGTAGTATTTGGTCGTAAAAAATCGTGGGAAATATTTTTTCATTTTAGGAACAAAAAAGGAACATAAAGCAAAACATAGGAATAAAACGAGATGCATTTCAGCACAAACGTAGAAAATAAAACACGGCAATGAGAGCGGGCTAGGGGGAGAGACGTCTGGGCGGAAGAAGGGACAATTGAATCATTTCCATCATATGATGATCCGATGCAATGAACAATGAGTGTTATCGTTGAGGGACAGGTGGAAGGGAAGAAGGACCGAGGTAGGCCACGGATCAGATGCCAGTGATGTAAAGCAGGAATATTAGGGGAGAGCGGGGTTATACCGTACGGCGGGGCAATACCGTGCTCCATAATTTTAGATCCGCTGGAGTATGTAGCGAGAACTGGGAAGTGCTGTTGCATGGCGGAAGGAAAGCGAAACCGATGAAGGCAATCTGGGAGCTTCTGCCTTCACGCACGTGCATGTGACGAGAGTTTTTCTGTTTTGCCAACTGTTCTTATAATGTTAAAGTCTAACTCGAACTGAGGTAAGTGAAACAAGTTTTTAGTGACTACATTCAAAGTAGTAATTTTGAATAGCCCATTTCGTGGGCTATTTTTTTTAATATCAAACACAATTCCTGTATTGTTCTTATTTTACTTTAGGGTTGAAAATGCTGCGCCATGTCGTTTTGGGGCAATTCCGTACACCTTGTATGGGGCAATACCGTGCAAGGCGTAAGGTGTACGGTATTGTCCCGTGTTGAACGATAATGCCCCATATAACATTTTAACTTTTCTGAGGAACTTTAAAATTAAAATGTTGATATTTTAAGAATGTTAATGGAATTATGAAGTGCCTTTGAATGTGTGAGTTTTCTGTCCTCCCAAGTACAGGCGAACCTCGATGGTCCGAACACACAGTAGTCGGAACACCTCAATAATCCGAACTCCCTTCATCAGTCGTGTCGTCAGTTTGTCTGTAATAATTATAGATTTTCATATTTCGATGCTATAATGAAGCATTTAATCGTAAATAGAAAAGGATTTTTTTAAATCTTGGTTTTATGTTAGCTGACTTTTATTTCAACAAATATCGGGGGTTTGGTAAGTATTACTTTAATTTTAATGTAAGCTAATAAGCCATGTTATATTTATTTCGATGATAGAATAAAATTTTAAATTACATATTCCATGCTTGATTATTTCCCAAAGTAGTTGGAGCAATAACGCACTGTGCGGTATTGCCCCAACGGGTGTACGGTGTTGCCCCGGCACTCGGGACATTACAGTGCCGTATAAGTGTTTTGTAAAATGAATATGACACTCAAAGTAAGTTAAGTTTTCCAAATATGAAGCGAAGAATTGGTGAGAAATCGAATTTACTTAAAATTATCTGATTGCCTCTGTCATTGTTGTTTTCAAATAAAAGATATAAACTAAAACTGCTTAACACTTTGACGCCCAGGGTATTTTTATATGCGGGTTTCCAGAAACCCGGGGTTTTTGTTGTTTTTTATAAAATCATGGCTTATTTGGATACTGGATAAATAAATTATCTTGCACGAATTTTATGGAAGAAATCCTATATTTTAATTTAAAAAAAGATCGAACTTCCTGTAACATAAATAAAAATGAATATGACTCATACAATACAACCACTTTTTGAAGAAAAATAAAAAGTCCTGACATTGATATCACTGTGCCTTGTCAAGTTATTCATTCTTATCCAAGATATGATTTGCTTTTGTGTGGTAAAGTTTGAAGCAATCTGGCATGCATAATGCCACACCACAACAACAAAATTTCGACCCAGAAGTCTGTTTGAAGAAGTTGTTATAGAGCATGTCTCCTTAGCTATTGTTGTTCCTTTCTCAAGTAATCCCTCTCCAATCTTCAGCATAAAATCTGACAAATGCAAATTTTTCTCCTTACTCCTTGCTTCGAGTTGCCCTGAATAGCACATAGTCATTACTTATGGCCATGGTGAACATATGGAAAATAGTTTCTTCCACCACTTCAGCTGCCTACGTTTGAAAGGGTAATACGCAATCATTTGGTCAATTCTGTCCACTCCTACTTTATTCACATTGTAGTCCAAAATGGCCTCTGGTTCGTTTTTCATCAAAAGTCCTTCCTTGGTTCGGACTTGAACCAAACTGGATGCCATCTTATGTTTTGTCGATAAGAGCAAAACATCACGTTTGTCTCTCCACTTCAGGCACAATAAATGTTTTCGCCGCACGTACGCTGTTTCCCCCTTTTTTAGCTTCCTTTTTATCACAGTTTGCTTTGGCACCCCTTTCTATTGGACATGCAAGTCCCTACAGCTTTTGTTTTTCTCTCCCATGAAAAATCAAACAGCGCAGGTGAGGTGTAGAACCTATCTGAATAAACAGTATGACCCTTATCAAAATAGTTTTGAAGTACTCACAGCCCCGTAGAGCGAAAACTGGCGAAAACTGTGGAGTCATTTCCTAATCCGAAAAAGTGCATTTAGAAGCCGCTAAATGGCAGCACCATCGATATAAGAAGGATAGACAGCTAAATGAATAGGTTACATTGTTTGGGACCGAGACAATCCCACGGAATATTTTTAAGTAATTTAATCCGGGTCCCAGGGAGGAAATATGCAACCCGATCCCTGCTCGGGCTTGGGCTTCTAAGTGCTAAGTGTAAGATAATACCCCGCACTCCCCTATGTAAGTATTAACACTTAGAAGCCCAAGCCCGAGCAGGGATCGGGTTGCATATTTCCTCCATGGGGGGGGTGTGCTCGAAATCTTGCAGAATAATTCCGCTCGGTCTTCATTCCGCACTGTTGATTCCGACAGGTTAGCAACGCGACCGGAATTTGGTGTGCTTGAAAATTTTTATTCCGGCGACGAAATGAGCCTTCGCGATGAAATGAGATTCCGTTGAATGGATATGGCAACACTGCACATAATGCGCATTCATCACGTCTTATTTTTCTAACTGCCTTAAATAACTAGTGTAAACAAATTCAGTTGCATTTGTCACGGATATTATTATTGGCATTTGTACTTGGTGAGAGTCGCAGGTGTTGAAGAAGTAAGTTTTTACGAAGGGGAAGTGCGAGGTTGGTGTGAATTTAAGCTTCATTCGTATAAATAAACTAGTTTGCCATAGAGAAAACCTTTCTTCAAAATACTGTGGCATGTTTTTAGCCATCATTTAAGTACAATTCTGGCAAGTCGATTGCCTGTAATTGCATTGTCCAGTATGTTTTGAATATTAATCAAATAACTATGAAGTGACTACAGTTCTTTGCTCAATGATTACACTACGTTACGAGAAATTTATGACATGCGACTAGCTTTCCATAAAAGTTTGGAGAAATGTGATACTGTAACTTTCTAATTCCTCGTTTTAAGTATCAGTTGGTGAGTTTATATAGTAGTAGATATAAGGAAGATTTCAGGAATATTGTCTGGTTATAAGAGTCTCCTGGTGAAGATTAACCTTAAGATAGATTAATAGTTGCGAGTTATTTTGTTCATTAATCGCTTCCGATTGACAGTATCTTAAGATCATGATAGCGTGGACATCAATTGATTTAGCGTACCTGGTTAAAGGAATGCTCGCCACTAAATACGTCAAAGATTTATTGCGTGTGGAGGCATAAAATACTTCTAAATATTATGTATCATTAAATAAATTGTGCATAATAATGAAATAAATTTGATTAAATAAGTGCATGGTAACATTTGATTCAAACTGTTCTTCAGATTTACTGGTAAGCTTCTCTCTCCTTCGCCTCGGATGTAGATCTTTCAATAGCTTACACATTTCATTGATAAAATTTCAACTAATATCATCTTCCTATGTGTAGGTGAAATACTTACAAAAATCATGAAATTGACTACGGAGCAGAAGAGAATACTCCTAGAATTTGTGGAAGGTACACCTATCAGCGATTGTAAATAAGAAAAAAATGTTAAATTTTCCCCTAATATTTAATATGATTGTAGGAAATGATGCTATAGCAAAGAATAGACTGAACATTAAATTCACCGCGGAAGACTCCAAAGCTATGTGGATGGACATAACCAAAAAGCTAAATGCATGTAATGGACCAAAAAAAAATTGGAAAGGTTGGAGGAAAGTAAGGAAATACTATATACATAACATTTCTAATTTCGGGAATGAGAATAGATTGTTGGTACTTAAAATTCATTGGTAAATTATTGAGAAGTATTGTGTTAAGCTGTAGATTAGATATATGTAATATGACAAGGATATAAATGGAAAGAAAAACAGTGTTTTCAGCATGGAAAAATCTTTATAACCATTTCATAATGTTCACAGAGCTGGTCGGATATAAAAACATTTACTAAAGCAAAGGCAGCTGCCTATATGAAAGAGGGTAGGAAGTCTGGGATAGGGAGCCCCAAGGAACCAGAGCCGAATTCTTTCCATAAAAGAGTAATAGCCCTAATTGGACATAATGCCATTAGCGGCCACAGTGATATTCAGGAATCACCCATAATAGGAGCTTATGAGGTAAAAATGATGGTGAATCAATAATTATTGCTCATTAAAATTTTTTAAAAAATGTAACATCAATAATTTACCTTAATTTCATTAAGTCACAGGAAACTCCAATGCAGGTGTCAATAACCACAGACTCCCAAACGAATGTGCAAATGTCCAACAATCCAGGATCATCCAATACTATTGCAGAACCTTACTTACAACCATTGCCATCCACTTCCTTTACCCAACATAGAAAACACCCATTGCCACCCACATCTGCCAGCCATTCGCACTCACAGCCAACACCCCCTTCCTCTCTCATGCAATCCTCTTTTGAGTCTGAATTTCGCATTTCTGCCTCTATCCCAAACTTGCAGCCAATACCATGCACCTCTACCACCAACTTTCATGCACACACTATGCCATCCTCCTCTGTCATAGAAAACAAGGCTTGTTCCATACCCTCTCTGCAACCAATTTTACAGCCAGCTCCCACAACTGTAAACCCAACCGGCCAACAGATGACCTCTGATACCCAAAATGTCAATAGAGGTACCATATCCCACACATCCACTAGAAAAAGTAAGTACTGAGCTAATTACCTAATGCAAATACACCGCCATTAACATGATAAGTAGGTAAAAACTTTCTTACTGAATCAACTTACTTACTTTAGTCAACTGAATCGCATAGCGTTACTTATTAAAGTATGTGCATAAAAAAATTTAAGTCATGAATGGGTTCATATCATAAAGTAATTTGATTTTAAACACCAGTTGATAGAAATACCTTGCAAGATTTTGAAAAAGTTTTTCTTTTGTGCAGAAACTGGACAAACTTCACAAGAAATGAGAGTAAAAGAAAGGGATGAGTCATTTTTGGAAATGCAGCAACAGGTGCTAAAATTAAAGGAAAAAAAAAATAATGATATTGGAAAGAAACCTGGAGGCAAAGGAGGCTATGAGGAAGGAGATGATGAAGATAGAGAAGGAAAAATTGAAAATTAAGAAAAGAAAACTCAATGAATTAATTTTAATCCGGAAATGCCTCCAGAAAAATAATAGAACATAAGAGAAACATATTTTATCAATTCTTTTAAATAGTCAATTAAACAGTCTTTATTTAAAATGAAATAAAGTATTTATTTTTAAGGTGGTTATTCAGTCCACTCAACAGGAAATATAAAAGTTTAGCAATGGCTGCAGACTTAAAAGTTATTTGGTGCTAATATTCTTTCAGATTAATTCATTAAGAGATATAGGGACCGCCAATAACTAATGCATTTAAATACCCTTTTATGCTGCTGAATTAATGCCATAAATTCTATAACACATCAAATACATACCAATAACTAGTAATTTTTTGTGAAATAATAAACAAACATTTTTTAGAACTGTTTATTCAAAATTCTGAAACTTCAAAAAACTTCATCCTGAAAAACTGAAAAACTTCATCCATGTTTTATACACATTTGCAATGGCATAAGATTTCCATTTTTAATTTTAGTTGATAAGGCAACTTAAGAGGTAAGTTTAGCAATACATGCCATTACAATTTCCACCAACTTAATTATTGCTCTGCACAAGCCAACTCATGAGGAATCATCAATAAATCAAGGAAACGACTTGCCCCAAAAACTTCAATATTCTATAAAACCAACATGCTTCATTTTTCTAATGGTCTTGCCTTCTGATCACCATGTCACATTTTTGATAGAATGAGCCAACTAAGTACAAAAAAGTATGCCAAAAGAAGGTTTTGGCAAAAATTTTCTGACTATGAATCTAGATACTAGCAGACATAAAACACCTTTGAATGATATTTCATTGGCTGTTAAGTTCATAAGTATCTGTGAATGAGTAACATCCAAATTCATTCTATTTTGCAAACAAAATTATCTCAGTTTTCAATGAAACAGCTTTTTATAGCCCAGGGTTGGTTCTGATGTCAGAGCAAGTCCAATTCATTTTATTGTCAACTTAATGTGGAATGAATGCTGTCTCATTAGAGTCACCTGTTAAGAAGTTTTCTAACATATGAGGCTTTCCGAGTGCAGGTAGCTACACTTGGTTATGAGACTAGGACTAAACCTTTACACTTACAAGGCCCTAAAGTATTATTAGAATCATTATAAAACATTATCTGCCATGACAATAAATTACTCACTATGTGCTAAAATAAATGGCAGTTGGAATGACTTGGAGGGGAGGTAGCTTCAGCTTAGTCATATGAGTTCTTCATGACCTTGAATCAATTTGCCAAGCATAATTATATAGTTTCTGCCACATGCAGACACTTACATCTACAAACTACCCCACAAGCATAAGTAGGAGTGTGTTAGGACACCAACCACCACAAAAAGAAAATGGAGTACAAAATAAAAAAGAAGAAATAAGGGGTTAAGGGGTATACGAGTTTCTACCTAGCGTTTATTAAAGTCCTTTATTTTTTGGGGGAAAACGAATTCCAATACCTATCCGTTTGGCAAGATATCTTACTTAATTTATCGATTCTGTTGGAGCCAGACATATAATGTGGTTATCATATGATGTCTTTCATATCAATATGATCATCATCATCAGTCAACAATCCTAAGATTGGTTTGACGCAGCTCTCCACTCCCCTCTCCTATCTGCTAGCCTTTTCATAGCGACGTAATTTTTCTCTTTTACATCCTTTATAACTTGTCTCATGTAAGTCATTTGTGGCCGTCCCTTTCCTTTCTTCCCTTCCACCTGTCCTTCTACGACTGTTTTCATGAGGCCATCATGTCTCACAATGTGGCCAACTAAGTTGTCCCGTGTTTTCCTTAGGGTTTTAAGGATACTCCTCTTTTCTCCTACTCTTCTTAGCACTTCCTCATTGCTTACTCGGTCAATCCATTTTATCTTCATCATTCTTCGGTAGCACCACATTTCGAATGCTTCCAATCTTGACTTCTCTGCTGCTGTCAACATCCAAGCCTCGCTTCCATAGAGAAACATGCTCCATATGTAACATCTGATGAATTGTTTCCTTACTTCTATGCTAGTATTCTCAGCATATCAATATGAAAGATAATTAATCTTAATTGCTCCAGCAACGTAAGACTAGCGTGTACCCTAGGAGGCTCTAACGGCTCCCACCATAAGTCATTTCAAATTTGTTTAACTCTGTCAGGGAGCCACCTCACACTATGAGAATTTTTCTTTAAGAATGTCAGATAGTACCCAAGCACTACCTACAAGGCTATCAAGCTAAGGAAAGAATGTCCTCAGGAAAAGTGGAAGCCGTAAAAATCAACTATAAAACGTATGTGACAGCCAGGAAAACAAACTGAGGAACTCCAGTCATAAACAAGGAGAAATCTTAACAAAATGAAAAACTATAACAATATTTAAACCATACAAAACTCAAAATTAAATAATTCATGTCATCATTAACCTTAAATAATTAGGAAAAATGAGTGGCAATGACTCTATTCCTAACCACCCTCCCTTCACGTTGATCACCTTCAATATTTGGTTGAGGACCTTCTTCAACTTCTATTTCTTCTTCTACTTCTTCCTCAAGTTGCACATTTCTATCCAAACACATATTGTGCAGGACAGCGCATGCATTTATAATTCTACTTGCCTTGTTGGGCATGTAGTGAAGAACACGGTGTTTCAATAAGCACCTCCAACGACTTTTAAGAAGTCCAATGCATCGTTCAACAGTATTTCTAGCTCTCCTCAGGGCTCTGTTGTATCTATCCTCAGGGGAATTCGGCATCACCATCCCTAAGACAGGCGTAAGTAGCCAAGGCTCAAGCCTATATCCACTATCACCTGAATAAATGAAGTATGTGGTTACTAGATTTTACGCTCTTATATCTGAAAAATATGAATATTTCTCAAAGAAACTCAAACTATCATATTTATAAATTAATCATCCTTTAAATTGTAGAATATCAAGCTGCAGAAATCTTATCATCTACAATGGTAGTTAAAGTAAAAAAGTATATTCTGTCAATGCATTCCCTACAAAAGGTGTTATAAATGTAAATAGGAGCTCAATATATTCAATTAACATGATGAGACATCACTTGCAAACATATTTTGAAGGATTGCAGAGCTACTTATAGAAATTGAAGCAGTTTAATTAGCACACTTGCTGCTGTTCTAACACATGTAGGCAGAATTAATTATGTCTGACTGTGCATTAATACCAGCAAAAACTCATGCTGGCCTATTCTCAACTTTACCTATTCTCAAATCTGACATAAATTAAGCCTGCAACATGGTGATATTTTGAATTGGATGTGTGACAAGGACATAAATGATATTATATGCACAAATGTACTGATTTCTCAATGATAATAATACACAAGCATCTACAATATGATTGTACCTCAGCATGGTGAATGAAGTTCTTAGTAATGTTATTGATAGCACAATTTATCAAGTGATAAATAGCGAAAGACCATTAGTTAGATTAATTAGACCATTTAAAAGGGTGATTTGAAGGAGGACCCTACAATGGCAATATGGGTACCATCAATTACTCCAATAGTGCCTGGGAAACCATATTTCTCAAAGAATCTGAAGAAAACACAATATTAAAAAACTAATGCGTTGAGCAAAAGACAATGTAAACATCACTAAGTCGACATTGATGACCTCAAATCTGCTAGTTCAAACTACCCTTAAATATTTATCATTCTCGATAGTAAAATTATATAAGAATAATATATTATGTCAAAAATATTAGGTTATGGAACCATTACCGAGTAGCCAGACCTTTGACCTCTGCTGGACATCCACCATGGCCTGCCTCAAGGCAGAATTTCCAAATATATATGCATCATTGGTGGCACCCGGGTACTTGGAATTAATATTTAATATGCGTAGGTCTGCATCACATACCTCATGAAAGAATTTGATAGTGCAGTAAATTTTATAATAGATTTCTAATTACAAGCTTGCAATAATTACGAGATGCTTCTGAATTACTTAAAGGAAACTAACTTAATGCCGAAAATTAGAAGTTTTTCACCTAGGAGGTGAATCACACTATATAGTATGGTAAAACTGCCAAACCACACAGGAGTTTAGTTTCAAATCCTTATAATAATTTATAATAATTCAGCAAATTTATCAAATGGTAAGCCTCCAAGATAAATAGTATGACTACTTTATATTATTTGCTTCTATTATAGGTTTTTATATTATTTGCTTCTATTATAGGTTTTTATATTATTGGCACATGCACAAGGTAATATTATGCAAGCAATTACCAACTGCACATTCACCGAGTGGTATCTTTTATAGTTATAGTAGTCCCTTTCTCTGTAAATAGGGTGATTTGAAGGAGGACCTACAATGGCAATATGGGTACCATCAATTACTCCAATAGTGCCTGGGAAACCATATTTCTCAAAGAATCTGAAGAAAACACAATATTAAAAAATTAATAAGTTGAGCAAAAGACAATGTATAAATCACTAAGTCGACATTGATGACCTAAAATCTGGTAGTTCAAACTACCCTTAAATACTTATCAATCTCAGTAGTAAAATTTCCGATTCATCATACACATTAACAAATACCTCTGTCTTAAG
Source organism: Ischnura elegans (assembly GCF_921293095.1). NCBI lineage: Eukaryota > Metazoa > Arthropoda > Insecta > Odonata > Coenagrionidae > Ischnura > Ischnura elegans. The sequence goes on along the minus strand of NC_060247.1, from coordinate 137,034,004 downwards.
GAAGCTATTGAGTTTGGTGACAGGTCAAAGGTCACCCAGCGGGGAAGAAGATGGTCATTTATTAAATTCGTCACCTCCTCTATACTTCTGCTGACGGAACTACGGTTCATTGAAGTAAAACAATCTTCTGCAATGTTAGACTGGTATGGTCCACCTGCGAAAAATCTTAATGCTGCTAACACCTGAAAATAAATGACTCTCCAGATTTAATGAAAGGAATAAACCACGCCACTAATCACTCTATAATTACAGTCAACTAGTCAAGCGAAGTTAAAATAAATCTCATTCCCTCATTTTTCCGTGCGTAAAATACATGTTCACTAAAATGAATTTATGGACACACTCGAAATGAATACCATCCACAGAAAATGTACGAAATACTCATCAATTTCCATTGACATTCGATAAATTAAAGATTTCTTATAACATCGCTTGTGTGTAAAAAGTTTGATAGAATTCATATTAAATAAATGGGTCAGTCACAAGATTTTGCACATCATGATATGCAAATAACTGCAAAAATAGTACTTCCCCAGATGCGAATTCATTCAGCAACCGAATTAATAAATCTGCACATATACACAGCTGCAGTGAATTAATTGAAAGTTTCTAGATTTCACAGCTCTACTTCAATTTTATTCTCAAAGAGAGGTACATCTTCAGCTATATCACTTCACGCAGCAGGCCGTATTTACCAACTAGACAAACATTTCTAAACAAAAGGTTCACTGATATGCGCGTATCGCGGTGAGAATTTTATTTTGGCGGCATTTTCAAGCACTCAAAAAAGAAGATTTTCATTTCTGTTCACTTTCTATACGCCACACTTGCCTTATGAAGCTTTTAACTTAACTTTAAATTGCCAAACTTCTAGTCATATGTTTTTCCCATCTAATATAGCCATTCAGATAGCTTTTGCAAACAGTATAAGCTATCTCACAGCGCTAAAAAGGGTGTCTCTCTCTCATTGATATATCTTCACTTAAAATCTTACAAAATTACTCACAGATATTATGAAAAAGTGAGTAAAAAAGCCAACTTACCTTTGTTTGCATCGTAAGGGCCGATTTTCGTGGCACTTGAGGCGAGTATCCCACAAGTTCTTCAATTAAATTTCTCGCTAAATTTTTGGTTAGGCGATATAAACTTTTAAATTCATTATCGCTCAACAAAAATGGATCTTCTCGTCTCCTATATCTTCTTTGCCGCCCTTCATTCAAAAGATCTTCTTCATCAAAATTTCGAAGCCTCGCAAAATTAAGCATAGCGTTCGCCATCTTATTTATCTTGTTGCTAATCGGAATACCCATTCCGGACTGTCTATCCCGGGTGAAATAATTCCGCCCGTGGATACCGGGTGGAATTATTCCGATAAGTTCAAGCACACCAAAATTCCGATTCCGTCGAAATCAGACGGAATTGTACCACGTGACCCCTTGGTTACTGGGTGGAATTATTCCGCAAGATTTCGAGCACACCCCCCCTGGGACCCGGATTAAATTACTTAAAAATATTCCGTGGGATTTTCTCTTTCCCAAACAATGTAACCTATTTAAGAAAAATTTGCATTTGTCAGATTTTATGCTGAAGATTGAAGAGGGATTACTTGAGAAAGGAACAACATTAGCTAAGGAGACATACTCTACAACAATTTCTTCAAATAGACATCTAGGTCGACATTTTGCGGAAAAGATTCCACCCACACAGAATAAATCACGACCCACTAGAACCTGCAAAGTATGTGCTGACAGGGGAGAAGCCATCACAGGAAAAGTGACTAGGAGAGAAACAATTTGGTGGTGTTCCTGTTTTGGTGTGGAATTATGCATGCCAGATTGCTTCAAACTTTACCACACAAAAGCAAACTATATCAGGACTTGTAGATTGTTTGATTGGAGATATAGGTGAAGGGCCGCGTCAAACTAATCGTAGTTGCTGATTGTGAATGATCATTAAGAAAGAAACTTGATGATTAAGGGCTCCATTTCGTTAGATAGAACTTGTGTTTCCTATCGCATGTGAATTTGCAGTGGATTGCTTTGGCCAGCGCTGATGGCGATAAGAGAACCATTTACAGGCGTACGATATTATTCTATTCATTTCCTCTCCGCTGCCAATGTGATCGCAGTTCATTTCATTGCGAAGGCAGAGTAAGTAACATTAGCGTAAGGTGGGCGAGAATTGAGCGTGTTTGTGAATGGAGGAACAATTACGGATGTGACGTCCGTCTGTGTGCGTGCGTGTTGGGTGTAATTACGGTGGCGCTGGTAACTAGTGGCGAGACCATTAGCGAAAAATAATGGCTTATTTTTAAACGGTGGCCCTCATTTTTTTTATCGCTTTTTTTGTAACATTTGGACCCGTGTCCCAACTTTAGTGTTGTGTAAAAATTCTCAGCGCCGTTATTTTTCCACCGTTTTATTTGACGTCGAAGGACTCAACGCCTCAATTAACTCAAAGTTTTAAAAATATGATCCCATATTTGATGGGACAATTTCGTGTGATGGCGATGGAAAAAAAAACCTTCTTAGCGAACAGAATGGCTCTCCCTTTGATTGCTCTTCCCTCGCTCTTCACTAATGTTCCGTTCATCCGCCAACGCAGCGAGTCGTCCGTCAAAGGCGACCACTGGTCGGGTTGGTTTCTCTGATGGATCAGTGGGTGGACGGAACAGGACGCGTGTTCAATGCCAAGGTTACACCTCGATGTTCACTGCCGTTACATTATAGTGGATCCGGAACGATATCATTAGCAATAAATGTCAGCACTCAAATTCCCCAATAGTGCAAATACTCTTCGTAATGACAGCGGCAAAAAAGATGTAAGGACGCCTGTGAAAGAGAAATATTTTCGTCCCCTCTTCTTTGCGAGAAGTGTAAGCTAATTATCGCCTTGCCATTGATCCGGATCTCAGTGATAAATCGTAAATAGGAAGCTGTAACTACATTTTATGCCTTCGTGGTTCAATCAACGACAATTACACTATTGTCCCAACTTTAGTGGAGCAAATTATTCTAAGAACCTTTTGATGCGTTTTCTGTTTTGCTGGGCGTCGTCGAAAGATGCACAGTTGAACTGCTTCAACTTCAAGGTTGAACTGCTTCAACTGCGCTGATAGATCGAATCAAGATCGACCACGTCCTCGATCGATTCGCACTCTCCCTATGCCTCGTTCACATTACGCTTGCCCGAGCGATCGTCTCAACGATAGTTGGCCAAACTAGCCGTGTGAATGCATGTCCTGACAATAGTTTACGTATTTCCGAAAGTTGCCAGTTTACGATAGTTAGGTGCTGGGAGACCGGAAATGAAAGCGACAAGAGAAAGACGAAAAGCTAGTGAAGCTCTATTTTTTCATAGATTTGTCCTAGGAGGGGAGAATATGGGCGGAAGAAAAATTATTCGGTAAATACACGTTGAACATAGTAATATCTTGTTCCTGCATACCTCAACAGCTTTGCTAACCGTCACTTTCCCGTTTACTTTAGATGTCAGCACTAGAGGGCAGCACAGGTTTTAACCATCGTTGTGTGAATGCACGATAGTTCCGACAATCGCTTGAACAATGGTAATATGAATGAGGCATTACAGTTAACTGTGGATATGAGTCGAGTCAAGTGTAACAGTCGACTGCTTGAAGGATCTGCTTCGATGTTTGAAAATGGCTGGAAGTCATTTGGCCGAAGACGAATATTCAGCGTTGACGCTTTGAAAACATGGGCAAGGAACTTCCATCGCTCCTCCGTCTTAGCGCTCTCAGATATTCGGTTATTTTGGGACTCGCGGGCCGAACCTCAGTTGATATATGCACCGGAGATCCCAATAGACATTAATCACTGCTTTGACGAGGGCCTTACTTCCCTTCCGTGGGGGTTCGAACTCGCCGCCTTTTACGCAGCCGACCGACCCCTACGCCAGCCCTCATCTGAAAATGGCCTATTCCTTTCTGCATCGGCATAGTGCTTTTCAAGCCACCGATAGGAGGTTTGGCAGGGGATGACTTATAACCAGCACGCAGCATGCTATACTGCACCTCACGGCTATCAGAAGTATTTATCCTAGTATAACGCGCATGTCAACCTTCTGCTGGTGTTCGCGTGTCACTTAAATCTTCTAGCATAGCAAGCCGTTACTTAAAATACCGTTACTTACCGAAAATAATATTCTTGGAACCATTTTTTTCATTAATATAGGGGAAGAAAATTTAAATCAGTTGCGATAGGAGGTCCTTGAAATATATTTCTGTTTTTGCTTCTTCGCCTTGCATAAAACGCGCATCGAATAATATCAAATTTTTTTGCAAAATAAATCATTTATAAAGTGCCAGTTGAAAATTTGATAATTTAGTGTATGCACTGATAAAAAGTGAGACAATAATGCAAGAGGAGTGACCTGGCTAAAAGCCTGTGTCGCTGTATTAAACAACGCAATGGATGTGGCACAAATACACCTAGATAGAAAGCTATAACTTTGCCATGTGTTAGCAATGGAAGGAAGTCTCTACCTGCAAGGAAATAATGAAACGAAGGCTTAAATGCAAACAAATAATGGGAAAACAATACAAAAAATGATGAGTTGAGAAAAAACCTTTGAAAATGAAGAGATATTAATAGCAATTGGAAAAAAACAGAATACAAGCAGTCGATTCCATGCAGAAAAAGTGTTTTCTCAAATCGAGTGTCGCCCACTTACGAATGGGTCCCTCTTAAATAGGTGCGGAAACCATGTGGCATTAATCCTTACTCGTTGCCCGCTAGATAAGGGTATCCTCTAAAACCTATAATCACCTCACAATGTTAACAACACTTTGCTTCGGTGCGTCTATATGTCTTTGCAGTTCTTAATATTGGAGTGAGTGACTATATGGTTCAACCTCTGCTAGGGAACTGCTGTTGCTGCGGCGACCGCCAATGAATGAGACACGGCTCCCTCGCAACTAAGCAGCTGCTAACTATCCCCCTCCCCTCTATTTCACGCCCTCCTTCCCTTCCCGCCCCCTAAACCCCCCGCAGGGGGCAGGGAAAGGGGACTTCCATGACACGACCCTTTGCGCCGTCTCTTTTTGGGCCGAAAACACAAATCCCGGAGAGAGGCGACTGAGGGACTTCCTGAGATCTTTCGCGACATCTGGAAAAGGAATATAGGGAGCGCACATGTCGCTTTGAATTCCAACCCGTCGGGGTCACACCCATTGACTCGTGAGCCCTGATTGGTGGGGTGAAGACACGGAGATCCTTGTCGACGAATTCTAATGGGCTCATTTGGGGGAACACTTACATGCATCTCACTTCATTTTTTCCCGGGCGCTTAAGAAGGTTCATCTTCGACGGCTCAAACCGTGAAAATCATCGAGACGCCAAGACTTAAGAGGACGCCTCATTCCATCTCGTATTCTGTATTTTTTAGTGACGTATTGCGCCTTTAAAACCTGCGCTATCATGTTGAATATGTCAGAGTATAGAAAGAAGAGCCTTGATTACATTTTCCTTTTACTCAAATGAAAAAATTCATCTTAGAAAATACCGAGTTTTGTTTTGTATTTTATTGGAGGTACAGGCAAAGGTTGGTCCGGGTCAGTGGCGGCGCGTGCGTATACGCATGTTAGCAAGTGCACACCCAAAGATGAATAAATTATAAAAGAAAACTATTCCTTTGCAACGCGAAGGATAAAAGTACTGTCTGCATATGCAAGAAACATGAGCCTCCGAACGCTACAGCTATCTCCTTTTCGAATTCACCGCTCTAGTGTGCGATCCCGTGGCATCATGCCGGGCGCATTTTCGGTCTGTGCGATCGCTTGAGGGAGCTCTGGCGGGACGAGGTAAGCGGGGGGGTATGTGCTGTTCAAAGGGGCGATGGGAGCAGACTCAAAACCATGCGAATGCGCACGCGCATGTTTTTGGTGACTGACTAGCAGGTAGTGTAGTGGTGTAGCCGCCACCTACACTACCTGCGCCCAGGATCCTAGTCCGTCTACAGAGCCATCTGTATAGCCGTTTTCTACACTACTTCCTCATAGGGTGTAAGGAAAAGAGAATGAATTTCAACTACCGTCACTTGTAAAGGTGTGTTGAGAATAATTATTTTCATACATGCTAATATTATTTCTGTTCATGCAATTTTAAGGGTAGAGTGTACCAGTGATATGTTTTGCTTGCTATGTATTCTATTACGACAAAATATGACGCTCATGGATTAGGATTAACATAATATAATTAAATCATCCTATATCTGCTCTAATGCACACCCTAGATAAATTACCACTAGCCGCCACTGGTCCGGGTGTATGCTATCGTCGTCACGTGGTGCTCTCTCTCCTGGCATCTCCCCTACACCCCTTCTGTCTTTCTGAGCTTTCTTCTTTGTTTCTGTTGACTTTCGCCTCGTACACATATTCAATTCCTCAACGGGCCCCTCCTGTGCCGCACTTGTCATACAATGTGTGTTCAGAAAATAGCGGGAGCTAAATTTTGATATTTCTCGCGAATTTGGAGAGTCCGATTGTCAATTTTTTATTATGTTGGTACCCCTTAAGCGTTATAAACATTTCAGGAGGCTGTAGTAAATTGTTTATTTTGTCTGTGGCAGCCGCTAAGTGTAGAAGTGATTTCATTCTGCTAGGTGATTTTCTTCTCTCACCTAATTCCTCGTTCTTGCATTTTTGGTCAAAATCAGTGCCATAACGACGCCATGTTCACCAGACATGGCTCCGGGTGACTTTCCAAAAATGAAGAGAGCCTTAGTGTGCTGTCGTATTACAAGGATAGATGGCATTAAAAGAAATCGCTGACGGAGATAAAGGCCATCCCAAACATTGTGGTGTCTGAGAAGTGTTTCGAGGATTGGAAGAAGCGTGGGCACAAGTGAATGATATCTTATGGGCATTTCTTTGAAGGCGACGACGTTAACGTAGACAAGTAAGTAAATAAATATTTTTTTCAAAAACTAAAATTCCTGTTATTTTCTGAGCACACCTCGTACATTTCCCCCCTCATTACACCAGATGGCCCCACCAGTTCACATCCCTTTTTCTAATTTCCTTTCGGTACCACGGTCTTTCTTCTTGTACTTCTTATACTCAAAGATTCCTCATTTCTCATCATATGTACACATCTTACTTCACCATCCTTCCCCACACTCATATCTCATAAGCTTTTGTTCCACTTTCTGTATCATTCCCTATCACCTTGGGCCATGAGTCACATCCGTGCATGAAAATATTCCATGATTAACACTTACTTAATCTCTTTTTAAACCTCAGATCCAGATTGTTACTGCATAGTAAGTTTTTCTTGTGGCTGAAAGCCTCTTTTGCCATTGGTACCCTCGCTCTTATTTCTCTTCTACTCCCCCATTCGTGTTGCCATAGTTCCTACACATCGGTGGCTTTTCATTCTTCGTATTACACATTATTTTATTTTCACTCTCGCATAGTTTTCACTGACATTCTTTTGTTTTTCCTACATTTATCTTCATCCCATTTTCCGTTCCATTCCTTCCTCCAAAGCCTTAATCAACCTTTGAGGTGATTCCATATTATGTGCTGTATTCTTCGCTGTACACTGTGAAAATTCCAAAGTGATAGTTTTAATGGAGTAATCCGTCTGCAAAAGAGAGAAGTGGGGTGGGGAGGTAGGACCCCTTTTAATTTGCATCTTACGTTTATTTGAATTCATTTGCGTTTGCCATGTGAGTGAGTGAGCGTCTGGGGATGATCCCACGACCATTCGACCAGTCGAGTGACATGAGCCGAAAGAGTTTCTTGGAACAGTCTTCGGAAGAATCCGTGAGAAAGGGACGGAAGATTTTTTTAACCGAGAAATGTCCGTCATAAAAGGAGGAGGCTGAGTGAGTAGTAGTGGATGTGTTGCAGACGAAGGCATCACTTGACCCGGCCTGTCTCTCTCGTTAAAGGCTTGGGACGATAATGAAGGACAAAGAAGAGCGCTCTTCAGCTGAGAGTGGGTGAAGTAGGGGAGGGGGGGAAGGGGGGCTCCTTCCTAATCTTCTTGCTCGAGTGCGCCCTCTGCACTGAAAGGTCGGAGACACTCCTACGTGGACATCTAGAAGAGTAAACAATCGATGGCAGAGTTTAAAGGAAATAAAGATGCTTTTTTTGTGAGAACCACGACGCGACGGTGGAACGACAAGCCAAGAAAACAAATAGAAACCTTGCTCTGTGTATGCTCCAATACCAGCAGTGTTATTACTCTATAAATTTTTTTGTCCATTACATAATTTATCTTTAGTTAGGGTATAAATTAAGCAAATGAAGTTTCGGGTAATCTTTATGCCTCGCGCAGCATCGCAATTGATTTTGAAATACAGAAGGACCTGTATTTTTCCGTATTTCGATCGAACGTATCTGGTTTCCTGTCTTTGTGAAAGATGAAAGAAGTTTAGACCCGTTCATTGAAAAGATTATCTCCAAATACAAATGGAGCTCTGAACGAAAATTAAGCTTCACGCCTTTGTGGCGTTCAGTAGAAATAAAAACGTGTACGGGTCGCCATAGATCATTCTTCTGAAGTCAACTTTTCGCGGCGAGATGTCGTAGAACAACACGTCGAATGATGAACGAAAATATCGGATTTACCACGAATTTTATTATTGCAGCTTCCTTGTGTTTCGATTGTTACACCATCATCGTACTCCGCCGGCCTCGGTGGCGGCAGGGTAAAGTCCTCGCCTGCCAAACATGAGGTCGCGGGTTCGAGTCCCGCCTGGGTAAGTTCCCCTTATCCAGGGCATGGTTGTTCGTGTACGTTTCATTGTTGAATTTGTTGAATAACCCGATTTAAAATGGCCTACGAGAGCTGTATTCGGAGGTTTGGGAATAAAATAAAATATAAAATAAATAAAAAATCATCATCAGGTGCAGGCAATAAAATTTGCGTTTAATGCGATATCTTCGGTCATCATTTTTCTGCGGAACTGTCACAACAAATTGTCGCACGTAGAGTATTGAAATTGAGATAAGTGGTTTCTTTGTTGACTCAGTGTCTTATCCAGAGTTCACTTCCCCATTCCGATTTGTATCCGTGATACTTTTAATTTAAAAATATCATGATTCACGGTTCGAATGAACAAAATACTGCTAAAAAGCGGAGGAAGCTCTTAAACAAATGACTACAACAATGCGCGTTCCTGAAATTTCTTGCTAATCTTCCCGTTGATTCAAAATAGACCTAACCCTTCGCTAATTTCACAACCTTCCGGGATAAATTTTTCTATGATCGCCGCCTCATGTCGTATGAATATATACTCACTTGAATCCCTCGCCGAGTGCTTAATTTATTGCACTCAACCGGCCGGCCTTTTGAGTTTCCGATGGTGTGTACCTCTTACCCATATATCCCTCTTGCTGCTGCCATCCCTCACTTGTTTTAATGCGGCCCCGTCGTGTTTTGTGCCTTACGAGTCCGAATGCTGGCAGTTGGTTCGCCACCGTTCGACCGGGTCTTCTCTTTGTCATTTATGCTACTGTTGCGATTTTTTCTCGAGAAGGACTTTGCCGTTGGTGTCCGCGGGCGACGGAGCGGAAAAAGGTGTCTTTGCAAAAGCACCCCTCTCTCCTTTATTACCCCGAATGCCTTCCTCTGCTCGTGAATGTGCTGCTGCCTCCATGTGGGCGGGGTCCCGTGATATATTATGTGTACGGCAGTGGGCGCAGCGAATCGCTAGCAGCACCGGCAGCTGTCTCCTGTAACGTCCTGATTTCTTTCCCGAGGACCTATTGAACGGATTATCGCCGATGACTTACGCCGTCTCGACCGCGGAAGGAGATGAAGGAGTCCACAGCTGTGGCCCGTCCCCACGCGCTTGCATTTAAATATCCCAAATGTTTTGTTTGCCTCACAATAAATCAATGACTTCTTTAGAAATGAGCGTGCACAGCGTAATCCCTTACATACGGTTGTACTGGCGTGAGACATCCCTTCACGTAAATCCACCTCTCGAGTGGACAGACAGAGAGGCAGCACTAGCGCCGTTGCGACCGTTGGCGTAAGCACTCGCAGGTGCACGGAAAGAAAGACGTCGTCGTGTGCCTGAATATCCTCACTCATCGGTCCAGATGTCGCTAATGATGCTGGACGTGTTTCGTCGGCACTTGAAATAATGGGTAAGCAAATAGAACTAGCTTATAAATCTAGAAAATGACACGCCGCTCTTCGTTGGGTGAGCCTGTTTTACCACTCACGTTTCATTCCCAAGGGAATTTCCCTAATTTCGTATTTCCTTTCTCGCTGAAACCCCATCGTCTTTATATGGCATCGTCTTTGGAGGTTACATTTCTTTACATTCCTGTGCATAGGTATGCAAAAAATCTAATCGGACAAGGACTATTTAATAATTGAAGGAAGTATCGACAGACTTGTATAAATTTAACTGCTTGAAGAAGGCGTATGTAAAAATATGAAGTGATTGGTCCGTGGAAAAAAAATCACTTTTACAGCCCTGATATAGCCTCCATAAATATTTTCTATAGCCTTTCATTTTTGGCTAAATCTTTTAAAAATTAAAATAAATTAAAAATTTAGTTTTGATTCATTTTTTTCTGCCTATCTCTCACTAAATTCTACGCTGAAATTAATTCATATCTTGTTATTATTGAAAATATGTCATTAGGTATTATTAAAACTCAGATTGGACTCTTACCGACGTTTCGAGTTTTTTTTTGCAAAATCAGAACTATTTTCAAGTGTAGTCCAGAATTTGATGTGCATGATGCCGTTAATTTTATTTTGTGTAGTTAAGGAAGACATTCATATTTAAGTCTACTCTGTGTTCAATGGAGAATTAGGTGATGATCTTCTTCGTTTTATAAGTTTATGGAAATTTTTAAGGCTGGGAATTATTTATGTATTTTTGTGCGATTTTGATTATTGTTCATTTGGGTATTCTATGAATGTTCCTTTTATTATAATATATTATACGTCTTCACCTGCAAAGACACCTCCGTCGACTTTGAAAAAAATGCCGTCGTATCTCCAACATCATCAAGATACATGTTGAAAAAGGTCAAGGTACATTTACCATTTCGTGAAATTAATATCCAAAGTTTTCGATTCGAAAAATAAAAATATTACACTTCTTAACGTTCACAATTTACGTTTAATGGGAAATACACGGGTTCCATAGCTTAGTCACATCTCGCAGTAAAAATGTTTTACTTCGAGCCTACCTGAATATGTAACTGTGTTGAGAATAACTTTCTGGCCAATTAAACATATGTTGTGACCCTCACGAAGTATAATATTTTTATTTTCCAAAGTTGGAAGGTTTCACGGTGCAAATGTATTGGTTATAATTTTCCATTATTTCATGATTTCATTTGTTCGGGATGAAAACACCTTCAGTAAGCCTTTAAATGTATGAAAACTCAAAGTTTAACTGCTGTCTTAATTTTTTTCAATCTCGTCGCGAATAAGCTTTATCTGCAAATGTGTTTATTTCCTTCGTATGGGACAGGAAGTATCAGTGTTAAAATTCAGTGAGTCATGTTTAATACCCGGACTATATGTCTGTCACGAACCATAAAACACTGTTGGGCAAGCAAATCACTCCATCTTTGTCGTGCAAGGGTATCGTTTTTCCAAAAGCTGACTTTTCGATCGGTGGAGAAAGAAGAGGCCGTTTGTATTTCAGTTTCAATATGGTTCACATCAGCCGTTATGCTTGGAGCCGACCACGACACCCCAATAAAGGGATTTGGTTTTGTCACGACACACGGATAAAGCGTAATCCTACACCCAAATATCCCTCCCTTTTGTGGCTTCTCCGATCCGGGGCATATCTGTAGGATACATCTGTCAAGACGTCGAATGCGCCTAAGGGAAGTAATCTAAAACCGAGATCTTTCCTTCGTCGTCCTTCAGCGCCTCCTCTCCGAGACTGCAAACATCGATAACTTCTAACTAACCGGAGGAGGGGGGAAGGGAGGCGCCTACTCTAATGCTTATATTTACACCCCCTTTCATCCCCTTCCGCTCCTTCGAAATTTTCCCCCCCCTCGTGTTCTACCCCCTTGCGTCTGTTTGTGCCGCGTCTCCAGTTGCCAGCGGTCGACGAAAATGATGGACGACTTGAGCCGAATTTGTCAGAGTGAGACAAGCGCACCTCCTGGCGGCCAGGATAGGAACCAAAAAGGACGCAGCATCCGCCCGACGTCTTGTTTTTGAATGAGAGTCTTTTATGTCGTGTGGATGGACGTGCATTCCTTCGACTGACTCCCCCCCTTCGAGTTCATCGGCCCATTTAGGGTCGGATCTGAAGGACCCCGTAGGTTGACACCCTTCGCTCGCTGCGGAACCCCTGGTGGGCGGGGGTGGAACACCCCCAATGAATACGGGGCAGGAATGTTTTAAATTACGTTGGTGACGACTGAAAAAAACTCGAACTATTTTGAATCATTTTCAATTCAATGAGAGAGATATTTTGCCGAAAGGATAGGTATCGGTATTCGTTTTGCTCCTAACAGTAAATAAATGCTATAAGAAATGCGTAGTGAATTAATTTCAAGCTGGCATTTCCTTTCTATTTGTCATGACACCCAACACGACACGGCTTGCGAGGTAGTAAGTAGATATGCATAATTTTAAGTATCTCTTCCGCATAGTTATGACAAATATGCACGTTGTAATGAAAATGAGGGTTTTAAAATGGTGCGTGTGGTGTGAGCTCCTTCCAAGCGTGTATCGCTCCATGAAACACAAATACTCATAATAGTTAGAAAGCTAAGTCTGCCGACGGTAAGTAGTTGCAAAAAGTCTATCCATGCAATAAAAGAGTCAAACAATGGTTTTCGGAGAAAAAGATAGGTACAAAAATGCTTTAAAAAATGATTAGTTGATAAAAATGCCGCATTTATGCAAAAAGGATATTAATGATGCAAATGGGGTAATATTTATGAACATGCTGTCAGTCGCCATGGTGATAGTCTCGAGCTCACTCCCCCTGCGACAATGTTTACGTTGTGTTTGTCCTAATATTGTATGCTCATTTTCGATAACCAGGTATTGTGCATGTGAGGTTCTTATTTCATGCTGGTTAATAGTCACCACCTGCCAAACACCATAGAGGTCTCCAGCTATTTAATGAGTTATTTTTAATTAATATTTTCTCGCCTCAATTTTCGAAAGGCCAACTTTTCGTCCTCAATGCTCAATGCTGGAGACCTCCTTAGGCCCAATACTATTAGTAATATTAGCCCTGTGGAGGTCCACAGCGTAAAATAAACAAAAGGGACGTTGCTGGGCAACCAAACCCCTGGGCGCTAATATACCGGGACTTGTGCACTATCGAGTGATGTTCAACCTTCTTAGATAGAGATTCATCACGGTTCGTCAATGCTTTAATCCCCATGATCTGTGGTGTCTACTTTCGGTGTTTCGTTTTGTGGATGAGGTTTTCTCCTCGTCCGTGATTCGCTGTCCTCGCGCCTGCCATCCGCTAGTGTGTTTAGTCTACGGGAGCTCTGCCATCTCCCGTTCAAGGCCCTCGCTAACCAGTTGTTGTTCCCCGTTGAGGATTCTGCGGTTCCCCTGAGCCCTGCTCCCTGATACCTACATACAATGTGGAGACTGTGAAGGCGAGGGAGTGCATTGGGAGACCGCCTTGTGGAGATGCGCCCGGAGCGAATCGGCAGATGTTTTTTTTTCCTTTTGGCCGGGATTACTCTTCGGTGGTTGCACACTCATAATGCAAGTCCCTCTCTTTTCACGATTTGGGGGCTCTCTCCTCCTGGCACCCAGCACTCCTCACACTCACTGATGTGAGACGGGAGGCCGATTATGGTCGCCAGTTTGGAAAGCTATAAGTATATATATATCGTAGAGGAATTACACATTCTCCTTATTACATATCGTTTGTGTGAAGAAAATCTAGCTCGCCATTATCCCTGGTCAGCAATCCTCAGATTGGCCAGGCGCTCAAGCTCCCTTTTCACACCCTCGCTTTTTTCTCTCTATCACGTACTTTTTTACGCGTTCCGAACATTTCATTCCTTCCCTTCCTTTTCCATTCTTGACAATAAGTTGCATATGTGATGGGTGATGATAAAATGAAAGAAATACTTTTGGCTAGTAATGTTCTTCGTTTTTAGAGATCCCCTCTTTAAGTTCGTCGGCCCATTTGGGGCCGGATTTAGGATAAGTAGGGCCCCATCCGAGGGGAGTCAAAGATGAACTAACCAAATCAAGTTTCGACGGGTGGCTGTCATTTTAAATATGCCGAACATCACCAAAGTACCAGCATATGTACAGTATCAGTTTGGGTAGTTAGGGAAAGAAAATTCTGGTGTAGGGACAAGGTGGGGTTATGAAGGAGGATAGTTAGTTTCTTGGATACCTGTAGGTGACGCAATACAAGCCAGCCAGACAATGGTTAGTCTATTAGTCAAGTATTTTTTTCTGTTTCCCCTCGTAACAGGCCCGAACTATAACCGATTGTGGCTATAGTGTTTCTATCCGACTGATGTCATTAAGTTTTTTTTAGCATCCATTGTTTTTCATTAAATGATCCAAATTTTCCTGGTTACGAAAGACCGTATCGATTTCTCGTGACGTCATTTGATGGATCGTTTCCATGGTACCGGACGTCTCGGCACATCTGGAATGACGTCGCTAGGGCCGCCAGCCCACAGAATATCCTGAGGTTCCCATCCTACCTAACTTTCAGTTGTCAGTAATCGCAATTCAATGGTTTAAAGTATGACATTTGTTTTCGGGTCTAATGTTTAATGTTTTTTTATGCTGAAGGAGCTCAATCTGAAGATTTCATATTCATAAAAAATAAGTAATGCGATTGAAGCAAAGCAAGTTGTGGCTATAATCCTTTCCTGCGGATTTAAATCAACATCTGCCGCTGGCGATACGTCGACATAGCCAACGATTCCTACTGCATCCAAAGTTGATCTGCTTCACCTTCGTTGATAGGTCGAATCAAGATCGACCTCGTCCTTAATCGATTCGTTCTCTCCTCAAAGTCAACTGCCCACACGCGTGAGTTGAGCGTAAAGGTCTCTTTAGAGACAAAATAGCAATCTCTCATTCTCCGTACGGAGCACTTGGCGTACGATTCGAGTGGCCGCACGTCACCCGGCGTTCATAGAATAAAAATAGCGCGGATATTACCACCTGGAAAACTTAACGGCTAAATTAGTGTCAAGGGGTTTGGTAGAATTTGAATAAACGGGACAAATAGTGTGAAACTTGGAACTCATTGTGTCGTGTTCATTTTTTTATGCGCTTTGCGATTGTTTTGTTATTTATAATCGTGAACCGTGGAAGGAGACACCCTACACTAAATTATAATTGTATGTTCGTTATTTGCGACAGTTTGCTGTGGTAGTTCCGTTGAAGAATGAAAGATGGCGTCCAGTCCACGCTAATTTTCCCTATTAGCGCCCCTTTCAAGTTTTGAAGCTAATTTTTTTCATTAATGTTAATTTGTATACGTTGCTGGTCTACCAGTCAATTTTTATGTGTAAAAAAATCTTAAATTCACGTTTAAATTATCACCTACTTTTCGTAATTAAGTAGCTCGGATAAAGGCAGAGTCAATATAGGATTCCCGTTTAAACAATTGATAATTTTATTGTATCCATACGGTTATCATTCAATTTCGGTTTAACTTTGAGCTGAGGTGTTCAGATCGATCATGGCGAGGAATGAATTTGTCGATTAAAATTGGTCTCGTTATGTTATTTTATCAAATTCTTGTTTCTATTGATTTTTTCCTTGTCGTTTTGTGTGATTTTGTGGGGAGAATGGCCCTCAGAATGTGCAGGTGAGGTGCAGAATGCGCGTGGCGCTGCATCGCGCGACTGAGGTGAGATGCTCCGCTGCTTGGTGACGTGCTGAGATCGTAGCGACGAGACGTAAGATGCTCCACTCCACAAAATGCGCTCCCCCACTTCTCATTTCACTGTCGCTTGCTTTTGAGGAATAGAGGGACTCATATTTTTTTCCATTTTCGACCGACCGTCTGCTTCCCAAGCTCTTCGCTTAAAGAATTCAACTGCCCTCACCCTTTCACAGTTGAGTGGATGACGTCACGTGCTCATGGCTATTGGGTTACTGCTTCTCAGTTCTACTCCTCTTTCCTGTGCATTCGCCTCGCGTAGTTCGTGGTTGTCAACACTTTTCCTTCCCTTAGTGACAAGGTAACCCCGAACGAGTGACGAACCAGAACTACAGTGGCATCACCAACTCATGAAAAGTGGGCTGTGGCAACTTTCGCGTTTATTTACATTAAGCGTACGATAGAACGGGTGGATGATGTACAGACAGCAGCCGTTAGTATTATTATCTCTCTCTCTCTCTTCCATCTTACAGTTCCGTTCAATGAAGTGCTGTGTCATGTCTGTGTGAGCAAGGAGCACATTTCAGCTTCGCGGACGCCTGACGACACCCGCAGTCGGGTCCCTCCAATTCGGAAGGGGTCATTTACATCTACGCACTGGCATTCAAGCCGCCTCAATAATTGGCGTGTGGCGGGGGATGATAGGATACCAGCCGTTTAAAGAAAATGAAGAGAAGGTGCGCGTTGGAGATGATTTAATGCCGAGTCCCGCTTAGCATTCATATTCAAGTCCTTTTTGGACATCGAGGAAAAATAAATTCCTATACCATTCCGTTCGCGTAAACATCTCAGTTGAATAATTGTTGCTGTCGTGCCAAAATTCAAAATGAGGTTCCACGATGATGTTCTCATTGACGCTCTGAAATATAGCTATTCTTCATTGCTCTACCTATCCAACGTTGGTATGTATCCTCTATGAGTTTCTAGCTGCACACAGCCTAATTCGTGCAAAATCCATGGAACGCCCTCTGTTCGCTTCCAAGAGCTTTTGACGAACCGCGCAGCTTTCCTTTGTATTTTATTTAGTTCGCGGAAGAAGTATTTCTTCTCGGATCCCATGTACTCGCTCCGTATTCAATGTGTGCCCTGTCGAGTGTGACTTCTTTTTTCTTTTTCATCCGAAAATCTTCCCACGACTCGCTAGGCGAATCCTAGCTTCTCCGACGCCTAGCCATATGGATCTATTGTTGTATGGTATGCTGTTTTCAAGCTTAGAAAAAGGATATATCCCTGATCTTACTTTTTAGCTCTTTACAGCGGTAGGGAGTCCTCTTGAAGAGGTTTTTGCTGCTCCCGTTGGTAGCGGGAGAAGTGGTCCTTTGAAATGACGATCGCTGCTGCGCATGGCGGATTTCGAATACATTTCGAGAAGACGAAGAAGAGGTTCGTGGAGGGACAGCTGGCTGTTGGAGGGCAAGTTCTTTAAGAAGGCCAATGCGTGGGAGGGTCGTCTTGAGGAGGGATCTCCCGTGGCGGCCGTATCCACCCACGCGTGCTTCAAGAAGGGACACCGGCGAGAGACCTCTCTTGTTTCCTTTCTTTCCTTGGCGTCGTGTGCGTGGGTCCGCCTCCATCTCTGCCGTGAACGGCGAGAGTTGCTCGTGATTCCGCCGGCAGAGTGAGCGAGTGTTCTGGGCGATGCGCGGAAGGAAGGTTTGCCCGAGAGAACACCTCGGATTGTGCACTCTTCGCGATCGTATTGCGTCCTCTCCAACTGATAGAATGAATAAAAGTAAAGCACTTTCAAACGGCTCTCCTCTCAATTAATTATACAATCGGCCAACCGCATCGTATTCTATGTCTTGTTTTCTTTTTATCTGCTGTCCCATTCGACTCATCCGAGACATTGCTTTTCCGTATCTTCACTTCCTCTTGTCCTTTGACGATTGTCTTCGACAGGCGCTCTTGTCTCCTAGTATGGACTCAGTTCGTCCGTTCCATTTCAACTTATCCTTTTATAGAAGGAAAATTATATATATTATAGAGAATTATTATATACTTTCCGGACACGCGTCTTTTTGCGATTTTTTTTCGTCGGATATTCTCATAGCAGTGTCCTGATTACGAGAATGATATTTTTTGTGGTGGAAAAGCCGGTAAATTACGTAAAAAGCGAAAATATCGGGGGAAAAAATTCTATAGAAAGTGGTCATTTGGGTACTCAAAATGTTTGTAATATTATGGCGAACACAGTCATGTAAATAGTTTTAAAATCAAATGTAAAATAAGCTATTTATCACGTATTACAAGCCGGAACTACTTTCTGGTAACGCACCGCGCGCAGCGATTCTTCGCTTACACCGCGAAATACGAATATGCCAAGGTGGGTTTGGGTTGTGTCAGGGCAAGTTTTTTTTACACATAAATCGCTGTATTTCGGACTCATGTGTGCATTCTTGACATTTCGACCCGCCCGCATAATTTCATTAATGCCGTCATAAGCCCGCTTGTCGGAGTCAGACGACACATAAATAAGAAATGTCCGCTTTATAGAAAAAGTACGGAAAAATGATTTAAGCACCATAGTAGCGCGATTGCCCTGAGACGTTCAATAAAATAATTAATGCGCATTTCACGCCATTTTTAATTCATATGAATAATAAGTGACTGTAAGTACCGCTTACACTCTTATTTAAAGTACTTGAGTTGAGTGGAAATCTTCATTTGCTACCTCGATGTCTTCTCCGGCCTTCACTTCTCCATTCCATATTACACCCGTATGAATTTTCATTACGAGATGTCTCCCTCCGTCACGTCACACAAAACACGAATTCAATGTCCATTGCACAAATGACTTCCACTCCTCGAGTAACAAAAATTTCGTCTAATGAAATATGTACCGACCAAACCCCACGTTAATTGCCCCGTCAATGTGACCATTTCCCACAATAATTGTTTCTGTGAATACCGCCAATCCATTGACCAGTGGGTGCAGGAAATTCACGCCAAGTGCCCAAACGGATCAGTTAATTTTGCTTATATTTTCTGTCGTCCGGTGAAAAGGTGAGACTTCGCTAAGAATGTATAGACTTGGCTTCATTTTATTAATTCTGGTTTGGATGTCCTCTTCCTTCAACTCTGTTACTCTCGTGTACAAATGTAACCATTTATAATATCAGAACACTTATTTTAGGCACATTAATAGTCGAGAAAAAAGATATTAAGATCAAGTAAGCATTAAAAAGTTCTGGTCCCAAATTCCTTACTTTTGGGCAGAGAAACATAAATATACCGTTATAATTGCCATAGTGTTGTAGGCTGCATAAATTCATAAATTAAAGGAATGTAAATGAGAGGAAATTCTTAGCCTACATGCCGTATTGTCAGCAAGAACGTAAATAAAAAATCTATTGCATAGTGAGTCGAATTTTACTATTCTTAATGGGTTACGAATTAAGAGTATAGAATTTACGAACTTGTTGCGATGGATGTTGCTATATTGGTCCTTCTCTGGCAATGCCATGGAAACGGAGAGGGATGGGGGAGGGGGGAATTGATTTGCCAGCCGCGACCCCTCCTCACTCTACCCGCGTGCATGCATTCATAAACATTTACCCACTGCGTGCAATAAGAGGTGATGAGGATTGTTGTAGCCACTGCTCGTGGAAGTCCCTTACGTACGGTAATGCTTCGATAACTGACGGATATTTTTCACATCATCTGAGGAAAGCTCCATCCCGAATTTAATTAAGCCTATATTTCCCTCTTAAGCTCCTGGAAAAATTCTTAGCTTAGCTCGCCTGACGTATTGGATACGCGTCCAGTAGTACTTATTTGTTTAGATTCGCGCGTGATGAAAGCCCAAATCATAACGAGTCCAGTTGCCAGGATCTCCGTCTGGATGTGTCGTCACCCTTGGAGACAATCGTTGCGATGGGCAGGAGTCATGAGAGGACTAACTGGCATCTTGCTGTTTGTTATCTCGCAGAAATGTCCTCTTTAATTAAACAAGCTATTGCTGTTGTTTGCCCTGCGTTTCCCCGCGATGTAATAGCCTTTAATATGCTTAAAAAATGTTTTCAAATGAGCGATGGGGATGAATTAATCAGGCAGCCATTATTAGGTTTGCTATCAAAACAGTCTCCCCCTTGTGGGCGGGTGTTTGTCTTCCTTCCTTCTTTAAACCCTCCTCTCCGCCGTTCAAAGATTCATTCCACCGGCCGTCACTCTTACGCACACACATAGTGAAGAAATGTCTTGAGTTTTTGTGTGGTTTGTTGCTTATTTGCGTGTTCTCCGAATGTGGGCTTTTATGATTCGTGCAAAGCCGGAGAGAAGAGAAATTCCTGATGGGTCCCACGCATCTGTGAGTGATGTCATTCGCATCTGTGCTAAAGGCGTGGTCCCCACGGACACAATGGGAAAAGCAGTCCCACGAATATTCATGAGTGAAGGGCGTTGAAGCAATTTAAGTGTTCTTTTAAGCCTCGCGTGTTAAGCAGAAACAACGTCGAAAATCCAAGGAAAGTCAAAGGTGCTTACAAACACCCGTTAAACGGTCCGTAAAACCATCATCTTTTATTCCGCTTTTGTCGTCCGTTTGAATGAGCGAAGAGAGATGGAAGCAATTTCCACTTGCCCCTTCATCCAATGTACGCCTTAAAATTATAATTTAATATTGAATATTACAATAATTCTCCATTCGTCCACTAGATGTGATGTCATCCACCGCTCATTTTAGTTAGTAGGCCGTAATCGACCTTCTAGGTATCCAAGACACAATGGGGTGTTCGCAGTGTGTTTGAAGTGTTGGTTAGTATCTGGACGACAGCTCTCTCTTGTTCTTTTTCTTCATCTTTCCAAGGACTAACCACCTTGTTAATTAATTGCGCGTCCCACTGAAGCACGCTCGTTTCCCAATGCTTTTCATTGAGCGTTAATTTTGTGCTGTGCGAGAACCTTAGTCGGGGCCTTCTCCCACGGCGAAGCTCCAATCCACGAGATCACACTCAACGATGCTCTAATTTGCGAGGAGGTGGTGTCCTACTCGCATCCTGCTGCGAGAGAGTGCCGAGTTCCCAACCCATGCTTCTTTCCTGCTCCACGCCAAACACAGACAGCACGTGGATAAAAGCGGATGCTTACTTGTCCGGAGCTTTTCACCACTGATAAGTAATGAAGGGCCACATGTATCATGTACCATTTTAGTAGTAGGTATTTTTTGTGGTAAAAATATTCATTTATTGTTTGTATAATGCTGTACTCTTAAAAGGTTTGACAGATTGATGCTGTGGGTGGCATAATTGGGCAACATTCCATGTCATGTGGTATGTGGAATTTAAGAAAAAATGCAATTCTGGAGTAGGTCTGCTGTTTCTGTGGAAATTACTATTTAGATACGAGTTTTGTAGATGCAAAAAAACCGTAAAAAACACGGGACAGTTTAATTTGCTTAATCGAGAGGCATGATGGCCCGATGAAGACAATCGTCGAGACAATTAGTGGACGGAATCGAAGCAAAAAGTGACGTCGAATGAGGAATATTGACCTAGTTGTTAAGGATGTGAAAGGGAATAAATACGTGAGTATGAAAACGTTGGAGGAGAGCGGAATGGGGAGCTGCCTCGAATCAATGCTAGCGTTGTATGCGTGTGAAGATGATCACATATTTTCTGTATTAGTGGAAGAAATGGCTGCTTCTATCTATGCATGAATACCTCGACGTGAAGTCCTCATGGTGACGAAATGTTCCAAGTTTCGTCTTGATTGAGAGAGATGTCTTTCACGGCTTCTTTTGAGCACTTTTTAAATAATTCATCTCACGCCCCTTTCAGACTTCATCCGTAGCTTTCTTCTTCTTCTTCCGCCGCCGCGGCGTCTTTATTCAATTCTCAAAAAAGTGAAGGCGGCGATCCGGCGATATTCTCTTCGTTTCTGCTTTCGGGGCGGTCTCACCCTTTCAATCTGCCGTGTCTTGTCGCATTCGCTCCTCAGTGGGCGGAGTGAGTCTCGATAGCTTTCGGTCGAGGTCATCATCACAGGTCGGGGTGCTCACGCGCGGGCGCGATTGTTGAGAGCCTCCCTCTGTTGTAAGTTACCCGGAGAGACTGTCAAGACGCCGCCAAAATCCTTCAATATGAAACCGTATCATGGAAACACTGGATACAATAACGAGAACTCCATTCCACGAACATCTCAACTACGAATTCGATCGATTTGGCTTTCACTTGGTGAACATTCATGCTGAATGCAGGTATACAACCATTGTAATTTTTTCAGATTTTTATGTGGTATAACGTGTTTCGACGCTGAGGCGTCATTCCCCTACTGTACTGTACTTTTCCAGTACTGCCTACCACTGTTATCGAATTGGTACTCGAGAATGACCCGTAGTAGGTAGTATTGGAGAATGACGCCTTAGCGTTGAAACGCGCCGTACCAAACAAAAAATCTTCATTCATCTCAATTACGATTCAGTGCGACATGCATTGCGGAATATGAAGCGTTGCTCCTTTGGAGAAACTCCGCGCGGGGGTTACCGACTCGTTGCTATGGATAACATTCTTCAAGAGTGTCGCTACGCAACGAGACAACAATGCACTAGCGCCGGCGGATTAACAAAAGAAACTTACGCTCTCTGAGAAACCATCCAATTCAAACTTCTACGTCAACAAAATAAAAGAAAAAAGTAAAATCGAGATGGCTGACACTGCTTGGAACTACGCATAACGTTCTTCACATTATCAAAATAAAGTCGACTCATCATCAATGGAAAACAATCAATATTTCACTCCTATACATTGTTAATTTTAATTTTTCGCACGTGCGATAAAATCAAGTAACGCACAATATACTTTGTGTCCCAATAATGAATAATTTTGCTCTAATAATCATTCTGTTCTAGGTAGATTTACGCTTTAATAGGTACGGAGGTCGTGCCCTCGTGGTATTTTTTTCACCGCCATGATGATGAAAGACCCTGTAGACCGGTAATGAAAATGAACGCCTCAATGGAAAAATGTTAACTTTTTTTTCCTTTGGTTCCTTTCAAATTTGACTTTCGTGGTAATCGCTTGAATGATGAAGAAATAATATTTTTGATTTTTCTGATAATTAATGAAAATAGATGCAGGGAATCAAATATGGGAAATTTTGTGAAATTTGAGCGTGGCTAGCATAGTTAAATTATTACACTTTTGGTAGTATTGCTACGGAATTTTCTCGTACATAATTGAAAATAGAATTTAATTAATTTGGGTTAAACAAGAACGCTCTATTTTTTATAACTTGAAACAATATTCAGCGGAAACACTGTTGCGGGAGTATTTATCTTTAATAAAAAAACTTTTATTCCCTTTGAATTTCATGTTGAAAATCAATATTTTTTAAATGCTCTCGCAAATAAATTATATGGATATATCCTAACAGCCTTTTTTCTTTGATCGATATTCGTGAAATGGCCTCCTACCTTGTATCCCTTTAAGTTAATAAGAACTTGGCCTGATTTCGAATATTGGAAAGGGAAACCAATTCTCAATCGTTTCGATATTACGTGAAACGCATTTGTCCTTTGTTTTTAGGTGCTCATGGGCAATTAGGCTTCAGTGGAAGAACGATTTTGAGGGAAATAACTTGGTGGCTGATAATTGACGATTAATGCGGGGCCGAAAATCTTGGTCGTGTTCACGGATATTCCGTGTTATTCACAGATTTCGTGCGAAGCGATTGCCTTGGTTCGTGCACACCACTTTTCCAACTCCCAGAAACCCAATTGCTCCGCTTCACACAAATTAATTCTCGATTCTTGTTCCCTTTTCGTCCAAATCCATTCGAACGAGGAGTAAAACTCATTACACAGAAAATTCATTCTTCGCTTAAGAATAAAAAGGTCAGGAAAGGGAAAATCTATGTAATGAATTTGCTCTCACGTACATCTACATAGTACCCTGTCTCTAGGGTGCTTGGCAGGGGGTGATCAATCACCAGCATGCAGCATGCAATTGGACTCCCACATGCACACCACACAGTCCAAAAAACGTCACGTATACTTACAAATTATACTACCATATGCTGTTAGAAATAAAAGTAAAAATAAGAAACATGCATTAAGTTTTACATAAGTTAGTAGGCAACACTACAAGTCATCTAATCTATTTATGAGTTCAAACGCTGTCGTTATAATCTCTTATTGATCGTGGAAAAAAGACATTCTGAACCTGTCTCTTCTACAGTCTATCTCTCTTATTTCATTTACATGATCTGATCTACCGTAGTATGTTGGCGTCCGTGAGATATTGTTAACTTCGTCAGAGGATACACTAAACTTGAATTTATCTAAAAGGTTTAGTCTATTATTACCTGGCAGCTCTCCTTTGCACGCGTTCTAACTCTGTTATTAGGGTCCCAAACACTGGCAGCGTATAAGCATCTCCTTCGAATGAATGGGGTATTTTATCAGAACGTATTTAATACACACTTTTACGTACACACTTTACGTCTTTTGGGGCAATTTGTCGTGTATAATTATGGTGGTTCTCTTAGAAGTGTCAGATTTAGTGCACTCCTTGTGCATTGGCTCATTGATGCGGCTTGCGGGGTGCAGTGCCCCATTCCATCCATCCACGCCCCCTCCCATCCTCTCCGTGTACTTTACCGTGTGTAAATGTTCCTCCCCGTTCCTATTACTCTTCGTCCATCTCTATTCCCCCACTAACGCATCCATCTCGAACGACACTCCGGCTTCTTCATCTCTCTCGTATGCAACCCTAAGGATGATCTGGGTATAATGATAATAATAATAATAATAAAATGCCTTTATTCGGGCGAGGTTGAAACTAAGAAGTCCCCTCTTCCACCTAACCCCTCCATAGCGTCAATGCAAACATATTAAAGAATAGTAGACAAACGTTAACAATACAAAGGATATACAATATTTGTGAAATGCCAAAAATATGAACAACTGTATGTGAAAATTTTGTGGAAAAAATATTTCTGTTTGTGGGGAAAAAACATGAGAATAAGGGTGTAGTATCCTTCAGCGAAAAAACGCACTGCAGGAAAACGCCCATACAAGAAGGGGGCGTGAAAAAGTACTGCGAAAACCTACTGAGTGAGGTCATGGGTATGGGGTCATGTCGAAGACCATGTCCGAGATTTGAACGCGGGATTCTTCGATCTCCATCCACTCCCTCACCACGCTCTCTCTATCCCCTATTGATTATTATTATACGCATGTTTAGATAAGCACGAGTGGCGCGTTCGGGTATACCTTATTGCATGCTGCGAAACCCCCTGCGAAACACCTTTGAGGTGGCTCTCTGCATTGAATAGGGTTGTTTACTATTATTTTTTTTTATTGCCTAAAATGAAAGATTATTACTCCTGGAGTACGTATATCACGCTTTTAGATTTTTAAATGACGATACCTATTTTTCGCGATTAAAGGAAAAGTGAAAATTTTCAACCGCGCGAAAACGCGACGGCTAAGTATGAATGCTGGGAAAACCCCGTGTGACGTCGTTCTGGTTCCCGCTACCGCAAGTGAGGTGACCTTGGGGCGAGGCTTTGAGCGCTGATATGACGCAGGATGCTGGCAGGTAGCAGAGTACCTTGCTAGCTGGTAGCCCTTGGCTTAAATAAGGATTATTATTCCCCTATCAAACAAAGAATACTTTCCGACCTTAGCCAGTTCTAATGAGTGATTATTAAGACATGTTTCCCTGAGCTCTGTGCCTCATGCATGCATTGGTAATCTCAGACGATGTAAAACTCCTATCTATTCGTATAGAAACTAGGTCCCTGTGACGTCACGTGGAGTGGCATCGCATGGGCGCCAATCTGGCATTTTTCAAATGAGGACAAAAATTGACCATTGCCATTCAACTAAACCGGTATTTCTAAAACCAAATAATTTTTATATAATGAATACACTAATGGTGGGTAGCGAATCGCAATCAATGCCTTTCGTTTTCTTTGATGAAGGAAACTACTCTATTCTGTAGCGGTGTGGTTGTTCGTGAGTGTTGTTGTTTTGTGTTGTGTGCCATGCAGTGTCCTCTCTCCATCGCAGCGGCCCGCTGCCCGTGTGTCTGCCTGCTTGGTCCACTCCTCTCCGTCCCTTTCACGCTGATATCGATCGTTGGAATTAGCCGTACTCTCTCGCAAAAGGGGGGAAACTTCCCCTCCTCGTGTGTTTGTGAGGGGTGGTTTTTCGCCGTTTTAGGGGAGGGGGGGTGGTTCAGGATCGGCGCAATGTGTACTCTCACTGACTGAGGGGGTTGGTTCGGTCGAAGGGGGGAAATCCCCCCCCACCCACGGAAGCAGAGATTGTATGCGGGACTGTGCTGCACACACGCCAAAGCGACTCGAATGCTGCGGTCCCGAGTTCAACGGGGAGGAGGATAAGATCCGAATCCGTGCTCGAAATGCGTGATCTTTCCGTTCGTTGCCTCCGTCGTGATAATGCGTGCGTGTGGCTGATACTTCGTCCACGGGCTCTCTTTGCGTCTCTTTGCTCTATAGATCCGCTGGACACGCGTGGCACTTTCTGCTGCGTTTGAATAAGATAATTGACGCTCTCCGGCGTGACTCCGTGGAACCGAGTCATCATGAACAGATTGACTTCGATGTTCCACGCACAAAAAACTATTGAAACACCCTGCAGGTGTCGAAGTAAGGCATAGTCCCTTCAGGTAGGATCCCTGAAAATATAATTTTACATGGAGTGGTTTGAGTGCAGTTTTTTTTTGCGAGGAATCGAATTCAGTCCAATCATGCGCATGTAGTGCGAGAGTATGGGTACTTGTCGGGAGCTTACTTATGTTTACGTCTTATTTCAAATACTATTCTCATATGATCTCTGCATTCTCTTCGGGTTTTCACCGCGTCCGTTGTGTTTCAGTGACAACAGTTTCGCTGGCATTGCAGTCAGCGTCTTCAGATCGAAGGTGAGGAAACTCGGAAAATTTTCGGCCTTTTATAGGCATAAAATTTCCCGCCTTATATAGGCGGCGGCAACCCGAATAAGAGATCATCTAATCAACGCCGCGAAAATCTTCGAACCTACACTATTCTCATATTTTTATAACCCTTCGTTGCGTATGACAGGTGCATGTAGCAATGCTGCGTGTTTGTTATCGGTCACCCCCTGCCAACCATCCCGTTGAGGTGGCTCTCACAGTGCTATGTAGACGTAGATGAATGGCGAGTTAGTTTAGTTTTCTTTTGTGCTGGGGGTGAAAGGGGGGTTCTGAAATGGGCTACATCGAGGGTCGGGCGTGTGTTTGTGGGCGATGGACGCATGCGACTCCGGCTGACTGCGAGTGACGCGCCCCACCGAATTGGCACAGAATTTACGAGTCGCTCAAACGGATCCAGCCACACTCCTCATAAAGATTTCTGCTCTCGCCGCTGTCATTCGCAATCGCCCTTAGCCCCATCCGATGAATAATGAATTAATAAATTACCGTGATATAGATGGGGATCGCAAACATCCCGAGTTTGCTCATTTAAAGTAAGGCGACCGAGGGAAAAATAGGTTCAAATATCGTCTAGTATTTCAGCCTGTACTTCACCAGCCTTATCGGCATTAGATTTGCTTCCCCATTACACCGTTGCCAAAATTAAATGTATGCCATTCCCCAATGCAAGCCGCTTCGATGAGCGTGTGTCGGAGGATGCTAGTGCTAGGACCAGTGCCGCATCGAGAGGGGGGATTTGGGGGTTAACCCCCCCCCCCCCCCCAGAGCTCAGAGAAATATTTTAATTTAATCCGTTTTACTGAATAGTATTGATATTACTAATAGAATAGTGTAAGTATTAACAAAATATCCCTCAGAAAGCCGTAAAACTCACCATTTTGAACCGTTTATTTTAAAATTCTGCAATTTATTAATCTCGCACCTACCGCTTATCCTGGTGGGTATTCCATACCCCCACACACCCCGGTATTAGTTGCACCTAAACCACCCCCCCCCCCCCCCCAGCCTTAATTCCTGGCTGCGCCCCTGGCTAGGACAGCGGTCGTCTACACAGAAAAAGAATAGAAAGAACCTGCACATCTGAGCGTTTTTAATGCTGAGTCTGACCTAACGCGAATTAAGATCCTTTATAGTTAGCCGGAATAATGAATACCTGTACCCATTCATTAGGCAAAATATCTCCCTTATATTATCGCCACTGTCGGATTGGGAAGCATGTAGAGGTTCTCAAATGATATTCACCCTGTCTCCGTGAAAGGTATCTGTTGTTCTTAAATACCCAAACAATCTCATCATAACACTTATCCACTTGTGTTCCACTAGCAGTGTGACGAAATAGAAAAAAATATTTTTAAATATTGGTCTATTATTTCAAACTTCACAATGCCTGGCTTAAAAAAAACTTCACACGTAGATGCTAGCTCATCGTCGAAAAATTACGAGGAAAAAGTTATATTTTTCGTACAGTGAAATAGTGAATAGGTCACACCCATAGATGTTTCTTAAATTTTTCGTAACTAGGGTAAGTTTTTCTGGATACCTCTGTATAATTCTAAATTAATGAAAAGTAACTCGAATCACGGTGATATTGTGATTAGTAAGTACCGTTCTTTATTCTCTGATTTTATATTTCTTCAGCCCATTGTCTATTTGCGTAGTCAATTTAGTTTTCCAATTAAAACATTGACGGTGAATTCTTTCAATTTTATGGTATGTGGGATATCCGCTTTTTTATGTAGCTTTGAGCGAACACTCAATGGGCTCGGAGCTGAAATTGCAATTCATAGAAAGAATTCGGAAGCGATTGATGTTGAATGGAAGCATGAGTTAACGGCGAAACAAAAGTCAAAAGTCACTCTCTTTCAGACATTATCTCGTAAGGAAAACAAATGGTGGAATTTGCGCCCGCCGCTTTTCGTGAGTTGATGACGTCATTGGAGGTTTGGCTCATTTACTAGTTCAGGAAAAACCCATATTTGAGGTAATAAATCGCTCTCCAGAGCAAATAAAAGTGCCGAACCACGCGAGGCCGAGGTGGAGCTTTTTGGTCCGCTGGGCTCGAGTTTTTCTTCGTCACCTGCGAAATGGCCGTCCGTTATTAGAGGAAATTAGAGAAGGATCGAAAAATAGGAAAGAAACGAGTCATTTTACTTTTCAATCTCGGACAAAATTGAAGAAAATCAGTGGATTAACCAGCAGTTGAAGGTTCGTTGAAGTTTTTTTTACGGAGGATTCGAAAATTGATCTCTTTTGAATCACACCAATAACGTAATGCCCTCTGACGATTTTCTCATTTCCAATCTCGTGTGTGAGCCAGATTGATTGGATAGCGCTCGATATCGCGTCCACGGTAAATAAAGCTAACCTTTTCTCTCCATTAATTTTTTTTCATCGCTTTACGTGTGCTCGCATGTGGTGGTATGGATGATGCTCGCTCATGTTGCCTAGGCGAGTGTGTGTGTGTGTGTGTTCCTTGATTGGTTCTGGCCAAATGGGCTGGAAAATGGCTGGACGCTTTGGATGGCGGAGGAAAATTAGCGCGCCGGCCATTTTCTCCTCGGGAGCAATAAAAATCGGTCGTTGCCATGGTGAGTGCGTGTTTATTAGCGACCTCAACTATGAAAGATTGTTTGCGATCCGAGGAATGTTTGAGTGTGGTCTCCCACCATTTCGATGAGCACGGTTTGCGAGCGAGAGAAATATAGTATGATACGCGCTTTATTCTGAAAATACGACTCCTTGGATGCATCATGTGATATTGTCCTCATTTATCACGGAAAATGTTGAGTAATTTAACGGAAACGGATTTTGAATCATAGAATTGTTTCTCTCCATCATATTCGGTAACGAGGATAGATATTTTCATGTCCATAGCATAAATATATAATTTTTTCCGTTTTAAAGTCACTGTGAGTCGCATATTGTGTGCCTAATAAACTTAGCCTGACTTCAAATCGATGCCAACTCACGTGGTCCCCTGTGTTCGGTTTGGCGTCCATCATTTGGCAGAAACTCACTCGGTGGAAAACCCGAGGAGAATCAATCACCTTATACCTTGTGATGGCCTTCATATCCTGCGGCACATGGTAATGTGGCGAAAATGACTTCATTCAAATATTTTTATCCACATTTTTGGTGTTCGTTCTTTCTGCGAAAATGAGGGCTTCATATTGCACGATACGCAAAGTAATTTAATCTCATGTAGGCTGTGATGTATGGATGAGTGAAAGAAAAATGAGTTCATTAGAACCTAACGTCTCATGGCACGACAACGATAAGAAATGCACTCTCCGACACAGCGCCCTCTTACTTAAGCAAACCATGCGGAGGAAGGTAGAATGAATGTAGAGTCGCCCATGATGATTTTATATCTTCAGGTTTACCCTCGGGTGGGTGTGTGGGACGGGGCAACAGTAACTAACCCTCATCCCTCTTAACTTGCCTCCATCGTACCCGCCACCGCCTCACCTGTTTCCTTGACAACAAACATTATATCCCTCTTGCAATTATTGTACTCTTCGATGATTAGAAACTTATACAAATGATGATAACGATAATTAAAATTAATAGTTTTGCTCCTCGGGTAGCATTCATTGGGCGTGTGGTTGGTTGGCGACAACCCCATCGTCAATTAATTCCACAAATCCCCGTTTCACTTTACCACGGCACTCGAATTTCCCGAATATCGATATTTAACATAATTAACCCGGTAACGCCTGAATTAAAAAGTTTCTGCGATTTTTGTGGTAATCATGTACCTAAATGGCAATGCAATTTTGAGTCATAAGGTGCAAAATTTATTCTTATGCCACTAATAGTTACGCCTATCGGTACCATATGGTACCACCACAATATTTTGCATCATAAATATTAGGCTCACATCAAATAACCATACTTTATATGGTATAAAAATGTTATAACAATCATAAATACATAATAAAACTTTTATATTAACGGTGCATAAGGCGTAAGTAAAGAAAATTGAAATGCTTGCTCTAAAAATTCCGTTTTTTTTTTGGGCTAGTTGATAATTCTCAATTTTCAAAAACGACTCTAAATGCGTACGTTACAGCTTTAAAATAGAAAAGTTTTCGGAAAATTGTTGATGTAAATTTTTTTATAAATTTAAAACTCTCAAAAACCCTAACAAACTACGATGAATGACAAAAAAGTTACGTTTAGCACTGCACTACCAGCTGGTAGCATCTGGTACCGCTAGGTGTTAACGGGTCAAAAAGTAAATTATGCTTGCATAAACTCAGAGCAATCGTGATGCTAGTATCAAATGTGGAATAAACAATTAGGAGCCACGCTGAAAAAGTATTAGGAAAATAAAAAGGTAGTAGGTAATGGCATAAATGTTGCACGTCCTCATCGGCCTAATTCGTGCTGGGTGGGAAATCCCCTCATTCGTATTCGCCTCCATCATTTCAGGGAGCTATTTTTTTTTAACCCAACTTTTTCAATCGTTTAGAAAAACGGTTGGTCTTCGTGACCGGACTGTATACACACCTTCCGGCAGAGCAAAAGTGATCGTGCAATTTGCGCTCGCGATGTGGAGGGTGCGGGGGGTGTGTTTTAGAGGTTGGGGGGGGGGGAGGGAAGGGAGGCGTGTGCCGGGGAATGAGCGCCATCGCAACCAAAAGAGAGCGAAATTGCCGTCGTCGTCGTTCGATTTTGGCGCTGTGATAAGTATTGATCCCGGTCACCTGCTTCGCCCAAAAACACTTCCATTTAATAAAATCCTCCCTCGGGAAGGCGTAGCCGAGTTAATGAGTAAACATTCCCCTTCTCTCCTCCTCCCTTCGCCTCACTGGCTTTTGTTTTCACCCATAATTGTCTCTGGATTTCATAAAAATTAACAGGCAGCAAGATTATATATAACATTGGGTTCACTCACCTATTTTACTTAATTTTCGATTGCGGATTGAGTTATAAAAATACAAAGAAAGCCTTATTTTTCACTATCAGTCATTTTCTCGGTAGGTAGAAGTAATCGAGTTGTTAGTCTCAAAGAATTGACGGTAAATTAACCCTTTCAGAGGTAAATTGATGACGTCACGTACTCACGGCGAGGGGGTCACCAGCTTTTCAGCTTCTCCTTGACCATTTGGCTGGACCGTCTTGTGAGCGATTTTCTCCTTCAGCGAGTGTTTCTTACCGAACGAGGAAATGAACAAATGCGTCACAACTCGTGGAAAGAGGGCGTAAACTTTCGCGATCTTCTCGTTTTAAAGTTACGGCTTACTGTGGAAGATTTCTTTTCGTTGTCATTTATCGATCCCTTCCATCTGACGATTTCTTTCATTGCATTACGATTTTTAGTCTAGACGAATGATCCTATGGGATAGCAGTCACAGGAAAACCCGTTGTATTTTCTCCCGACTTTTCAGGCTTCTGTGGGTCATTACACTTTCTCTGGAATAGTAATGGTGAGGTACTTACCCTGGATGGCGGAAGAAAATCCGTGAAACATCGTCCCGAGGGTACAACGGTCAAACGAATGGCATCAATACCTGGATTAATCAGGAAAACTAGCGTAATAAAAATTGTAATAAGTATGTGTTTACCCAAAAAAATATTTTACTATTTCTGTTCCAAGTCTTCATACATCCTTCAATATATGGTATTCAATGTATGTGACAATGGGTATCCATAGGCGAGGGATCCAATTTATCTTCCAAGTCGCAATCGCATTCGAAAATTAAGAGCTGAAGGAAAATATTTTAAATTGGCGGCTTTTCCCATTTGTTTAATATAGATATGTGTAGTGCAATTGTCGTGGTGCTCCTCAAGATGGCCGAATGCGCAATTTCTTGGCTTAAATTGGGTACAGAGGGCAACAATGTTTGATTGTTACGGTGTTCATTGATTTGTGTGCAATCTTCGATTAGGTTTCCTTACATCTTTCGTCTGCATATACATATTTCCGTCCGCAGTAGACAGAGCTGGCGTGCCCTCCTACCCAGCACTTCATTTTTTTAACCTCTTTCGCTTTATCGCCTTTTTTATCTTAACACGAATGTTTTCGTCAAATTTTTACCCCCAGCAATTTTATGTAAAACGAAAGCATTTGTTTTTCCCTTCTCCTTTAAACATCGCTCCCAAATATTAAAATTATACTTTCCTTAAATCGCCCGATGCTTTAGCATTCAGTTTGTCCTTCGTTATCACCTTGAGTGGGTTGCTGAATGCCTTACCTTGGTTCTTGTCGAAACTCACATCTCAGGAGAACCGGAATTCTTGCTTCTACGGGAGTTTGTTTGGAACTAACGCATCTTGCGTATCTGTGAGCAGCGGAATGTCGTAAATGACGCTTTTAAGCGCATTGAAACGCCCTTCACGGCAAGATGTGAATCGACTGTATACTTTCAAACATGAGGAGTAATGAGGAAGATATGTGCCTAATTGAATGTGCTGAAACTATTAGCATCATTAAATTGTAGCACATCTCATGACGCTTTCAAGCAAGTTCAATTTGGTCGTAGTGTAAGAATACCTTATAGGATTTGGCCTTTTTTTAATTTTTCATGTGTTCTTGACTTCAACCCCATCTTGCTGATCTATTAGGAGTGGAATCGATGTTCTGAATAAATGAGATTGTTTAACATTTAGAGATCACTCAAGAGCCCTAAATGAAATAAAAATTAATTATCTCGAATGCAACAAGTGACGTCATTCCTAAAGCTAACATTGCTGGTTACAGTCATTTAAGGAGAAAATTAATTCCGTTTTGACTCCCGCGTCCATGCATTGTTCCAACTGAATACATATATATTAACATGTCTTATCGTGGGTCAAACTGGTCATATGTGGCGTGCTGAAACGATTAGCAAAATGTGTGGTCGCACTTATAAGGTTGGTCAACAGTGTTTGTGTTCGCTTACAGATGCTCTTTTGTCATCGGAGGATGCATGTAACCACGGTCGGAATTCAGATGTGGCACTGAGATAGGTACCAACTCAAAATTAAGTCTCGAGTCTGGTCTGGGGTGGACTCTACCCTCACCTCCTCTAACCAACTGTCGGCAGGGGGAGCGAAACTACAGCTTTAATATGCTAATTAATGACTTATCGAAACGATTTATGAGCGCCTTATCATCGTTGCCAAAATCACCGAAGGTCCTGTTATCGTGAATTGGAAAGCGAAAGTCATCCGTTGGGAGACGGAAATAAATGACCCTCTGCGTATCACCTTTTAGAGCTGCAATGACGCGACCCCCAATGATTGTATCGCCTTTGTAGCGCCCCCCTGCTGTGAAAGGAGGAAGCTGATCGCCCGTAGCAATAGCGACAGAAACATCTACTACATAGTTGGTCCCTCCCGTATGCGACGGAACGATAGTGGCGTTAGTATCGTCCGTTCGAAACCCGTGGCTCCGTGGAGCAGACCTCGCGTGACCGGAGGAAAATGGAAGTGAAAAACAAAAACGCATCGGGAAACACTCTCGGTTCGGGAAGTTAGCGTCACTGCTTTCGTGATTTTTGCGGCACGGAAACGAAAGTGAGCTTCCGCGAGAAGAATAGAGTTCTAAAAAAGCCGGGGATGTGCTCCGATACGAACAAGAAACACTTTTTAGAGGGAAATACTAAAGTTTCTAACCGCATTCACTTTAAGGTAAGATTCCGAAAAAATATAAATCCGAAATGGGAGGGTTCAAAACCATCACAAATCCGAAAGGCACTTCTAGGAAAAAACTGCTGATCCGAAAAGGCACGATAGTTCCGTGAAATAAGGTGAATATAGTTTCGTACTTGCATTCTAACTTCTCGTATTGGTGATGGCTGTTTTCTTAATCTGGCAACGAAACCAAATAATTTATACTACGTTTTCCCGTCAGTTAAAGTACTAAAAACTACATTACCAAAGGACCTCCCTTAGCCAATCATTGAATTCTGGAGAACGTATTAAGACTGGTTTACACCACGAAGTCGACTGCTTTTTCTCAAAAAGCATATCTCGCAAAGCATTTTGTGCCAGCACGCATCGTGATGGCAGAAGCAGAAAACAATGGAAGTGACGATAGAGAAATGTATCTGTCCTAAACATTGATCTCTCATAGTAATGAAAAACAAAAACCGAACTGTGACTACGTCGTTTTCAGGCGTACCTCAATCCACGTTTTACGCATCGGTTAAACCCACAGGCATCGATTCCTACTGCTCCTAAATTTTAAACTGCATCGACTTCGCTAATGAATCGAATCGAGATCGACCGCACCCATAATCGATTCGCACCTTCTGCGAATTTTCTCCAGTATTTTCTCCAGTTAACAAAAAATGATGTACACCTATGATTGGTCAATTCCTATACCTTTGAGTGAGTAATGTACTTTCTTTCTCTTTCCAGGTGAGTATATGCAGTCAACCTACCTTCACTTGCGCTTGACGGTTTCGCCTTCCGCGGTGTTTGCGCGAGTTCCGTGAGTATGAGGCAGCATTCGCCAATGGAGAGGTGATTACAAAACCATGGTCGAATGATGAAAATTTTAATCTTTGTAACACTTATTTTTGAGTTGTTTTGGGTTGGATGTTGGTGTGACGATTGGTGGGAGAAGGGCAATGAAAGGGGCAGTAATGAGTAGCAGAGGGGAATGAAGCAATCGTTGTTGACGGCGCGGGAGGGATAGTGTACGGAGTTGGATTGTAAAAGTTGTGGCGTGCGGATGTGTCTTTGCTCCCGAGTTTTTAACTTATAAAAATTGTTTTTAAAGTGTAATAACAATATTTGTGAAGTTTGAAGAGAAAATAAAAAAACGTTACATCTTCAATTAAGTTTTACTCGTTTTGGAGGAAATACTCCCTTACTATTTCCAACGGCTATAAAATATTTAATTTTGGGTTTGTTTTGATTTTGTGAGCTTATTTTGTATCCTGCGAGTACCCAAAATTCTAATTTTAACTACTATTTTTCATAAAAATGATTTTTGCAGTTTAATGTAATTGAAAAACATGTAAGACCAGCGTTTTTTAAACTTATTTCTTTTTCAATTGTAAAGGTTTTCATGTGTAGAGTGGTTTGCGGTTACTTGTAAGAGTTGTTC
This sequence comes from Ischnura elegans, assembly GCF_921293095.1. Classification (NCBI taxonomy): domain Eukaryota; kingdom Metazoa; phylum Arthropoda; class Insecta; order Odonata; family Coenagrionidae; genus Ischnura; species Ischnura elegans. The sequence goes on along the minus strand of NC_060247.1, from coordinate 136,998,178 downwards.
ATTCATTCGCATTAAAATTTCGTAAATGTATATCATGCAATGAGTATTGATGTTTGCAAATATTTTGAAGGAGACAATTTTTGTCGCAAATCAGTATCAAATATTAATGTGAAAGCACAAAGTTCTTTTTAATTTAATTATGAATCGCTTTCACCAAGTTACGCCTCAAACAATCAATTTTCGCAAATCAGTATTTATTAAAATCTTCAAAATATAAAATAATATGTAAGATCCACTTAATTCCTCCTCGAAGCTTCTAGTGACGGTAGCTGTGTTTATTATATAATAACTTAAGTTAAAATTGGCTGTCCTTTAAGTTCCTCAACGATATTTTATATGGACTTGTGTATTGGACGCACGCGATGGGTCGGCCATAGTCCAGTTGCTCAATTAATGCAACAACTTCAATAAAAACAATTAAGAATGCCAATAAAGCAGAAAGATAAGTTTTGGTAAACATCCACCTCCTTTATCATATAATTCTACTCTGTATATCCTACTATCTAAATGCATTCTCAATATTGCATTCATAGTATTTTCATCTTTTTGTAGTCTGGGGTGTGTTTTGAGACTGCCGCACCGTTCGAAGAGGCGCTATTTGCATTCCTGATTTTATTGCAGAATGTGGCAAAAAAATTAAGCATTGCCGGAATATTCTAGTTTTCGGCTTCGCTGCGATTGGAAGTCTGTATCCGTCCCGTGGCGATGCGTTTGAGAGATTTAGGGGAGATTATTGAGGGCTCGTGGATTCCCAGAAGGGTCGCAGTCGACGACTGTCGTTCGATTCCACAGCGTGCACGCGTCCTCCGCAGATTAAATCACGCAGAATGGGGTTAGCGGGCGCTACTCTCTCCATAAAAGATCCCCCTCATCCATCATCGCTCTTCTTTTTTTTATACGTGTACCCCTCCCTCCCCCCGAAGCGAATTGAAAGAGGAAATCTAATGACGGGAGGCCGTGGGAGTTTCTGGGGGGGGCAGGGGGACCCCGTCTGGTCTCTTTTCCATCTCATCTTGCTCCAAAATGAATCGCCTTCTTCATGGCATAACGAGGTTAGAGGGTGGTGCGGAAGGGACCCCTCCCCCTATAAACCCCTGCTCTTTAAGGGTATTATCCCTCGCCACCCTGCCTCTCTTTCTCTCTATGCGCGTAGAGACCCTGGCAATTGCCGTATTCGGGAGCAGGGACCCCTATCCACTCGCCTCCTCCTCCTCCTTCGTGTCGATGTAATGAAGTGATATGTCTATGTGTATGCGGGAGCCGTGATTCTCTCTTATTCGCTTTCCACCCCATGTGCGCGGTTTCAAACCCCAGCCGAAGTAGACATCTTTCAGATGTCCCTGGTTCACTGTTACGTGGAGGACATTACAAGCGTAAAGGCCGTTTTACACGGTACACGGAATTGCTCAATCTGGCGTACGTGCGAAGGCGCAATCAAAATTGCGTCGTGTAAAGCGGTAAATTGCAAGAACACATGCGATAATGCGTGGATGCGAGACGGCAAAATAGCCCCTGTTCTAATTTCGTTCATGCATTCGCGCTATTCCACGCCATTTTAGAAATTAATGCAGCTCTAACCTGCGCAATTCCGTGCCCCGTGAAAACGGCCTCAACACTCCGTCCGTCGGATGGGACGTTAAGCCGTGGTCCCCTTGGCGCTTTTCCTTAAGAGCGCCGAGGGCCGATGACGACGCGACGCCGGGTTTCTCTCCAACCTTTCTTCCCTACTCTTCCCTCTTGGCGCAAATGACCTTGGCTGTCGGTCACCTCTTCGAAATCCCAAGCAATAATTTATATCCTATGCTTTTTGCCCACTTAGTGTTGGAGCCCTCAAAGTGCGCTCTTAAAGAGAAAGGATGGATGGACGACCTACAAAACCGTATTCCATTTGAGTTAATGATTTGTCGTTAATTAAAAATATACCGCCAACAATATTCCGTGTGCTAAATTTGAAGTTGTAATCTAAATATTTTCTCAGATTTACAACTGCTGTATTGTGGATACAAAAAATGTTGAATAGTCTACATTGTATGCCCTGAAACTTTCAAGATTATGGAGTAAGTTTCAAAGAAATAATCACTTCCTCCTTCAGAAATTCAAGCCTAAGGTTCATTTGCGTAGGTTAGAGTAGGGCTCACATCAGACTCAGCCACAGGTAAGTAGCATGTTAATGTGAGCCATTCAGGGTGGTGGGAGGATCAACTCCTTTCCCTGCGCCGCTTCGCACAATGAGGAGTTTTGTTTTTGGGTGTCCCAAGGCTCCTTCCGGGACCATCAAAACTGATGAAATGCGGCCGTTTGAGTGGAAGTGATGCGTCCTCTAAAACTAATTGGTATTTTTCGCTCGGTGTCGACGACTGACCAATTGTAGCAGTTGCATTGTAAATGTCCACATTTACTGCTACAAACAGCGATGAATTGTCGTAACGGAACACTTAGCGTGATAAATCAGCGCCCATATCTGAATTGCGGTGTTTGTATTACAATTTAGCGCGGATATATTACCACCTGAAGTGAAGTGAGCGTGTGTGATGGGGTTTGATTTGATTTCGAATTAACGGTCAAGTTGGCTTTGAACTTTGGAGCTCTCTCGTATTCATATTCTCCATGCGCTTTGCCGCCGTGTTTTGTTAAGTGTGAATCGTGGAAGGAGATGCATCACAATTAAAAGTAACGTGGATATAATAATGGAATCAGGAAGTGAACACCGGAAAATAAATCGATGCGACTTCTAAGAAGCGACAGCTCATCAACTCAATTTCAGAACATTGTGTACGACAGGTGGCTATTTTAGTTCTGCAGGTGACTAACAGTTGGCGTCCGGTACTCGTTTATATTTTTCTACGTACGGCACGAGGCCGAGGAGATAGTTTTTTCTTTGATCATAATTTATATTTATTGCTTACTTTTTCAATTGACGGGCTTACATTAACTTAAATTTGAGAAAACTCTCATATCCGATTAATTTACCCTCACTAACCCTCCGTAGGCTTTTATAAGATCCTTCTCTTTCCTTCGTGAGTCGGTGACGTAGTTCGTACGCCAGGATTCGCTGGTAATCCTTATGCGCACTTCGCTCTGAATTGACCCTGCGGGTTTCGCGGCTGGCTGCGCGGTTCGTCAAAAACCTCTTCGGGCGTACAGACAGCGTTACTCAGATGTTAAGCGAATTAGGCTGGGAGCCGTTGGAGACTCTGAGGCTGCGCGCTAGGCTTAGATTGCTTGAACAATTGAGAATGGATATCTTTAAGAGCGACACGGAGGACATAATATTAGAGCCACACTATATTTCCAGGTCCGATAGAAGCGATAAATTAAGAGAGATGTTTTGCCGAACGGATATATTTGGGAATTCGTTTTTCCCCCGAACCATAAAGGACTTTAATAAACGCTAGTCTCAACTTCGTTAGAGCACTTCATTTTTTTAGCTGTAAACGGCTGGTGTCCTAACACCCTTTGCCACACGCCTTTTAGGCGGCTTGCGGGAGATGTATACCCTCCGTAGGTTCGGAGGCGACCCTTTTATCCCTCCGCAAGTCGGTCCGCATGCGTTTCCCCGTCGATAATAACCCTGGTGCCTTCGCTACCTCGTTTGCCTCCCTCTCCTTCCTATCGATTTAATGAAGTGTCCGAATGAATGCAATGCCCTAATGTCCCCCCGACCCATCTGCTCCCTCCTTCACTTCACTTCTGTCGCTCTTTCGGTGAGCGTCGCTTCGCCTAAGGCACACATACTAGGGCGGATCGGAAAAATCGATGTTTTTCAAATCCATCTGGCCCAATGAAAAAAAGTTGTGGGACCGGTCAAAAATAAGGCCTGAAAAATTCGAGACCTCTACGTGAACCCCTGACCCTCGCTCAAATGCAATTTAGGGGGGGAGGGTCTAAATTCGAAAAATACAATATTTTATGGACATTTCCTGTACATTTTTCCGAGTTACTGTTCTTCCAGGGCAAGCATTTCGTGCATTTTGACGTATCTGCCACCGTTTAGCCACAAAATACCTAATTTGAGTCCTATCAAAATTCTAAAAATATTATATTTTTCGACTTTTGACCCTCCCCCCCTGAATTGAATTTGAGCGAGGGTCAGGGGTTCACCTAGAGGTCTCAAAAATTTCAGGCCTTATTTTTGATCGGTCCTACAACTTTTTTTCACTGGGCCAGATGGATTTGAAAAAAATCGATTTTTCCGATCCGCCCTAATACACAAGCCACAGGGCCGAATTCGAGTTCGGTGGCGTCCGATACGTGTGAACTAATGTGTACCGCATATTTTTGGTACCTGATTATCAGACACCGCATATCACCGGACAGCCCCACCACTCGAATCGGTTGCAAGCGATATCCAAAAGGCCGCGAATTCTCGTCAGAGGCACACAATCTGAGCGTGGCGTTCCCACGTGCGAGATTCAGATTCGTTTGTTATTTGAGGTAAACCCATTGCAGCTTAGAAATCGAAAAAATTGTTGCTGAAAAGTTGATGCATTAACGAAAACTTCTTTGATATCAAAAGAAACTATGTAAGAGTCAATAAAAAATATCCCTGGGGCCTCCAAAAATATCTCCGAAAACACTGGTGCGCGATAAATACATTATCAAGCGTAACGATAAATTACGAGCATATCGTCATCTTTTAACTGAAGAGTAACTATTAATACGCGAATAGAATTGCAAAATTAGGAATCGACCGAATACGAACCTGATATGAACCGCGTGAGTATAAAGAGGTTACTCGTTTTTGACGGCCACCATTAACGAATCGAAAATATATTCATTTATTTATTTCATCACCAAAAACGGCACAAAGGCTTTTTAATTGGCTGTTCCTTAAATAAATAATACCTAAAAGATAACAAACAAATGCACAACAAATAAAAAGTAAGAGAAAACAAAATTTTTAAACCGAGGAAAGGGCACTATTGATTAGACAATGGTGCCCTTTTTTATTATTTTTTATTATTATTCAGATGGCATTTTAAAGTGGCTTTGTAATTAGGGGCAGAGGAAAATAGGTGCAGGGAAGGGATTTTTGAAGTATCGTGCCGTAACGTTTTGATATATCGTGTCGAATAGAATCGTTAGTGAACGAAACGGGCCTAAGCGATCCGAGTTCGGAGAAAGAGTGGATGGAGATCTGAACAACGTGTATGAGTTATTTGTGGATGGCATTTGTATTGAGGCGTCGGAATAAGTCAAATGTCTGGGAGTTACGATTATGTCAAGCCTACTGAGGTGAACGCATGTAAGAAATATTTGTGGCGGAGTCCCGAAGAAGCTGTAGGATTCGTCGAGCGTGTTATTGCGAAGTTTTCCTCAGATGAAAAAGCGAAAGAGGGAGAGAGAGAGAGATGCTATTTCGCACTCCGCACCTTGAATACCCGACAACCATTTGGCACCCTGCGCAGAAAGACCGAAAACAATAGAAACGAAATCTGCGCGATTCGTCATAAACTGTTGCGAGCGAACGGGAAGCGTTGCTGAGCTTTTAGACATATTTGGCTGGGGGTCGCTGGAAACTCGGAAGGTGGGTATTAAGCTTCGATTTCCTGCGCAATTTAGAGCAGATTCCTTTGATAGCGACACGGAGAACATCATCTTAGAAACCACTTTATTCCCATGTACGACAGAAACGATAAATTAAGAGAGATATTTTGCCGAACGGATTGGTGTGGGAACTCGTTTTTCTCCCGATGGAAATAAAGAACTAGAATAAATGCTAGATAATTGTCAGTAGACAAATCACTACAGCGCACACCATTTTATTGTAAGCGGCAGCTGTCCTATCACCCCCCGCCACACGCCTGGCGCTCGGCGTGGCCTCGTGGCGTGCTGTGTAGATGTAGACGATACTCTGTTCTCCGCATTAGGCATTCCTCAGTCTTGTCGGTGTGTGGGTCGGCGATCCGACTCCAGAGGTAGTGTGAAGTCTCCTTTTTCCACTTGCTTAGCGGTCTCCTGTCTCGCATTTACATGCGATGTATCGAAAAGAAGAGAGCAGAGATTTGTGTCGTCTGTGGAACACTCCATCCTTTGCGCTCCGCCAAATGAGATTTTTCTTCGGCAGGGTCGTTTGTTACTCGGCCCACCTCTTCCTCTCTCACGAGAAATATGATCGCCGTGGCCATTCATTTCGTCCGTGTTGAATATCGCAGTCCGACATGGTCCCATTAGTGATCGTTTTGTGTCAGCCCGTTTACCTGCTCGGCCAGTGGGCGAGACCGACTCAAAATTACCTCTTCCACCTCATCAATTCCACCTTCCGGCTTGGGGTGCTTCATTCCCAATGGTCAGCGGTATTTTAGTCCAACAGCTGCGGGTAAGTGTAGTTGTACTTGTTTAGAGCAATGTTCATATTTTATTGTATGCCTTTTCAGGATCCTATGCATAATTAAGTCAACGTAATCCTGTTTTCTCTCGAATCATCCGTATCCGTATTGTAATTTCGGATTAATAAGGTTTGAGTTAATGAGTTAGGCCTGAAAATTATTTTTTTTGTGTAGTGACTCACTCCGCGTATGACATATTGTAGAATTTGCCACGATGTAAAAACTGAAAATGAGAAGAAATGTATGTAGTTATCATCGAACAGACATAAAACATGGCGCAATTAAGAACTATAAACAATAATGTTCCATGTAATGTGCAGCATAAGACTACCCGAAGTGGTGGACTAATTATCCTACCAAAGCTTTGCCAAAAATAAAACATGTTCTCTTGCTGTTGCCATTTTAATCTTCATGTAAAAGTGTTTTAAATTATAACTAAAAAAGGAGAGATGTAGTAGAGTCAGTCACTCTGTGTAATCGGTGCAGTAGAATTCGCCGCAATGTTAAAACTGAGAACAAAAGAACGAAGTTACTATGTCGAGCAGACCTAAAATACGGTGAATATTAATTGTGAATTATAGCCTTTTGGATTTTATTTGACTTAGAAAGTTTTCATAGCTTCGTGCTCTCAACTTTACGTTTATTGTATGGTTAGGTTAAATCACAAAATGAATGTTTTTGCTCTTCCTCCCGCTAATATCAATCAATCTACCGTACCTCGTGTATACCATTTTCTATTTATTTCATGTATTTCTTTTATTTCTGCCTTCTCCCTTGATTTCATAGCGTCTACTCGTCACCCTGGCGTCGATTTTAGCCGAGTCACCGTATTTTCCAGGAGAAACCGGGCATAAACCCCTCCACCCTCTTTCCCCCCCTCCCCGTCACATTTTTCTGTCCCCCATTCATCATATTACGATGTAAATGAACGTACATGAATCCGTCTTAGGCTAGACTCGTAAAATTCGTCGCTATAAATTTTCATCGCGAAAGTCAAGGGTGTTGACCCGGTGTGTTTTGTGACGAATGCTCGCGAGGGAACCAGAAACAAAAGACGAATGAGGGGCAGGGGCGGGGAGCCAATGAGATTGCTTGCTTTTTGTTGGCTTGCGCCCGCGAGTCATATTATGGCGCCGCCGGCGGGGAAGTTTGTAATTATAATAAAAGGAAGTGACTTGATTCATCTGTGCCAGGTGTGGCCAACTCTGAATCCAATCAGGATACTCTCACATTCAAATTGAATCAGTTTTAACATCACGCTAGACAGTGCACTTGTTTTAGGCATGTCAATAGTTGAGAAAGAGTAAGAGATGAAAAAGTATTCAAACGTTCTCCCCAATCCGTTACTTCTGGTGGAGAGAAAAATAAATATAGCAGGAAAAAATTACTATAAAGTGGTAGGATGTATCAATTTAAGAATTTAAAGAATGTGAAGGATGGGAAATTTTAGTCTGCTTGCCGCATTGTTGACAAGAACATTAAAAAACTATTTCATAGTGAGCAGAAGTTTGCGATATTTAATGGCTTCCAAATTGAAAAAATAAAATTTTACGAAATGGATTGGATAGATGTTTATTATATCTTTAAGAGAAGCGGATATCGGAATCCCAGACCTTTGCCAGATGGATTTTCAGGGCGTTTGTCGTGCATTTGGTCCCGACAGCAGCATTCTTTGTGTCCGCTGCGGGTGACCAATTAATTGTATTGGTTTGCCCCCGTCTCGTATTTTGGTCGTTGTGAACATGGGCCATCGTTAATCGGGATGAGCGCAATGGTGGACGAAAAAATTGAGCTTCATGCTGCTGCCGAAGAGATGGACTAAGTGTGTAATCAGTCTGTATTGTCCTCACCATCTTCTTACGATTTGTATCGTCATAAACGTTTTATCATTTAGTCGCGCTGTTGTGGTTCTTGAGTTGAGTGGGCGGAGACTGATAAGAAAGTGGTTCCCTCACACTGACGTGCGCTGATTAACCTCAAAGAGGTTCCCCAGTGACACTAACGTTCAATAAGAATACTCTGAATTCGTTAATTTCGCTGTTTCTATTTGAAAAACAATCTTCTGTCGTGTTTCGTAGGCATCGACGTTTAATCCGGCGCAGTTATTTGAGCAACTTTTGAAAGCAGCGTCAGAAACATTTTTGAAGCATAATTACTCCATGTTTAATATTTCATGAGTCGCACTCTTTCAGGAAACACAGTTTGAAACTCATATTTCACGTTTATTGCTCCGAAACGAACGGACGCCATCTTACTGATTTATTGTCGTAAGCAAATCTCGACGCCACTCAAGGATAGCCACTGAATGCTTTAGTTTTCCTTTCGAATTTCTTTTTAATTTAGCAATTAAAGGTTTTTTTTACATCTTGTTCTTATAAAATCTTTTGATAATACCTTTTTAAAACTTTCAAGGCGGCTTTAGTAAAAACAAAAAAGTCATTAGATGGGTAATGGAGACCGGAATATGTATTCTTCAGGCCAAGAAATGTTTTATATAAGATTAGGATTTCAGAGTTATCGCTTAGGTCCTCCTTGCCTTATAATATTTCCTCGCACTTGGGGCAGGAAAATTTCTCTACCAGTCTTCTTACCAAGTACCCTGAGAAATATTCGTCGGAGCAATCCTGACTTAAGTCCGACTCAGACTAAGTTTTCAAAAGGAATTTTCAAAAGATTTTATGTAAAAAAAACTTAAATTGCTAAATTAAATAGAAATTTGAAAGGGAAACTAGAGGGCCACACTGATGCGAGCATTCCAATAGGGTGGTTTCCTTTTATTTTTTTATTGCTTAAATCGTACGTATTTCACACTTTTAGATTTTTAAATGATGATATCTATTTTTCTCGATTAAATGAAAAGTGAAAAATTTCAAGCACTCGAAAACGCGACGGCTAAGTATGACTGCCGGGAAAAGCCTGTGTGACGTCATTCTGGTTCCCGCTGCCGCAAAGTGAGGCGACCTTGGGGCGAGGACATGTGCGCCGCTAGGCGCAGGCTGCTAGCAGGTAGCGCTTGGGTGAAATAACGATTATTTATACCCTATCAAACGAAGGAAACTTTCCGGACATAGGCAATTTTAATAGATGATTATTAAGAAATGCTTCCCTGAGCTTCGTGCCTCATCCATGCATTGGTAATCTCAGACGGTGTAAAACTCCTATCTACTCGTATAGAAACTAGGTCCTTGTGACGACACGCGGAGTGGCATCGCATGGGCGCCAATCTGGCCTTTTTCAAATGAGGTTAAAATTGACCATTGCCATTCGTCTAAACTGGAATTTCTAAAACGAAATAATTTGTATATTATGAATACACTGCAAGAGCGTGACTTCAAACAGAATCACTTTTTCATCCAGTATTTTGGAGTCGAAAATCATCCACTGAGCCTGTGGTAATAAGTGGCTGCGTTTTTCACTGTATCAATGGAAAGCTAAATCGGTCGTTAGAGTTCTGGCCGAAAGTTTGTTCGGTTGGAAAGAGAATATTTTAAAAATTTCATGATTTCATTTGTGGAATCTGTGTCCCGCTTGCGAGTGCGACTAACAAAAGACGGCGAGAGAATTGCGGCAGAAGCAGGGATTGTGATGACGAATGGAAGGGAGAAGTCGAAAAGGTGGGGAGGAATAAATATTAATAATAAATATAGTGTAGTGTAAAGGGAGCCTTTTCATTATTTCTGGTGCGCCCCAGCCAATCCCTTGCCTCGTTTTTCTCCCCCCCCCACCCACCCACCTCCGCCCGCAATACAGGGTAAAAAAAGTGTGGAGAAAAACAGAGGGGGCGGGATTTTTTATGAATTTTTTTGGGCGCAACCATTGGGAGTGAAGTGAAGGCGTTTGTTTGCAGGGGATCGAAATAGAGGGCAGCAGCGGCGGCGGCGGGGCGAGTAGTTGCGATGGCGGGAAGTCCCGCATTAAATGTTGAGTAGGTCTTCTACGGGTTAGTGCGAGGGCGGATTTATTCCGAGATTTACGGCGGACCACGTCAACAACCTCACTCCAACTCGGGAGAGAGAGAGAGAGAGAATTCCCTCTCATTCTTTCGTTTCCCTCCACCACCCCACCTGCAATAAGAAAAAAAGAAACGCGTTCCCCGTAAAGACATTCATTCTCTTTCGATAAGTTGAAGCCGTTTGCCTTTCGTGCCTCCTTTTTCGCTTCTCTCTTCTTCTTCGTTCTCTTCCTCCCTTTCTTCTCCTCCTTCTCCTTCCACGCCACCGACCAGCAAATATTATAATCGTCTTGCCCTTTTAATGAGCCCACTTGAATACCACCGCAGACCCCCATTACTACGCCACGTTTATAAAAATACTCACTCTGATTTACCCTCCTCTTCACCTCTTTTTTTGCCAATTTATAAACTAATTCCGCGAGTACCTCGTTCGGCCTGTTCGTTTTTTCTCGGCCAACGTGTAAAAATAAGTGAGTGGGATCGTTCCAGTCCTATCGGCATTAACTTCTCCTTCCCGAAAAAAATGAGACTGCTTATTTATGTTTCTTGGTCCGTGCGTCAATGAATGCAGAGGCAAAATAGGTGGCGTTGGGAATCCGCCATGACGATAAAATATGTTCTCCTGGAGCCGATGCAACGTAAATTCAAACTGATGGCTTTCGTCCTCGTTATGGGCGGCCGAGAAGTATTCCGGTTGGAGCCGCAATGAGATTTCTGGAGTTTCAGTGCATAAAATTGCAGCCACTGCAGAAACTTATTTATCGACTTGTCCGCCATAGTGATCTACCTCGTCTGTTGTGATTTTCGCAAAAGTTCGTGTTATTAAAATAAACGGTCGATTATATTCTGTTATCCGAGACTGCCAATACACTCAGATGGTACGTCCAATTTATGCATTTCGTCAACACAGTGGATAATTATTTCCTTGACAAGCAATTACAAACTCCCACAAACTGAAGAATGGTTTGGCCCGTGAAGTTCGTTAGTGCTCATAAACATAAATCGAGGTTAGCAGTGGAATAACCGACTCTTCTGGTCGAAGCATAGAAGTGGAGCTAAAAATGTTCTGGCAAGAAAAGTATTCCACGACAAATTAATGACTTAGTAGGTCCATTAACTGGATACCATTCATCCAAAACGTCCCTCTTATTCCTGTTGTTTTTATCTGTTCCTAACCCTAACACAGTGTTCGTTTTGTTATTAGCTAGTGTATGTCCAGTGCAAGCCGTCTCAATTGGAGTTGTATTTATATTTAACATTGAAATTTTAATTTTTAATTTTTAACATTGAAACCCCATAAGGCAAATTCAAATTTTTGGTTTGGACCCAAATTGTGAGGTCAAATGGTCAAAATTTTAAAATTTTGCTTACACTCAACAAAACTTAGGACCTTTTCCCATAAGTGTGCCAATTTTCATGAACATAGCTCTACGGAAAGTTACTAAAATTACAGGTCAAAAATGACACACGACACTTGGGACAGTCTGTATATTTTCCGGCCTGGGTGGTTTAGTTCTCGCCTGCCAAACCGATGGTCGCGGGTCTCAGTCCTGCATGGTAATGGGTGTATTTAAATATGGCGTTCAATTCTCTTTAAATGATCGTAATGAGGGGAACCTGTGATCATTTTTGACGTTATTATTTTTCGCCTTTATATGCGCCAAATAAGTTGAATTCTGTCTTGATAAAGGTTTTGAACTGCAGCCTAGTTTTGTTGATGTCCTGTTGATGTTCGAGGTAAAAACCAATTCCCTCGCCCGTTTTACTGTCGACACATGCTTCTTATTTTGTCGTTGCCGTCGGGACTGGATATATGTATAGTGTAGCTCTAAGATGTTCTTCGTGTCGATCTGAGAGATATCTCCTCTTAGTATCTCATTTTTTTCAATTAAGAATGTCGTCTAACGCGCGGATATTTTCACATTTTAGTATCCCCTGACGGATGGTGAAGTGCGATTCGTCAACGTATACTACTTTTAGTGTTCCTTGTGATATGCAGTGAGGAGCGTGGCGGGCAGAGCGCTTGGGTGCTGGTCCGAGGGTGCGTGGGTTCCATTCCTGAGTGAAACCCTAGGACACAAAAAAGTCCTCAAAGATGGAGGGAAAGGAAGTGGCCCCCCGATACCCTGAAAAGGTCAGCCACAGGTCGTACCGAACTAAGCCACAGGAGGAGCATGCAAAATGCACGCTCCTCGTGTGGCTTAGTTCGGAACGACCTCTAGCCTCACGCGCCCAAATCAACCATGGTGATAAACCTACAGGTATGGCGGACACGAAGTCAGCAGCGTTTGCTTTACAGCCATGAGTGGCCAAAGAACGCGCTGAGCCGTTCGTTTTATTCGAGGGATGACACCGCCAACCAAAGTCTCGTTCACTTGTGAATACGTTTCGTGTACACTGTACAGTTCCATTCCCGAGTTTTTCGTGAACACTTGATTTGGTCGTACTAGCCCAGTCATTGCAGCTGAAAATCAGCTGTAACTTCCGAGTTCTTTAAAACTAAACGAAATTTTGTGCTTAGTCAGAGAATATCATAACGAACGTTAGTGGCATAGCGCTGACATAGATTGACGCCTTAGCAATGGGGTGGTTTCCACACCTTGTCGGGGGTGGACATTTTTTCTCACTGCAACCCCAAAAATCGATAGTGGAACACATATTAATCTAACAATGACAAATAAGGTTTTTTGATGAATCAATACTTATTGAGTTATTCAGGAATCAAAAGTTGGCTCCTTTATCGAAAGCCCACGTTTTTAAGCGGTTTCTCATGAATAACTAAAACACCACGCCCAGTGTAAAACAAATATGCAATAAAAAAGATTTAGGTGATAAAAAAGAGAACTTTTTTCGCAAGCTTCGTGTACTCTTGCCTTAGAGATGTAAGCCCCATGTTTTTGGCTTAATTTACGTTCCCTGTGAATCGGTAGGAGGAGGAAAAGTGTTCCTTTAGATTCTCATCGGGATACGTTTGTCGCTGTCGTGGTTTGAAAAATGGCGAATCGTGGCGCTCAGTGCGAATTTTCTGATTTCGCTCGTGTTCCTCGTGTGTGGTGGCGAAATGACGCTGGCAGAGCCATAAAGCCCCCTCGCCTCCGCCAGGGTTCCAGGCGCCCCTTCTCCATCATTAAGGGTCCGGGGGGAGCGGAGGCTAATGCCTCCTTCTCCTTTTTTATTATTTGGTCATTAGGAGAGCGAAACGGACGGAGGTGAAAAAACGGAAGAAGGAATGATCCTCATCTTTCTTTCTTTTTTTTCTCTCTCTCTCTCTCTCTCGTGCGTCTGTCTTTCTCTCTCTCTCTGTGCTCACGTGGTGTGACTCGTCCGACCAATGCGGTGCTTGGGGTGGAAACGACGCCTTTGGAACGGAATGGAACGGGCTAACTGAAACTAAGCACGCTCCAAGTGGCCTTAATTAGATCGAATGTCTTTCGCACGTATTTTTTTATTCACTCACTCATCGACTCGAACCATAGGTTGGTGTGTATGGGTGAGAGTAGAGGTCACCCCGAATGAAGCCACAGCCGTGCGATTCTCACGCATTCTGTGAAGGGTCTTTTTCCCAGGGCCACCTCGTGCATTTGGAGTAGTTTTTTTTATTTTTCGCTGGATTGTCGTCCGAAGCGGGAACGGAACCCAAGGCCCACCGTTCAGCGACTAAGCCCTTAATCCACACTCCTCGTGCCGTCTGCTCAGATGTAGGAAATCGTTCATTTACTTGTGATAAATACCTTCTTTATTTATTAGATTAAATATTTTTTAGATCCTTCCCCATTGGAATATGATCGAAGTTAAAAATCATGAACCACATATCTATACGTATGAGGTACAATGCGACCCACATCTAAGAGTATGTGACTGGGTGTATTTCTCCGCAACTTTCACTTAGCTCCATGTGGATGCAACTACAACGATTACGCGCGCAATTACGTGGTAGGGGTTCGCTCGCACTCAATGTGCATCTTTCAATCCGATACTTACGACTGTGTACTTTGACATCTGCTAGAATAAGCGTCCACCATTTAGTACCTTCTCACATTTTTCATAATGGCATGTTTTTCATCCGGCGTATTTTTCGGTAATGATGAGCGATAAAGAATAACTGAGGAACGGAACTATTTAACGGTAGACCTTGTTTTTAAATCGCGGTCAATTATGTTGCACGTGCCATGTGGTAGGTGGCAGCATTCCGAAGTGGAAGCGGTGATGATATCAATTAGAAGGGGCTCTCTACGGCCTAGGAATGCGTTAAGCAAGAAAATAATTCAGCTTAGTAAAACCACTTGCCTGTTTCCACACACTTATTTAAACCGACCATGGTTTCGGCAACTCGTGCCATTATCAAGGTACATAGCCTTGGGTGACAGCCTTTTCATATTGGTAGAGTTTTTCAGGAGGGGGGCAGGGGGGAGGGAGGGCGGGGTTATTGGGGTGTGTTCATTCCAATCCCTGCCTTCCCTTCCCCCCCTCCTGAAAAACTCTACGAATATAAAAAGGCAGTCACCCAAGGCTATGTACCTTATTAAATTAAATAAAAAATGTTGTTAAATTACTCATTTAATAGTTGTAAGTTTCTGCTCATACAAACAGAACACTACCCCCACAACATAAACAATTGCGCACAAAACCAATCTTATGTCAACTGGCTGGTTAGGGTGAAATGGTTCACCGAGAGAGCGGAAACGCGCCTGCGGCGCATCAATTGATGAAATAATAATATTCGGCTATGTACCTTGATAATGGCACGAGTTGCCGAAACCATGGTCGGTTTAAGTAAAAGTGTGTGGAAACAGACAAGTTTTTTTAATAAGCCGAATATCAAAGATTTCCACCGTATCACGCCGGACACTGTATCTTTTAAGAAAATAATAGTTACGATTAGTACTTCACGATCGTACGAAAACTGCAGAGTGCTGTGTTGACGGCTATGGATGCTATATGTGGTGCACCACAGATGATGAATCGCTCTCAAACTCTTTCCTTCGTCCGAGTGTTCACTTTGTGTTTGGCCTCGTTTGCTAGGGGGAGTGTTGGGGGGGGGGGCGCTCTTAAAGTGCCCTTAATTACGTCGTCTCGCCTAATGCGAGTCGCGGCGGCCCTGGATGATCCGGAAGTGGAGATCCAGGGGTGGCCTGTGCACTCGCGATGTGCCACGTTACGAGAATCCATTTACATATTGTGACGCAGGTCCGTATGTTTGTGGACTAGGCCGGCCCTTATTTTTCAGAATTGCGAAAAGTTATGTTTTCCTGGTCTCAAAATGATCCAATTGATGTTTATATTCACGTGTTAAAATTTGGTTACTTTAAAATAACGGCAACCCGTGCCCCAAGGGCCCTAAGTACTAAGGAACCTCAGTTGAGATTTTTGGGGCTGAGAAAGCTCTATTTCTATGTAAAACGTAAAAGTAAAACCCTATAGGGCCGATTTTCTGTTTGTTTTGACCTATCTCTAAGCGTTTAGGAGATATCGTCCGTCGTAATGCAATGCCCCCCCTAGGGCGCCACCCCGCACCGTGGCACCGCTGAGGTACGTCCCGCACCAATTACTAGAGACTTCCCCTCAACCCCCTCCCCTCCCTCAGCAAAGACTTTGATCCTGATGACAAGATCTAGCCTCTGAATAAATGACCTTACCTTAGAAATAATTTAATTGCCATAACAATACTTCCAATCCAAGAGATCAATTTATTTTTACTCTCTCCATGAATTTCGGTACATTAACCAAAATAAAATACATTTTCATTGTATTTCTAATTTTTCACTGGCATCCCATACTTGGCAATTAAAGTGCCTTACCGCACGTAAGGGTTGTGTTGCGATGAAAAGTCACACTTAGTGATAAATTTTGAATGGCCTCTTCCTTCAACGTGACTGCCTAAAAATTTTGAATTAGTTTCACCCCTCTCGCTACACAATTATTTCCCACTTGAGGACCCCGAATAATTTGCAAATCGTTCTTGTATGTTCATCCCATTCTCGCATGTGCACATCAAAGAATGCAATGCATATTTACAATACATTGAATATCTTTCTCGAATTAGTAGTCACAAAATTTGGTATAGATACCTAAGTCATGTCTTTGTGTTTATAGAATGCCTTCTTCGGTGGATCATATTTTCCATCACATGACCACATACGGCGTATCACGTTTTTCTTTTCACACCTAGAAATGGATCCGTCAAAGAATGACAGCCCTACCAACCCCTCAATCAGGTACCGCAAGTGGTTTGAAAACCTCTTTTGTGCTGCTTTCGCTATGTCCAGGTTAACACTTTCGTAATTAACTAGTCTTTTTAGGAACCACGGGTCACTGTTGGGAGCTAATGCAGCAAAAGGAGAGGAGAACCACATCTTTTTTCTTTCTTCTTGAATATATTGAAATCTATTCCACTAATAACTGCATTTCGTTCTCCTCTTTATTTGCGTAAAACTTTAAATCTTCAGCCCAAGCACATTTATCCGAGAGATTAACTGCACTTTCCTCCTCGTGCGTCAAAAATTCAATGGTACCGCTCCTTGCAATGTCAAGCAAATCATCAAGTTTCGTTACGAAAGATTCTCTTCTCTTCATCTCTACTGTAGTTCGCGCTCTCTTTATGTCGTTGCACGTACATCCATTCTTTGCGTAATTATTATAACTTTTCAATCGCTTTATTTTCCATATCAACATGGATTCTAGTTTTATACTATGGATGAGACGCATTTCTCACAGTTTTTCTCGCAATAAGTCTTACAAATTCCGAACCCATTAGGTGATGGAGAAAACACACAGTACTTCTCTCACTGTAGGCAAATTTGAGCCGAGTATTTCTTCACTTTCTTTTCCAACCAGTTCAATACCTGGATTTAGTCTTGATAACATGCCTTTCCTTGTTGGTCTATTCTTAAAATGAACGTCACGTGCATGATAAAGTATTTATTTCACCACTTTTCTCCTTACATCCTAAAAAACTTAGCACCTTCTATCCCTTGCACACTATACACAAGAACTATCTCTCTACAGTGATCTGCATCCGTGAACTGACTATCTCGTTTCGTCTTCCTTGAATATTTCTATCTACTATTGGAGCCCTGGAAGCCCTGCTCATTCCCTTCATTCCTTTATAATTCATAGACACAATTGTATCACATGCTTATAATATTTTGTACATAACAGAGCACTTTGGAACAAAGCCTGCTGGAATGGTTCGCGGCCGTATGGCGGCAAAAAATCAAGGTTTAAGGGGTCGGTACCTAGTACATAGGACGGCGTTGAAGGGTTAAAATTGACATTATAGGCTTTAACAACATTAATCATGACACCAGAGGAACAACCTATTCAATACTGCACCACTAGCATGTAAATCTTGTCATCAGGAGCAAAGTCTTTTCCGAGGGAGGGGAGGGGGTTGAGGGGAACTCTGTAGTAAGTGGTGCGGGCCGTACCTCAGCGGTGCCGCGGTGCGGGGAGGCGCCCTGGGGGGATTACATTACGACGGACGATATCTCCTAAACGCTTAGAGATAGGTCAAAACAAACAGAAAATTGGCTCTATAGGGTTTTACTTTTACGATTTACATAGGAATAGCACTTTTTGACTCCAAAAAACTCAATTGAGGGTCCTTAGTACTAAGGGCCCTTGGGGCACGGGTTGCCGTTATTTTAAAGTAACCAAATTTTAACACGTGAATATAAACATCATTTGGATCATTTTGAGCCTAGGAAAACATAACTTTTCGCAATTCTGAAAAATAAGGGCCGGCCTATTGTGGACCCTTCTATATTCCGTTAATGTATACCGGGACTAGCCGCGGTGATAACTTTTACGGGAGTCACCCGCAGTGAACAATCGTGCGAAAGATCCACAGAAAAAAATCATTCTGGATTTCCGGTCGAGTGCTTTAGCCAGTTAAGCTATCGAGGCGTCATTCTTCCCTGTGGATATCTGTAGATACCTTAACTGGCTAAAGCACTCGACCGGAAATCGGAGAATCCGGGTTCGAATCCCGGTAAAGGCGGATGATTTTTTCTCTGTGGATCTTTCGCATATATTTCGTGTTGGGCGTCTCTTAACTCTCCGCGGGTCGAGACCATTGTTGAGCTCCGTTTTCAAACGCGCGTCGAGGATAGTCCTGATGTCCGGAACATCCTTTTTTATCGCTGGCTGTTTTTCTTTTTTTTCTAATAATTTATCATAATAAGTATATTGTTCTAGCACAAATATGATTTAGGATAAATATAGCAATTGCATTACATGTAGGAAGTAATTGGATTATTGCTGTCATCTGTAATCCATTACTATGTAATTAAAAATAATTATATGATATCAATATAATCCAATCCATTTCGAGAATTTTGTCGAGTGACGTCATACTGGTTCTGGCTGCCGCCGTGTGAGGCCACCATGGTGCGAGGCTGCGAGAGCCGATATGATACAGGCTGCTAGCAAGTGGCAGAGTACCCTGATAGCAGGTAGCGCTTGGCTTAAATAACGATTATTTATACTCTATCAAACGAAGAAAACTTTCCGGCCTAATGCAGTTTTAATTGTATATTATTAAGACATGTATCCTTGAGCTCTGTGCCTCGTGCATGCATTGGTAATCTCAGACGATGTAAAACTCCTATATACTCGTAAAGAAACTAGGTGCCTCTGACGTCACGTGGAGTGGCATCGCATGGGCGCCGAAATGGCTTTTTTCAGATGAAGTTAAAATTGACCATTGCCATTCGTCTAAACTGGGATTTCTATAACGAAATAATTTGTATATTATGAATACACAAATGGTGGGTAACGAATCGCAATCAATGCCTTTCGTTTTCTTTCTTGAAGAAAATTACCCTATTCTATAATTTCCATTTGCTTTATGCTACTTATTTCGATTTTCAAATTGATTTTTATTAATACTAGTGAATATTGAAGGTTGCACGATTTTAGTGTAATCTTTTCATAAGTATTTTCTTTGTCACTGCTTTCATTTCTCGTAATGATGCGGAAATTGGTGTTGGATCGCATGGGCCTCGTCTGCGGTTTCTGCGCAACCACGCTGACCGGTCTTGTTTACCTTTAGTCCGCGGAGGAGAAAATGGGGTTAGCGCGCGGTCGGCTCGTTTTTGTTTTTCTATCTTCTCCCTCCCCTCAATAGGGTAGTTTCCTTCATCGAAGAACACGAAATGCATTGATTGCGATTCGTTACCCACCATTAGTGTATTCATAATATACAAATTATTTGGATTTAGAAATCCCAGTTTAAGAGAATGGCAACGGTCAATTTTAACATCATTTGAAAAAGGCCAGATTGGCGCCCATGCGATTCTACTCCACTTGACGTCACAGGGACCTAGTTTCTATACGAGTAGATAGGAGTTTTACATTGTCTGAGATTACAAATTTATGCATGAGGCACAGAGCCCAGGAAAACATCTCTTAATAATCTCACATTAAAATTACCTAAGTTCGGAAAGTTTCCTTCGTTTGATAGGGGAATTATAACCCTAATATAAGTCAAGCGCTACCTGCTAGCAGGGTACTCCACTACCTGCTAGCATCCTGCGTCGTATCAGCGCTCTAAGTCTCGCCCCAAGGTCACCTCACTTGCGGCAGCGGGAAACAGAACGGCGTCACACGGGGTTTTCCCAGCATTCATACTTAAAGCCGTCGCGTTTTCGCGCGCTTGAAATTTTTCACTTTTTATTTAATCGCGAAAAATAGATACCGTCCTTAACAAATCTATAAGCGTGAAATACGAACTCCAGGAGTAATAATCTTTCTATTTAGGTAATAAGAAAATAATAGGAAACCACCCTATTAGGAATATTTGATTTGCCGGTCGGATGTGCGGGATGAGTGACAAAATAGTGGAAGACCTCGTCTCGCACTGCTGCTCATACGCTGCATTGAACGGGCGATAACATGTCTAACTACTTAGTCACCATATTCTCTATCCATCTGCATTTCAAGCGCTGCACAATGGGCTCAAATCGGAAATGGGTGGAAGAAATCCCAATATTGTTATCTTGAGTGAGATTCTTGAAGATTTGCAAAACTACGGGAAAATAATTCGCAATTACGAAACGGTAAGTCATTTCTCATCGTTCTCTTGTACACTTAGATACAGATGCTCACTTGCGATCTAATTACCAAAGGAAAAACTCCCGCTGTCATTTTTCTTCGGAAAACTTAGAAGTTAAGCTGACATAAGAGTAGTGGAAGGATTATCATGAAATAAAAACATTACCATATGTCAACAAAAATCTTATCTATACTATACACAAGTTTCAGACATTTATATGAATATTTAAATGCTATTGCGTCACAAAATGGCGGACCCTTTTTCGCGCACGCTTTTCGGCCATATTGCGTTGGCCGCCCTTCAGGATTACTCCATCGTGATATAGGGCGGCTCTTTGTGGATGACTTTATCGCTGAAATAATTGAATTTTTTTACTTTTTCCTTGTGATTGTTCCGCCCAACAGTTTTAAACCCTTCCTTGCCATTCGCCGGGGACTTAAACGAGTCTGGAAACAGCTGAAATACTGGAAAAACTGAAAATACAAATGGCAGTGATATTAATGCAACTTCGGTCGCCCTTGTGTGCAATACCATGGCACTGGAAAAGTAAACTATTCCACAATAATTTTACTGTCCGGCCAGTTTCAGCAATTTTGAGCCATTACAGTTTTCTGTGGTTTTCTGCCAAATTTTAGACTCGTATCAGTCCCTTGAAAATGGCACAGAAGTACTCAAATCAGTTGGACGGTGAAATTATTGTCAATTAGTGTAATGTGTATTTTTTAAGTGACATGGGAGTCCATAGAGTGACGACGAATGTCGTCGATGTCACTGCCATTTCAGTTTATAAATTTATTAAGTGCCAGTTTTCAGATTCGTGAAGTGCCTTGGAAGTGATACGTAAGTGTTGGAATCGTTTGGGTAATAAAATTATTATGGAACAATAAAGAATTTTTTTTTAGTTCCCCATAGTATTCTAGTACAGTTTGCCTTTCGTCGTCAATCATTGTGTACACTTGGTCCAAGTGGTATCCGTTCGTTCAAGGCGTTCTTTCGTCAAATGTGTTGACAGCGCTGTCAGTTGGAGTGACGGGCACATGAATTAAATGGCGCGGATACAACTTCTCCCCTAACCCTCGCCCCCCCCCCTCCCCCCCGCCCTTCCCTCCGCCTCGTTGTCATGGTGATGGGTATATGATTCGGGCACGAAATTCAAATCAATCAGTCGATCAAATTCCAAGTTTAATCGGAATGCGCCATGAAAATAACCCTCTCGCAAAAGTTTTACCCTCCTCCGAAGCATCAAAAAAGTGGGTTCCCGGGAAACGCAATGTAACATTTTTCTGGAAGAAGTTTTTGACAGAAATGAGCTGGTTGAAAGGAAAGGGGGGATCAATGGTATTGATTGGGGTAGGTCGTGGTAGGTAGGGTAGGTGAATATGCAACTTCGCTCAGCAAATAATTTCCTGGGAAATAGAAAATTTGATACTTTTAATGTGGTTTTGAATTCAAGGATTTATTCCACCAGTTTAATATGCATTAAATATTTTCGTGCATACATACACACCGTTATGGGAGGTTTGCGATATCATGACTAATCAGGAAAAATCAAGGAATCTTGTGCCATGGTGTGTCAGAGGAAATTTGTTTGGTAAAGGAATATGCGGTAAATTTTTCTTCCGAAATATGAATTACACAAGTTCTTTGAATGCAATGAAGCTATAAAATAATATTAAATAAAAGTTTAGAGGGTAGAATGTTGAGTAATAGAGGGAGAGGAAGGAAGAGAATATGATTTATATCTCGAATAAAAGCGAGTGGGCCTTATTTTGAATTGAATAGGGAAGCACAAGCATGAAGGAAATGGAGGCTGTCGGGGTACCTCTTAAATACTCCACGCAAACCTACCGTAATCGGAAGAATGCTTTAGTGAATATGTCAGAATTCGCTAGATTCAGCCTGAGACTCTTCTCTGTAAAAATAATTTGAATACATGAATTTTGGAACACACCTGATTCCATCGAAAATATTTGCTTAGTGTACGCCAATTTTAAAAGTATATTCATTATGTTTCGTGCGTTCATTTAGGAGTAGAACTAGCTTACTCTTAATGGGATTGCGATTTATTCCGGAAAAAACTATTGGAATTGCAAGCGATTGGACACCGTCAACATGATATTACGCGTAAAAAAACGGGCTCTTAACTGAGGGAGTAATAAGTGCGGATGTGTAGATCGTCTTTTGGAGGACTCCTCCTCCTCTTAAATTTTCCCCCGACGGCACGAATGCCATTATGAACTCCGAACATTGTTTTGGTAACAATGCAGAGCGTAAGCTAGGTGACGGAAAACGATCCAGACCGTCAGGACACTTGAGTTGATCCAATTCAGTCGATTCAGTTGATCCAATGTTGGGGTTTTATCTCTCTTGCGTATCCTACTAGGGAATGGTCCTCCTCTTATTTGCGATTCGTGTATTCGATTCGGCCCACAATCAGCTGTACAACCTCCTTGAAAAGGAAGACGACTTTAAATCGAAACTTGAAGCACTTACGTGGTGTAAGGGCTCCATATTAATAATGAAAGACACATTGAAGAAACTTGTGGAAGAAACAAGGTGTCTTTCATTATTAATACGGAAGACGACTTTACTTTTGTCAAGTTTCGCAGCTTGTGAAGCGGCAACGGTGCGGATGGAAGGGAGGTTGAGGAGAAGTCACCGTTTCACTGATTTGAAGGGCGTTCAACCCTTTCTTACCGTTGTCCAGTGCACCCTTTCAAGGAAGTGATTCCTCAATTACTACTTATCGACACTTTGAATGAGATGAAAAAATACGTCTGTCTCCAAGGGATAAGGAATTTGGCTCGAATTAATCCGATAAAGTGGATTAAAGCCTCTCCTCTTGGTCGTCGACGCAATCAGACTGCAGATACCCCTCCCGCTAACGACGATCCAGATACCTAAGGATGTTTTATGGTTCCGCGCCGTCCGCTTAGCGGCGCTCCAGACGCGATGAGCAGATTACTCTGGCTAATGTGATTAGCCGCTGCGAAATGGGTCATATCTGCCTCTCTCTCTCTCACACTCATAGCCGCTGCTTGCGTCCCCGCCCATCGCCGCCCCTGCCAATGGCCGGATATTGTTCCCGAATTTAATTTGCGCCCTTTATCACGACCGAAGAAGTAATGATGATGACCTTTGCGTCGCTGTGTGGCAACCCCACGAATATCACGGAATTCTCGATTCGGCCACCGAATGTGCAGACGCCGATTAAAATTGATTTTCCAAAGCCAATGACGGCATTGCGATCCAAATTTCCCAAGGAAATATGATAATTCATATTTGCCGGCCTCGGCTGAGTGGAGTCCCCGTCGGCTAGTCCGAAGGTCGCGGGTTCGAGTCCCGCCTGTGTGTGCAGTCCCTTTCCAGGACATGGATGTTCGCGCTGGTACAGATGTCAATTATTAGTGTCCTTGATTTAATTTCCATGGCGAACTGTTTTCGGGGTATTTGGAAATAAATATATAATGTAATATTTAGGGTTGTTCATTGATATGTGGATAATCATTCCTGTGGATATGTTGCATCTAACTCATAAATTTTTAACGTATTTCCTCTCGATAAACTCTCTAATAAACTCTCCAATGAATTCGGTTTCCGAAGACGCACGCTTCACCGCGGTGCGGGCATCTTTGGAAACCGATACAAATGCGCCCTCGCGTGGCAGAATCAAAAATCATGCTGCAAATGTTGCTCGTATACTGCGCATCGCCTATGTACTACATAGTATGTAGTCCCCTCGTGAAATCCATTCGCTTTTTATGTTCGTAATTTGGCTGTCGTGTCGGAAACATTATCGCTGGTATGTAAACAATTGATAACTCTCCCCCCCCCAAGTGAAGCCCAGTAATGGTGCAATCTGGCCATTTTGAGAAGGATCTCTAGAATTAGGCTCCGTTTAAATGTTTAGTGGGAAATTGTGCAGCTGTGAATTTTTTTGTTGCTCGGGCATTCTGATGGAACTGTAATTTGTTGGGCATTAAAAAACTGGGAATTTATGCGATGGATGAAGCACCTTCCTCGAATTCAAATTTATCCCACTTTTCCATTTAAAATACAATTTATTATGGTTTGCATCATTATTGTGCGTAGTTAATAATCAACTTCAAATTTTACTTATGTTTTATTCGTGTTTATTTATTTCCTGTTCGGGTCGTAGTCGAATAGTAATTACTACCTATTCAACATTTCCATCTATCTGCGCGCCAGCTATTCCATCTATTGGGACGAGGAAATGCAGGTGTCACTGACATTGGGGATGCTGTCCGCTCTCCCCTCCGTCGAAACGTCGGAATGCGCGTCCATTAATTCGCGCCCCTTTGCCCGGAATGCGCCGCCCCTGGAAAATATTAGGCCCAACCAGTGGAGGTATTTGGACGGGGTAGGTAATTCAAATCCCACGGGCATTGGCATCGCTTGGCTGACGACTTTGTTCTCTTAGCACGTGGAAGCAAAATCATTTTGATTTAATTCAAATCATCATTTAACAGTGTTTTAGGGGTTCAGGAATGTCAGAATGGCTTCATTTAAAATTCATTCCACTGCGCACATGCTCTTATAAATGTTTCCATTCTCCCGAAGGCCTTGTGCACACGTCGAAGCTGACTGCTGTAGCAGTGTCTCAAAAACTACATATCTCTCTTATATTATGAGCACAGAAATGTGCTGATTGTGAGCTTCTTGGTTGAAAGAAAATGAAACGAAGGCTACGGAGAGAAATATTTTCAACTCGTCGTCTTTTTGAGAAAATTATAAAGTATTTTGACGCATGATTGATGCTTCGTTAGTAATGAGTCGAAAAAGGAGAAGCCGTATCTCTATTATTTGCGCGCGTTTTGAAATCGACGTTTGCCGCTTGCGATCAATTCTTGACTTGATAGTCCTCGAAATGAACTGGTTCAACTGTGCTAATTGCTCTCGAATCAAGATGGACCACCTCCTCTATCGATTCGCAGTCTCTGCTCAGAGCTTCGCAGTCGCTGTCCTCGCGAGCGCGTGTCATCAGGTCGCATCGGTCGTCTCCTGCACAAGTTGACGTCTCCTGCACGAACAGGACTCTCGGCCCTCAGTCATCATTATTATTTCGTTACCTTTGTTTTCTTACCCCTGGCATTGCAGGGTGCATAACCACTTTTGCACTCCTGCCATGAAACTAGTACCTGCGAGTTATTGATTTGAGATGCTGCTGTTAGTCTAATGAAAATTGTAATCCAGGGTTTAGACTCACCATCCTATTTCAGCAATGTATGAGTATGTAGTCAATTCCGACGAATGATCTCGGATTTGCAGTCGCATAAAATGTTAATTGGAGCATCAACATCGTAATTGGGTTGAAAAAGATTCCGAACGAATGCTGAGAATCGAACCGTGAATCCGCGCTTCGAGTGCGCCTTCGATTTCTCTCGATCGACTCTCGAATACTTTCGACCGAGAGGAATACGTCCGCTGCGCCACCCACTCTTTTGCGGCGCAAATGGAAAGCTATGCCTCTTCCCCCCCCCCCCCCCCCCGTTCCGCCCCTCTTCAAAACGCACCCCCCCCCTCCCTCCTCGAGTGCGCCCCCGGCGGTGGGAAATGGAAGTTTAAAAAGCAATCGTCCAAAGTCACACCCCCTTCCATCTGATGCTTCTCTTTTTTTCTCTCCTCGTTTTATTTCGAGAGAATCGTGCATTGCTGAGAGTAAACCCCATCCATCCATTGGCGAATTATTAGACGTCATGAGTGACGTTGGGTTGCATTTGCGATTAACGCAAGCAAGCAAGGGAAGTATTTTACGTACATACTTCCATCTCGTAGACAGTAGATGCGTTGCTAGGGTGAAACAGTGGTCACAACATTAAAAATTTATCACGAGGAGTTTGCTCTGGGAAGTGTCATTAAATTGCATTAGTATCTAGTTGCATTAGCTCGAGAGGGTCCATTATGTACCATTGCCGTCACATCTTATGCCGGAGCGAATAGAAATTAATTTTCGCTATTGTATAATCTATGTGAATTAATAACTTTGCGATGGTTTTCCTCGCGATAGCAAATACTCTGTTGTGAATAAATCGATGTCTCTGCACTAATGGTCGCGTTACGGTCTTTTATTTGGAAACCGATTAAAATGGCGGCGTAGATAAATAGAAATTGTTCCGAATGGACGTGGGCTTCCTCCTCCTATCGTGTGCGGCGTAGGTACCCTTGGTGCATGAATACACGAGAGAAGCATGGAAACGTCTTTGCCTCCCGCACCATGGAGCACCAAGGGACGCAGTGTCCTTCCCGCACCCGGCCGTCGCCTCGATCTCTCCGCGTGAGATTGATCCGTGCGAGGACGGACTGCCAATGAGAGGGATGGAAGGGTTTGTTTGTCGGGGGCTCCAAATTGATGTGGGTTGGACCCCTGGTCCCTTTCGTTGGATCAAAGGATGCTTTGCGAGGATGTCGCCCGTGTGATGAGAGCTTGGAGCAGGGAGAGGGGATGGGAGGGGAGGGGGGGATCTCTTTGGAAGTGTCCTCATGCTTCTGTCCCACGCTGGCGAATTGCATCCCACGCAATGCTGTGAATCATGCGAATTGACAGTTGCATTCTATTGTCGATGTTGATCGAGTAGAAAAAATAAAGAGACCCATGATTTTTCTCTTTTGAATTTCTCACCTACTGTAGCATCCAGCAGTCATTGCTGCTCGTTAGCCGGCACGTAGGCACACTAGTCGGAAGTGCAAGTCTACGAGATGACCCGCTCGTGATCGGCGGATGTCGGTCCAGGGGTAGATAAGAGGGTTTTTTGGACCTTCCCTTGAGTAAGATTAAAAGGGTATGCCTAGCTTGGCTCGCGGCTGAGTTCTGGCGTGGCGACTCGCTGGGCTGGTCACGGCCAAGTGGCTGGGGAACATATTAGTTCATTCTTAAAGGGAATTAAGTCACTATTATTCGGACAGAGGGACTCCTTTTTCCTTCCATTCGAGAGACGCTCGTATTGTCGCTAACATCTCGTTCGAAGACGAGCGGGATACGACACCGTATCTCTCTCTCTCTGTCTCATCGGCCTCCTCTGTTCTTTTTGTTCTTTTCACTCTTTCTTGTGAGCGATTCCTTTCCTCACAGATATGTTCTCTCTCCAGGAGTTAATGAACCAGATCTCTAAATACGTCACCAACTCATGAAATGTGGGCCAGAGTCATTGAAGACGACGCTTGCCCTTCGCTCGATCGGATCTTTTCGGTGACGGGTCACTCATTCTTAAAGCATGTTTTCATTTTCAGAGTGTGTAGGGTACGTACACCTTTATCAACATTTCCTTGAATCTCAATTAAAAATATTTTTCCTGAGTTTGTTCTCGGTTGTTATTATTTTATTTCTGTCATAGCCAGGGGCGCCGACTTATAAAAAATATTGGGGGGGCCCATATCGGGAGTCTTACCCCGGGAAGAGGTTAAATTCAAAGTGTGTCTCAGCACCGTAACACTATCATAATTCACACCACTTGTTTTCAGTTAACCTGCTTACTACCTTAAAAGTATTTGTTTTAACACATTATTGAATGCATTTTAAAAGGTATCTATCGTCAAACATGGGAAAATACCAATATATTTTTGTGATTTTCCCAAAGCATAATATAACTTAATTATTTTCTTGAATTATTGAGGGGGCTCCGCCCCCCCTAACGAATCTTTGAGGGGGCTCGGGCCCCCTCAGGCCCCATGGAGTCGGCGCCACTGGTCATAGCCAAATGTAAACACGGCCCACTCCATTTCGCTGAACATTTCGAGGTGATTGCACGGGTTTGGAATGAGTGATACCAAAATAGATGAAAGGTAAAATACGATCGGTGGAGGGACGTGCGTGCATCGTGGTTTAGCAATGAGTGCTCGTGTGTGGGGGTGAAGGAGGCGTGTTCCAGATCGAAGGAAGGGAATTCCCCTAATGGAAGAAGGCGAGGGGGACTCACTCACTGATTATATCATCCGAAGGAGGAAGTGGGGGGGGGGGGGGGGGTAGAGAGGAGTTTGGGGAGGACCTCTTTCGTTCGCTTTCTCTCTCCACTCGCGGAAATCCAAAACTCATTTTTCGGAGTGAGGGGCGGGAATTGGATAGCGAATCGGTCTGCGTGTGTGTGGGATTGGAAGCTGCGTGGCGTTTAAAAGGGGCGTCCCATCCTGTCCCTCGTCTCCGTTCGCCAATGGAATGCGCTGCTGCTGAGAGAAAGAGACGTGTTACTCCCGAGCGAGAGAAATTGCTCCCCCATCCCCTCTTGAGGCGCGCTAATGAAAATCCCCGACTGTCATTTTTTTCTCTCGCATCGTATATCCCGCCCCCACTGCCCTTCTCACACCTCCTGGCGACCCCGTTCGGGCTGCAATGCATTCGCTCCTTTGTTTCGATATGCGCGCCATCTCTCGGCCATACCCGAGATTAAATTCATCGATGTTTATGGATTCCTGCCCATCACCCTGGCGGATTGATTTCACTGGTGGAATATGGGACATCGTAAGAATGTGAGTGAGTACTGCTATTATTTAGAGGTATACTCCCCTGGGAAACGTAACCGATGATAGAAATACATTGGTCCCCGATGTAAATACAGTGAAAGATAGAGGGAAATAAGATTTGGCTGGTAACTGCGGCTAGCTATAATCTCGGTCAACATATTCAATAGAATGTCAGTTTGTATCCATCCACTTAATGTTTTATATCACCCATGGCTTAATCTTGGGTGAGCTCTACCCTCACATATCGAATTCACTCTTCGCATTGCAACTCAAAGGCGGCGGTTATTTCATCTTAGCATTTTATTAAAAACAAATGTTAACTATTTGAATTAGAAAATAATATATTATCAATCTTATTTCATTGATATTTTTGTTTTTCTCCTGCTATTTATGGCAATTGACATTTCTATATTTAGCTCCTAATTAAAATATAATGAAAGATCCTTCATTCTCGTGGGCTATTTTGTCTGAGATGACCACCATTCATGGGCAACTACCCCAATTGCTATAGTTCTGAATCATTTGGTGACTTTCCACTAGTCGAGGACATTTTCCCCTGCATAAAAGTGATGGATAAAGGATTTTAAGTTATGCAGATGGAAGTTTATTTTGTTTCTGACTCCATATATCTGAAAAAATCGCGGACTGAGTGCATCAAAAATTCAAGAAACTTTTAGAATATTGATTTTTATTAGCGCTAGTACCTTTACACCTCCACTAATTAACTTAAATATTTAATTTTCATCATTGAGTCGGTTTAACATTTGAAAATGAGAAGTTGTTCACATGGGGAAGTGATTTATTTTATATTCTCACTTCTAGTCAAATGATGGCTCAAACTATTAATTAGAGGACACTCCCTTAATACTAATTTATTGAGGAGGCGCAGCACGAATCCCTCATTGTAATCCGTTGCCAACTATTTATTAGCTTGTTGTCGTATGAACTCAATGCATGTATTAAAGAGATCTAAAGTGCTTGCCAACTAATTTCAAGACCTTCCCAAGAACTTGTGGAGATTATTTAGTGTCTTCTCTCCCCTTTTTATATCTCTTGGCTTGTAAATTATGTTCATAACGACATAATAAGGTGGACAGGTCGTTTTTTTTAAGTGCGTGTTTTTAATTCCATCTGCTTGGAGTTCATCTTGCGGTACGAGCGCTGCAATGATGAAGTGCTCCACACATTCACGTGATGATGAGCTGAAAGTAATGCGGTTGATTGAAATATGGGCGATTATTCCCTCTTTCTCTCTGCCGGAGTGAAATAAGGAGAAGCCGTGAGACCCGTTGGCAGCATGTCAAAGCCTCCGCAGATATTTAATGCCTTGGCAGCCCGCCCCCCCTCAACAGCAGCATGTTGGCAGCCGTCGTGTAAATACGGAGTATTGGGGGGACGGGAACTGAGTGAGGGACCGACTCTCTTTCCCTTCGGGAGTGGATCGACCGCTTCTCCTAAATGGACCGCGCCGCGGCGATGGAATGGCGTCCAGTCGATATCCTAGTAGATCCCGTCATTATGTCCCTCAATATTCCGTCCGAACTCCAACAATCGACTCGATCCTTTTTTCCGTTCGCGACCGGAGTCTTTCGGTTGGTTCATTCGCGTGTTTTGCTGGTGTTTGGTCATTCGCGATCGAAGTCAGTGAGTGTCGTTCGTGATCGAGGAAACCTTTTCGGTCGTTCGCAACCGAAAGCGAGTCAACTGCTCGCGAATCAACTTCTCCATCAAATGCGACGCCTCGGACTCTCGTGGTTTTTCCAGTCAAGATATTTGGTGAACAGTTATGTAATTCAATTCAGGATGTGTATAGGGAGGTACATGCAAACATTGGTAAAGACCGATATCGTTCGTGGATAGTGACCGACGATGGACCATTCGCGATGGGCTCTCTCGAGTGATTTATGAATGGTCGTCATCATCACTGAAACAACCGGCATGTCCTATTACTAATCAGAGGAAAAAGATGATGAGAGGATCACTATGTAAGAGTTTAAAGAAAAGGGTAGTGAAGAGCATGATATGGAGTGTAGCGCTTTACGGTACGGAAACGTGGACACGTGAAGGAGAACGAGAGAAGACTGCAGGCATTCGAGATGTGGGTGTGGAGAAGAATGGGGAAGGTGAAATGGACAGAGAGGAGGAGGAACGACGAAGTGCTGGACATGGTGGGTGGGGATAAACTTTTAGATGAGATACGGAGGAGACAGATGTTTTGGATGGAGCGAATACTTCCCGGGGAGGAGATGTTGAAAACAGTGTTGGAGGGTAGAATCTTGGATAATCGAGGGAGAGGAAGGAAGAAAATTGGATTTTTAGATGGAATGAAAGGGAGTAGGCCTCATTGTGAATCGAAGAATAAATTCCAAATTGACCTTAAACATTTGCATTCTTAAATCAAATCTTAAGCGCTTCTTCTGATGCTGACTCTGCCCGATTCTCTGACTGGATGGAATGCCGGAGAGGAGAGGCCTGCATTCGTATGTCTAGAGTATCGATCAGCCCCTTAATTCGATTCCTCAATTATTCTGAGAACTTGGAAGCAGCCAAGTACCTCGTAGGATACTAATCAAGTCCGTATGCTATATTTTGTATTTTGTAATTTAAGAGGTTGAAAACGGGAATAAAACATGCTGCGACTGACACAGTTGAATAGGATTGAGGAGATTTTGATCAGGAATGCGATTAAGGGATTGCCACCCTAAAAACGGAGCCTGTCAACCGTACATGTCTCTTCCTGGAGTGATACTATTTTGATCGGAATATTCTTGCAACATTTCAAATTAACATCTAAGAGAATCTCCGAAAGAATGAGGATGCGAGATATCTTATGCATAATTTAATCTTCAATATTTGTTTTGATTCGCTCAATTCGAGGGGAACCACCTTCGTAAGATCGTAAGAAGATTTTGTTTAATAGGATCAAGGCTATTTAATAGGATGAGGAAGCAGTGCCATCTCTCGGGCGAGACGGGCAATTCGCCCCATTTATGAAGCCATTTCATCCTTTCTCGCCGTCTTTATTTTTACAACCGCCTTCCTCTTCGTTTTTTCTTCTCTTCCTTCGCTCCGAGCATCCGTTAAAAAAAAAAGAAAAAATCTCCGCCCTCTCGTCCGGAACAAATAGGTTGTTTACCCCCGGGTAATCCGCACCAATCGAAGTCATTCTCTTCATTTTTTAGCCTCTTTCTCCGAGGCGCCCTTATATCACCTCTTTATGTAATATTATGATTTTTACGCGAGGGAGACTAAAGCATAATAAAGATCCGATCTCCAGGCGTCTTCTCCTTTCACAAATATGGAGAACACATTTCGGTTTTTTTTTCTTTCTTTTTTTGTTCCGTTCGGTGTCAGGGAAAGGGGTAGGCAAAGTTATTTCGTTCTTTTATGTTGCCATGGCATCATAAACACTATTCATCCTTCGATTTTTTTCCTCTCCACCCACTCTATCCCCAACTTTAGTTTATTTTCGTTTTTTTATACGGTCCTGTTGGCGTCGATCCCATGAAAGATTTTTTCGTCCGTGGGGAAGAGGGAGTTATGGGATGGCACATAGGTTATACATGCGTTCTTGGGGGTGGTTTTGGTGGCGGAATTAGAATGCGTGTAGATTGGTGTCTGGAGTCGAGGATTCGCCGAATTTTGGGGTAGAAACTGCATTTATGTACAAGTATCTACGTCTAACTCAACATGATACCCCGCAAGCCGCCTCAAACGGCGTGTCGCGTGGATTGTCGGCACACGTGCCGTTAACGCAGAAAGCAAATGCGCGCTCCGCATTCCGGTGGACTTTATTTAAGTCCTTTATTGTTCGTGGAAAAATAAATCACTATGTATTCATCGAAATGCGTCTAGATTCTGGAACTCTCTTCCGACAATTATAAAGACGTCATAATCACTTCAGTCGTTTAAAAGAAAACTGTACTCCTATTTGATGTCTGGGGCTTAATTCAGTCTCCTCAACTCATTAGAGTTATCATCTTAAAGTTGTGATGTTATCAAAACTCTCTACATAAATGTGTATATGTATGTGTGTGTTCATTACTGTCTAAGTTACAGCTTCTATTTTTGTGTTATTTGTATTGAATATTTTACATTTTTGTATAAATTATCGACTACTTTTTAGCCGAGTAATAATATCCATAATGCCTTATTTTTGTCAAAAATGCCTTTTATTAAGAGCAGAACATTTCCTGTATTTTCTATTTTTTGCTCTCATAGGTTTTACCTAGAGCATAATAAAAGTATTCTATTCTATTCTATGTTCGCCGAAATACCTCTCTTAAGTTTTCGTTTTTTTAGGACCTGGAAAAGCTATGTTGTAAACTGGGGAAAACATTAGTGTTAAGTGTATATTTAAAACTCAACTTCATCGATAAATGTAATGAATGCTCAAATAATTTTCTCCTGAGATTTATTGAAATTTTGAGTGTGGCATTCGGCCTAGCTTCAGTAACGAAATGAGAACTCGACACTAAGTAAGTACGATTTGTAGTTGAGCGAGATGCGAGTACCTACAGCGCCTGCGCGTTGGTGACGTTCGGCTGACACGCATACGAGGTCACTGGGACTCGCTCGTTCCCATTGCGTCCATCAACATCTCTCGCGTGTCGTTCAGGGCCGGCCAACAATGCGCCAAATGGCCCATCCACTCTGAAAGGGGACCCGCACGTAGGGCCGGCGAAAATTAAGTCGCCATCGCAGTTGAACACTTGAGTTGAGCGCGTTTTAAGCCTCCCTGACCGCATCATCTGTGCGAGGGTCGCTGTGCCGAACACTGCCTTCTGCTCGCTGGGGGAATCGACACTTCGTCCCTCTCCCTCCTTACCAGTATTAAAGTTTGGCCTCGTCGCAATTAGTTTTCTCGCTATATTTTAAGGTGGAGGTGAATTAATTCATTCATTTAGAGGTATCTGTATACTTTTCGAGTCTATTTATAATTTTTATGCGAAGTAGAAAGTTCATTTTAAATATGTATACTTTTTTATGCGTTCTCGGATTAAAATAGAACCAGAATATTGAGTTGTGAAATTCGTAGCTATCTCGTGCATTCATTTTTGCCTTTGTATATTTCATTTTTTATCAGCTATTATATTCAGCGATAAAAAAAGCGGCTACCAATCTGTGAGTGGATGTCTGAAGCGATTATCTCTCTCCTTTGGAGAATGTGTGTGTCTGTTTATATCCACGCTCGGATATAAATTTCGTCGTCTTCGTTTAGCTTGGCTTCCCTGGCGGCATTTCATTGGAGTGCCTCCGGGGCCTCGAGTCATTTTTCTAATTTTTGAAAGCTATAATCGAAAGCTCAGTTAACAGTGTTTGGTCGGTTAACGACCGCGATTCAGCCACGATAAACAAGAGAAGGGAGGGTGGCCCAATCGGAATCCGCGTAGACTCGCAATTATAATTTCGAAAAAAAAAGTCCATTTTGATGAGTCCAGGTGTGTTCGCGGAGTCATGTTTGGAGTTTCCGAACATCCGGCGTGAGGAGGTTTTCCATCGGCTGGATTAAACCATAGGAGGCAGAAAAAAGAATTATAGGCTTCAGGAAAATCACAAATCTAAAACTTTTATGGCAGTCATAATTTCAGTGAAGTACGATAAGAATTCGAAATAGAAAAAATATTTCTTATCGAGTAATACCTATATTTAAAAGAAGTAAATATGCTCATTTCTCTGTGTTGCAAAAGTAACGTTGTATCTGTGTGAAGGGTAAACATTCTTCTATACAGTAATCGGAACTTAACAGTTCTATTCACAGATAATTGAATTTCTTAAACTACAGAACATAAAATAGAAGACAATGGAATTAAAATCTTTGGATATTTTTCATTTTTTCATTCGTTTATCATCTTTTTATTTCAAAATATCGAAGAGGTCATGCATTTTTTCATTTTTAGCGGGGTTCCTTAAATTAATCGATTGCGTGACATTTTTATAGAAGTAATCCGTAAAGGAGGCCTACTGTCCTGTAAGGCGGAGGAAAACTCGTGGTTAGACGTCATTGACGTTCGCGAATGCGAATTTTCGCCACCTCATGATGGCTGGCAGTTTTCAAATGTATCATTTAAAATCCCACGTGCTCCTCAAATTTCCAACCCCAATTTCTTAGATGTAGTCACGGAAAAGCATCCAAAATCATGAAAAAATTCTAAATAAAGCCTTGAATGCTAAAAATCTTGCAAAAAAATGATACCGTAAACATCGTTATTCGTGAAAATCAAGGCGAGTAATTTGTTTAATAGCTGTTAGTGCAGTTGTGGCATTACGATCGTGGTCCAATGTGTGGGTTGAATGTGTACTACTGCTCCTCCTCGCCCTCAGCCTGTAATTCTAACTATTGTATTCTCAGAGCAATATGTGTTTACGGTCTTCTTAAACACCTTTCGCTAAACCTCCATGGCATCAGCCTCGTGCAAATCCCTCCGGCACAAAGATGCGCGTTATTTTCGACACCGGCGCCAGCTTAAGTGGAATTGGTTTTTATGCTTGCTAAAATATCAACTTGATATTAATCCGTTATGATCGGATGCTGGCGAGAGTGTTTCGTGCATTTTACAAGGCAGATCCCCTGTGAGGATGACGAAAGGGCTCAGCCCAAATGGCGATACCCTCGGACCCTGTATGCGTCTGCCCCTTGTGCGTCCGACCCTTTCCCAGCAGGGCGGCGTCCCACAAGGCAGCCCACTCGCACCCACCCCCTTCCCCCCCAATGGGTCCTCTCCGCAGAGCACTGAAAATCACGACGTGATTGATGCACGCCCCTTCCACAATAGTGTGCGCCCCTTGCCTCTCTTTTTTTCGCTCTTCTCCCCCCCCCCCCCTCCCCCCCCCCCCCCCCCGATCGTGCTGACTGCTCAATGAGCACCTCCCATGTTTAGGTGAACTTTTTTCCTCCGTTGGCCACTCTTCTATATTATTTCCTCTTTTTTGGAGAAGTCCGCGGCCAGCTGGCGTGCACGGGACGATAGACGCATTCAACGAACATAAAAACCCTTTGTATTCTCGCCGTTGCTTTTCTCCTTGCTGTCGCATGTACCCGAACCGATTCAGCGTGGGTGACTATGTACTTAATGAAAATAAAAGCGTTGTGCACGTTTGAACGTGTAAGTCCTCGGTGCCTGACCGAGTATCGCTTCAAAAATATGTCTCTCATTTCATTTGATTTTCTTTCCGACTCCTGGTTGTATTTTAGTTAATTTTCAGTATTCCTTGTTTGTGAAGTGATTTAAAATGGAATAAAAAGGTGTGCTACATTTGTCTGTGTGTGGATGTTTCGAATCGGTCCAATCTAAATGAGAACTGAACAAATAGCATATAAATTTGTAATATTTGTGAACTCAAATCCGTGTTGTGCGACGCAGGGCACGGTTGAATCCGCGTTTTGAGGCATTCAGTGGCTTTAATAAATGCTTTGTTTTTCACCCTTTTTGAAGTGTATTTATTTGTCAGCACTTTTGAAAATACAATGTATCTCGTTATTTGGAAGATTTGGAATGTTTCCTTTCATTTTCTATCATTTATTTCTTTTTAAGAGTGGCGTCGATTTGCTTATGCTTGAGTAGTTGAAGTACCTTATATTAAGGCCTGGTTACGCGATACATTAACATGTACGGGTTAATGTCTAAATGTATGAACGCGTGTATGAACACGAAAATGTACCGTGTAACCACCCAACTTGTGCGAATTCATGAACGGAAAATAGAACCTGTTCTAATTTGGTTCATGCATTCGTACATGTTCCGTTCCGGTCCACCAAAATCATTCACGCAAACGTACATTAACTCGTACGTGTTTATGTACCGTGTAACCAGGCCTTTATAATTTTGTCTAGATTAATGTTGTTTGATTTTAATCAATGGGTTTGTATGTATCCACGTCACTCAGTAATTAGTTATTTTTCTCATCGCAATCACTTCACAGAGGGCGCCTATTTCTAATATAAACAAGATACGCATTCATTAAAAATCACGAAATATTCACAATCGACAATACTGTATTGAATGATTTGAAATGCATTTTCGCGTTTTGTGAACAAAACGGAACGCATCTCTCTTATTGATAATTCGATAGAAAATACGCTGCTGTGTCTTATTTTAACAGAGTTATCCCCTGCATCGTGCCGTAAACTGTACTCTAGAATATTTTAAAATAGTAGTCAAATTTTAAGGTCATAATATTAATTGTGATGATTGTATTTGCCCTAAGTTCTATAATCTGTTGACATGGGTTGATAATTTTACTACTTGTCGTTTTAGTGTCTTATTTCTCTTTTTCTTTCATTTTCCAGGTAAGTTGCTCAATCCAGACGTGAAGTATCGGTCAAACTAGTAAGTATAACTTAACTTCGCTCTTAATATGCAAGGTGACGTAATAAACGATCGTTAAAAACCTGAATAGTGTGTTTGAATGACTGCTTTTCAACCATCCTTGGCGAAATGTGGGGCTGTGATGAGCGCATTTTCAATCAGTGGAAAATTTGTTAGCGTTGCAAAATTTTGAGGGCCAAAGGAAATTTTGGGAACTATTCATTTGCGTGTAAAATATCGACAGAACCAATTTTTTAACGGCCATGGGTGTGTGAGTTTTTTCCTCTTTGAATTTGATATTTGCGGTGTATATCTCGGTCGTTTTAAACCTATCCGATGAGTTGAAGTACGTAATAAGTTTAAGGGAAAAAAGCGCCCTCACAAATTTGCTCAGCTTTATTTCGACGACTTGATATTCAGGAAGTCATGGCGTACATTGTGAATTTAGTCATATCAAATCCATTTCATTACGCATTAACTCCTTGTCTCGTCTTGATCATCGCTTATTTATTGTCTCCTTTCTATTTTTTATCTCTCCTTCTACTAATCATCTTTCAACTAAGATTTTTACGAAAGGCTTGAGAAAAGTTCCATTTGGTGTGTAGCGTTTAAAGGTGCGGAAACGTGGACACTTATGAAGGAAGACGAGAGAAGACAGGAGGCTTTCGAGATGTGGGTGTGGAAAGGAACGGAGAAGTGGACGGAGAGGAGGAACGACGAAGTGCTGGGCATGGTGGCTGAGGAGAGGAATACTTTAGAAATGGAGGAGACGGAAGGTATACGGATGGAGCGAGTGCTGAGCGGGGAGGGGATGTTGAAAACAGTGGGAAGGAAGAGAACGGCATTCGTGAACGGAGTGAAAGGACTTTTTTGTGAATTGATTGAAGACGTACAGTCCGACGTGAGCAGGTTGAGGCAACTCGCCAAATACTCTAAGTAGACCTACCTTAACGGTAACGGTAGTCTGCTACCTGCTAGCAGCCTGCGTCGTATCAGTGCTCAAAGCCTCGTCCCTAGATCACCTCACTTGCTGCAGCGGGAACCAGAAATACGTCACAGGGAGTTTTCCCATCATTCCTACTTAGCCGTCGCGTTTTCGCGCGCATGAAAATTTTCACTTTTTATTTAATGGCGAAAAATAGATATCATCATTTAAAAATCTAAAAGCGTGAAATACGTACTCCAGGAGTAATAATCTTTCGATTTAGGCAATAAAAAAATAATAGGAAACCACCCGATTATCGTTCTCGACACTTTGAGCGCATTTTTTCGGTTTTTAAAAATGTCAGAGCGAATTTGAGTGCAGAGCGATCTATTTAATCCAAATATTTGAAAACCGCGAGGAACAGCATTGACATTTATGGATTTCATAGATCACATTTTTACGCATATAAATTTTGGATAACAATACTAAATATAGCTTATGTCTCCGAGAAGTTGTAAAGCATTTTTCCGCAAATTGTCTTATGTGATGAAGACAAATCTAGAGGGCCACTGAAGAATCCTCCATTATTCTATTATTCGTTTGTAGAAATTTCCGGGGAGATGACGTCAGCTGTTTACTGTTGCTACGGGTGAAGCCTGGGGTCCGCCATATTGTTTTACCTCGGCCGAAGCAGAGATGCATACGCTTTGATGGTAATTATTTTTAAACGAAAACTCAATATTTTCTGGATTGATGGCACCATAATTCCTTTTCTTAACATGCGCCAAGAAAGTTAGTTGGATGTTGAACTAAAAATACACGCAGTAATTGATTGTCAGAGGTAATAATTATCCATTTTGTACATTAAATTAATGATTTTAACGTACCTTCTGATAGCTTCTGATTACAGGAATATAAAAATTTATCTAACATGCGCTCTGAATCCAAGTAATTAAAACGTTTCGTGATCGTTAGAGTACTATTATTAGGACGGTCATAACTAGCTAGCGGTCTGTTCGTAATAGTTCCACACTAGTGGCGCCAGGTACGACATGAAATAATTGATAGCTCAAGAGCTGATCGCGTGAAGGCAGCAGCTTTTTACGGAGGCAGTTTGAGGCGTCTGCTCGCCCATGTGTGGAAGAGGATGGGATTTGGAGGATAAGGCGACACAGCTGTGCGGCAAGGGGGGAAAGGATTATGTCGCCTAAGTCCTTTTACAGCGGCAGGTCGCTTCCAATCCCTCTCCGCGCGCAAATTGATTTGTGGTGCGACTGTGCAAACAAGTGAGGCCGTCGACGCGCGCTTTTAAGACACGGCGGATATCCGGTCGGTGGGAAAGAAGTGTCACGAGGTCTCAATCGCCTCCTCTTAACCTGGCCGGAGGGAGACGATCCAATTCCATTCTGTTTAGTGGTTCGACTGCCTGTGGCCGAGCCGATAAAAAGGTAGAAGTGATATTGTCTGTACATCTCGGGCTCCTTTGAATTTGAAGTGTGTATCGTCACTCTTCCTCGTCCGACCTGGCGAGGCCACACCTGGAATATGCGGCGACAATTTGGCATTCGGCGGAAGGCGATTTTATCCGCGAATTAAATAAAATTCAAAGGAAAAATGCGATTCGTAGCAAACATTACTTCGAGCGAACAGAGATCGTGTACCTATGCAACGCGGAGGATCCTGGGAAGGGTGTTAACTACTCCCGTCACCGTTGCCAGCCATGTTGTTCTACTTTGGGGGAAGAAGTGCCCTTTGTTTCAAATGTGCCTACTTAAACTCAAATATTCCTCCTGAATGCCTGGTTGGCCTCGGATCGCGGCAAAATTGACGATTAATTCAATACGCGCGCTTAGACAGCAAACGAGGTTGATCAATCTGGCAGGCTCAATATGCGAACCCCGAAACAGGCTTTTGCAGGAATATGATTTGATGCTTTCCCGGCGAATTATGTGGGTAAACTCTTCTCGGGATTCCCACCGGGTTAATTCTTTCATAACAGCCAACGTTTCAAGTTCCGTCTCGGCGCTCATCATCAGGGCTCAATGATGATTTACTTAAATTTTTGGTTGCTACCGAGAAGAGGCTTTTGCAGACTTCCCGTTAACCTCTCCAGGAGGGATGGGTGTACTTGGCACTTATCGGAATTATTCATTCCGAAGGGTTATTTCCGATTGAATTCTACGCGATCGGGATTTGCTTTGAGTTTGAAAAGTTTCATTTCGATGACAATTATGAGCTGTCGTAGTGAGTCGTCGGAGGGAAAATGTTCAAGCACAACAAATTCCGATTGCTTTGCAGCCCTCTGAAAGTACCATTCGGAATGTAAACCGATCGTAATAATTCCAATGGGCGTCAATCGCATTCCCATCATTCGATATCGAGGATCGCTCGCCAGCCGCGAGCGATTGTTGTGCAAAGAAGGCAGCCATTTTGTGTCCATTCAAACCATTCCCACCCCTCTCACCACTGCCCATTCACAATTCATTCCAACCCTTCATTCTCTCCCGAACGGTCGGCCTGTTTAATAAACCCCCCTCTTCGAGAGGCCCACGATGAAATAATCATTTCTTTTTTTATTTTTCGGATCTGCACACAATACTCACCGCCGAACATGTTTAATTGCGTTTCAAACTCCCCATTTCCTTTTGTGTGTGTGGCCGAGATATTCAGGGACGAAAGGGTTGCCCTCATGACTATGAAGCAAGAAAGCTACTTAGGTTCGAGTTGGTGCGCGCCACGAACATCTTGTTTCAACTGCCCTTAGATTCGGGACAAGCTTGCGGAGTTTTCGGCGAGGCTCGAGCGGTCTTGGAGTAAACCAAAGCCGAATACGACTACACCAAGCTGAATGTGCCAACGTCCGTGTGTTGGTGCCCAGGAGCCATGGTGATATGATTTGTTTATCTAATGTAGGCCTCGAATGAAATACGTGGAGATGGCGGATGTAAAGCAGAAAAATCATGAAGGTATTACAAGGTTAGCCGATAGAAGAATAGGGTGGTTTCCTATTATTTTTTAATTGCCTAAATCGAAACAGTATTACTCCTGGAGTACATATTTAACGTTTTTAGATTTTTAAATGACGATATCTATTTTCAGCGATTAAATGAAAAGTGAAAATTTTCAAGCGCGCGAAAACGCGAAAACGCTGTGTGACGTCATTCTGGTTAAAATTACGAAAAGTACTCTTCAAAACCTTAAACACTGTTTGGCATTCAGGAAATTCCTAATCTGGAATTTGTATGGAATTATACAATTTTATTCATATTACTCTGGGACCTGGAGGAAAGACTTTTAAGTTTTGTTCGCACATCAGATGTAGATCAATTATTTCTGTAGTTTGGTGGTCATGGTGACAGTCGTTTTTAGCAAAAAAGGCAATTTTTTCTTGGTACAATCCAATGCACTAATCTTAAAATGCACGGTAGAGCTTGTGGCAACAAATGTAAGTTGGCGGAGTGGGGCATGGCGGGAGTGAAGGAAGGCGAGAGAGAGAGAGGGAGTCGATGCTTCTTTATTTTCATCGTGGCTTCGTCTCCGTTGATGGCCCTTGTCTCGCAGTTGGGCCGGATGAATGCACTTGAACTATTGACTTCGTTTAAGAAAGGTTTGCGATCGCGTCTCCCCCTCAATCAATCCGGCGCTGCCAATCACGGCGTGCGAGACAAAGGCCAATGGCAGTCGCTCTTGCCATGATATCCGCCTCCTCTTTATCGCCCTATATAACTGCCACTGACTTCCTAAGATCTTACGAGAACCTACTTGGAAGATAATCGCTAGGGCGCGCTGGGCGATATCCGTGCAGGCTGTGCGAACCGGAAGTACCTTGCTACGAAATTCGTTTTGAAAATATTAGGGGGGTACATAATAGGAGTCCTCACGTGAAATGAGGAGCATATTTAAAGTTGAAGCAGTCTACCGCCGGTTGCTCTGGCGTCAGCTATTTGCTAGTGGCAACTTTTGTGAACTCATTTGAGAGTACAGTAGTGGGTGAGATCACAGGTTTATTGTATCGGCCGAATGGGATATTCTCTGTGGTAATATCCGTGCTCGAAATTGTCCACAGACATAAAAATAGATGTAGGTTCAATGGAGACCGTTGGATTTTATTGCACGTGTGTTTACTGCGACAAATGTTTTTAAATTTGAAGGTATCAAACGTTTTTTTTTTTTTTAATATTACCAATCATCAAAATTTAGCCCATGACAAGAAGCTATGATCTTAAATCCTGGAAATTAAGTAAAGAATAATACTGGCGAAGTATTAACAAATGGTTTGTAATCAAAATGAGTATAAGCGTGCAATGCATGAGGGCTGAGGGGAGCCCTTCGAGGATACAACGCACCGGGGCAGGGAACCAAGCCAGTGGCTTACACGCCCGATCACCCGGGGAGGGGGAGGAGAGGAAGGGAAAAGGAAAGAGGCGCCGCCGCGATAGGAGCCCATCGACGCCTCTGGGAAGGGAAAGGGATGGGACGAGGGAAAGACACCTCAACGCTATAGAAGCGAAGAGGGCCCTACTAAAGCGAAACCAGGCAAAGCCATTAATATGCCAACGATATTCGAGAATTTTCCTATAAATGAGGAAAATCCATCGATCAAATCGTTGGATAGTATAAACGTGCAATTGAAATCCTCAGCGCGAAGCAGCCCGGACATGAGCCGAACGTAGTTTGCAGTGCGGTCGAAACGCCAGTGACGTTTTAGCATGCCGACCAGCTAGCTCAGTGCTCCCGTACTGCGCTACCGCCGAGGCCCGCGCACGCGAGTGCTGTCTATTCGTGTTTCCCTGGGCAATCAAAGCGGAGGCAGAATAAATGTTTTGCGAAGACTACTTTCTCTGAGGATTAGGCGAGAGAGAAACGGTTCCCTCTAGTGCGTACATGGGCCGCATGGCGTCGCTTTTTTCCATCTGCTGCTGATCCTGAATAGGACGCACTCCCGCCATTGTGCAACGAGGTTAGGGCTTTTTATCTGGTGGTCCCTTTTCGGGAAAGGGTGCTGTGTCGGGGGATGAAAAGGGCGAGGGGTGGGTTGATGTGAGAAAGGGCCACTTCTTCATATCCTTGCTTCATGCCCCTCCCCTCTGCATATGATATAATAGATGTAAAAGTGGGACGGGGCAGTTGATGGAGAGTGGAAGTTTTCTGGACAGAAAAGTTTCATCATCGGTGGCGGTGCGCCTATCGGACCCTCAGCTGGCTTCTCTCTCATTGTGTGCGTTAGGGGCCTGGCCTTCCTTTAGGGCCCATGCTTCCGCTCCTCTCTCGACTGAATTTCCCCATCCGGTGGGCCTCCAGTGCAGACCATCGCTCGTGGTATAACAGTGGTATATATTATAGTGGCTAGTGGTATATATTATAGTAACAAAAGAAATGCGGTTGCGCACTCATTTGGGAGTAGGGGGAAAATTAAATGGACCCTCGCATGTTACATTTTAATATGTTCTAGTTTCCATCACTGTAGGAGTAATCGCTTAATTGAAATATCCTCCCCGTGTGTGGGCTGGCACTCTGAAAAAAGGTGAAGTCACAGGGAATTATTTTTCATTGGAAATATCAGGGAAAAGCGGGGTAGACCTTGGAAGTTTCTTTGGTGTCGAAGTATAAAGCATCAACGGAAGTATGGTGTCTTCTTCGGCAAGTTGCCAGGTCCGTTAAATTGTCACAGTTTATGTGGCCACCGGAAGTAGGAACCTTTTTCCATATTTCACCATTGCATTCATGTGCTCTTCCCCATGCATCGTTATTATTTTTGTTTTCTGGACATATTCATCCTCACGTTGTACTTAGTGGAAACCAGAACTTCGTGCAAATACACGGCGGTACATTTTTTACGTATATCGTCCAGCTATCTCCATACATTTGTGGTATATGATGTTAACATAAATAAATGCGACTGATGAAGTCAAATATCTGGGAGTTACGATAACTTCGAAGCTATCCTGGGGAGCACTCAAAAGAAATATTTTTGGCAGAGGCCTGAAGAAGCTAGGATTCGTGGAGCGTGTTGTTGGAAGATATTCGGATTAGAAAGCGAAATAAAGTTTCTATTTCGCACTCGATCGACAACACCTTGAATTTGCAACGAACATATGGGTTCCCCATCACACGCGTGCTGATGCGGCGTGCGAGGTACTATGCAAATGGACCTGAGCCCTCTCATTTTTCTCATTATGTCATCGCAGCGCACCTATTGTGCCCGGGGCCTCCGGTGCAGTGGCGTAACTATGGGGGGGATTGGGGGATAGATTCCCCCCCACCCCCCCAAAGCCTCAGACAAATAAAAGAATAATTTAAACTTGTTGTCTAGATTTGAACTTTAATGAATGAATCTGCTTAAAGTTAAATTTTAAGCGCCAAAATGAGGTAAAATCTACTTCCAGGCATGTCGTTTTTCTGATATTTCCCCGGACCCCTGTCGCTTGGGGGGGGGGGGGGGGGTTGTCATTCCAGGTCATCCCATCCCCCCCCCCCCAAAGCATATGCCCTGTTACGCCGCTGCTCCCATGGATGCCTTGGCGCCACCTTCACTGATGAGTGGAAGATGCATCACCCAATGTCTGAAGGACTGCATTTCCAGGGGACATGCGGAGTCTCTCACGGGGGGGGGGTGAAGAGGGGGGAGGGGGAATTAATCGAGGAGGGTTGTACACTACTGTTAATTTAGAAGCTCTTCCGGAGTTGCTAGGCGCTGTGGAGGAGAGCGCATATAATATTCTATGCGGCTTTGTTTCT
The DNA here is from genome assembly GCF_921293095.1 of Ischnura elegans. NCBI lineage: Eukaryota > Metazoa > Arthropoda > Insecta > Odonata > Coenagrionidae > Ischnura > Ischnura elegans. The sequence goes on along the minus strand of NC_060247.1, from coordinate 136,953,396 downwards.
CGTCATTTTGCCCGCGAATATCGCAACAGAGGATTTGCCCAATCGGCGACGCATTCAAATGGATTTTCAACAACCGCCACTTGCGTCGCTGACTGTAGAGCGATATAAATTTCGCGGAGAAATGACTCGCGTTAGGGCTGTAAAGCGGAATCAGTGCAGATGTATCCCATCACATCCATAACTCTTCAATGCTCTTTCTCGCTTTTCCCATATTGGGAGGAATTGCGTCGCTCATCGCCAGGTTGTGGACCTTTTTGAAAACCGATGAAAATGTGCTTCCAACGGAGCGGCGCGAGGCCTCTCCTCCCCTCGTAGTCCTCGTGATTTTGGTGTGTTTGTGCCTCTGCTTACTATGTTGATCAGTCTACTTCATGTCAGCCACCTCCCACGGTCTTCTTCTGTGGCACTAATAGGGTGGTTTCCTATTATTTTTTTTATTGCCTAAATTGAAAGATTATTACTTCTGGAGTACGCATTTCACACTTTTAGATTTTTAAATGACGATATCTATTTTTCGCGATTAAACGAAAAGTGAAAAGTTTCAAGCGCGCGAAAACGCGACGGCTAAGTAGGAATGCTGGGAAAACCCCGTGTGACGTCGTTCTGGTTCCCGCTGTCGCCCTGTGAGGTGACCTTGGGGCGAGGCTTGAGCGCTGATACGACGCAGGATGCTAGCAGGTAGCAGAGTACCCTGCTAGCAGGTAGCGCTTGGCTTAAATATGGATTATTACTACGTTATTAAACGAAGGAAACTTTCCGATCTTAGGCAGTTTTAATAGGTGATTATTAACCCATTTCTTCCCAACGTTGCGTGAACGCAACGCAAACTTTGCGATTTTTTTTCTCCGTATTTGTTATTGATAAGTAGTTAATATTTTTAACATAGGTAGTTTAATGCTTTCTAAAATGTTATGAATTTTTTTACGGAAGAAATTTAGTAACTTTTGTTTTTCAATGGTCTTTTCATTTATATGTTACTCGATATTTTAGGTTATCTCCTAAGTTTACATATTATGTTAAATCTGAGGCACTCGGTGATTATATCTCTCTGCATATACAATGATGCATTTGTATTCTAGGCCATTGCAAAAAATTGGGTGAATTGGACTTAGTGGTTTTCAAATTATTTAAGAATAAAGCAAGTGTTGCGTTCACGCAACCTTGGGAGGACCCCGGCAATCTAGGGAAACGGCGCGCCGCGGCGGTAGTCGTGTAGAGCGTTTCTTTTTGGACTGAAAAATGAAAAGCTTTTCAAGAATATGTTACCTTTTTATGGTGAAACTTTAGTTTCAGGCAATTGTACAGCATTTTAGTCCTACATAAGTGTTGAAGGGTCTTTACTAGGATGTTTGGTATGTGGTGAGTTTTCACCGAGTTGTGACTGTTTGATATTTTTAACTTCACGTATCGAGCAAGATTAAATCAGCGTTTACTTGTGCTATAGTGGAAATTTACTGTGACCTAAACATAAAGGATGCATTAAAACTTTGCTATAGAGTTGTCCAGGAAATATAATGATTTCTGTAGGCGTCTGCAATTTTAAGATATACTGGCAACCTAAGGTAAGAACGATCTGCTTACCACAGTTGACAAGTATGCTAAAAGCAAGTGAGTATGTGAGGGTTAGCAAATAGATCGTAAATTCGTATTTACGTGGTGTTGATGACTTGGGTCCAAAGGGAAGGTAGTGGGAGGGTAAAAAGCATAGTTAGGCTGGGCGGGGATATCCCGGCACCAATGGGTCTCCGTGCACAGCGGGGGTTGGCGAGTGAGGAAAATGAATGGAGAGATTAGAGGGATCACATTATCGCAGTATTTTCTAAGAAATTCATGCCCACTGGCCGCTGACGATAATGAGCTGGTAGGGCTCCAAATGAGGGTGCAGGTCATTTCGAAAGAAACTTTGTGAGAACTATGAGTGACTATGAATGCACAGGGATTCCAAGAAAAATATTTCTTGGTATATTGACTCAGGTAAAGGGTTTTATGGGTATTACGGTATATAGAAGGGGCGATGTTCTGTTCCATCTGCTTTTACTATATCTGTGGTTGTCTGCTGAACAAGCGTTCCCTCCAAATGACCTGAACTCACATTTGCAGCCTAAGTTGTTCACTATCGCCAGTGATCATAGTGCGTGAAATTCTCAGAAAATATTCCAATAGCGTGGTATTTCTTCCGTTCTGATGTTTAGTGGTTATAACACCTTAGCACAAAATAATACTGGAGTAAGGACGCGTTCCTAATGTGCATCAAACGATGTCCCGGAAGCGTTTTGTTGAACCTAAAATGTTCTTACGCGTGATTGGAAACAGAAGTTTGGACCACGGGGATAAGTTTTTTAAGATACGTCCATACTTTGCGAGCTCAACCAAATATTTCTACGGTCTGATGCAATTTCTCATAAATTATCTTTTGACGAGAAGATGATGCCATATTTTGGCGAAAGTGAAGGAGCAATTACTCATTATGAATAGCAGACACTTTGTTACTTCCGCGATATAAAAATTCCTATTATTTGACCGGTTTCTTTATATTTTCTGTACTTTGTAATGGTGTAATAGCCGAAACCGGTCAAATAGTATAAATTTTTATAAATACTTTGTGGAAGTCACAAAGTGTCTGTTATTGATAATATGGACCTTCTACCACGTACAAGCTTCAAGTTTCGATTTGAACAACTATACTTTTAGTCACTAAATATGCCATAATATTGGACGGAATAAATAGTTTGCGAAATACAGTAGGTTGGCCACAATATTGTTCATGTCGAAAAAATTCACGACGAAGATGCCGAGTTTGTAGCAGCCAGAAGTTTAGTGATTACCAAAAGTGCAATATTCATTTACATACTGATTGGTCCTCTAAATTTCATGAACAATACCAAGTTTAATCAATATTTTGGGTTAATTATACCTGTATATTTGGGTTATAATAAAAGAGAATTATTTGCAAAAATAAAAGAGTTCCGAAAAAAAAGCAAAACGGCTCATTTGACCCGGGGAACTCCCAACGTTGCGTATACGCAACGTTTCACCAGCCGCAAACTAAAAACAATAAAAATATAAAAATCGATAATTTGCCATATTTGAGTCTATTTTATTGCTACTTCATCAAAATATTTGGAATTTTTAAGTTATTAACATGCTTGGGATTTAATGGGTTAAGACATGTTTCCCTGACCTCTGTGCCTCACGCATGCATTTGTAATCTCAGACGATGTAAAATTTCTATCCTCTCGTGTAGAAACTAGTTCCCTGTGACGTCACATGGAGTGGAATCGAATGGGCGCCAATCTGGCCTTTTTCAAATGCGGTTAAAGTTGACCAATGCCATTCGTCTGAACTGGGATTTCTAAAACCAAATAATTTGTATATTATGAATGCACTAATGGTGGGTAACGAATAGCAATCAATGCATTTCGTTTTCTTTGATGAAGGAAACTGCCCGATTGTTCTAATTGAATTTATATACGAGGTAATTCAAACGGTAGCGAAACAGTTCAAAATAATCAAGAGTTGAATTTTGAGAAGTGTCAATTAAAAATATAATGTGTCATCAATGCTAAGATTGGTCTGACGCAGCTCTCCATTCCTCTCTCCTAGCCGCCAGCCTTTTCATAGCGACGTATTTCTTCTCCTTTACATAGATAATAACCTTTCCTATGTATCGTATCGCTTTCCTATGTATCGTCCCTTGCCCTTCTTCCCTTCCACCTGTCCTTCTTAGATAGTTTTCATAAGGGCACAATGCCTCATAGTGTAGTCAAATTAGTTGCCCCGTCTTCTCCCTGAGGTTTTTAGGATAAAAATATATGCATGTTTAAAGCATGTTTAAAAAAATATGCATGTAGAATTGTCTCTTTTTTCACGGCTTCTGGTCACTTGTGCTTACCCATCCGTGATGTCCACTCTTTTTTTTATTTTTTTCCTCCCCTCCCTCCCTCTCCCCTCGTGGTCACTCGGCCGTGCGTTGGCCAGTGCACGACACGCTCTCTCTCTCTCTCTCTCTCTCTCTCTCTCTCTCTCTCTCCATAGCGCACGCCACACCACGCTTCTTTTGTCTTTCTCCTTCTCTCTCGTGTGCCAAGCGGAATAAGATACTCTCGCCTGCCTGCTCTCTTTTTTTTTCCTTTTTTTTTGCCGTTGGTCTCCGTCTCGCGGAGAAAATTACAATTCGAGTGAAAAAATGTGTGCGGCGAAAAAATTAATTTAAAAAAAGCTGCTGTGTCACTCTTTGGCACGAGAGGGCACGCACCGTTGGATCGTTACTCTTTTGTTTTCGTGGTCTCCCTCGATTCTCAGTCTTCCTTGGCTGTCTCGTCGTCTTTTTGTGCGAATCTCTTTTTAGGCCGGAGAGAGTCGCGGACCACGCCTTGCAAATACTCGGCGCCGAAGAAAATTAAATTAGCGCCTCGTTCTCAACTTAACTTACATTGGCGTATCTACGAAGCTGACAAACTCGAAAAGAGCGTCTGTGTAATCGCAACAACTTAAAATGGCTTTTAAATCGACTTAGCATAGTCATTTTCAAATTTATCTCGAATTTTTTCTGTGTTATGGAATATAGTCCAGGAGATGAGATTATCCAAGGAGACCCCATGGATTAGGTCTATCAAGCTGATTGACTTATTTTTCTCGCTTTTCTAACAGATTTATAACGATGTCCGCAAGGCGGGGACGAGAGATCCATTTTCCTACAATATTTGCAGTGTACTGTTAGCACACCCGAGGAAAAGCTTTGAAAAGTCATGAAGTATATATAGTACATTTTTACTTATGTAAATTTCGGGTACTATTCGTAATAACAGCTCATTTCCCCAATTATTGGGAATTGCGAAGGTAAAATTGCTTCTGCCGTCAACGTCAGCGACTACCGTGATGACTAAATGGCATCTTTCGATCGGATTTAGAATCCTCTATCGTTGTAATATTCGTGGTTTTATCCGTCGAGTGAGGCATTATTATTCTATAAAATTGATTTCGCGATTGCATTCTTGTACTGTGCTTGATGGAATATGTCGATGTCTAGGTGAGTGTCATTTTCTCAATAAGTCAAATTACGCAAATGAAACGGTGTCCCCCGACACTCTGTGGAATTTTTCCATCATGAGTAGAGAACAAAAGAAAGCCTGGAATTCCAAATAGAAATAAAAAACGCTATCGTAACATTTATTTATGTAAAAATATTGTATATCTTTGTATTTTATATTGTTCTTATGTTTTTTCTTTCATAGCCCTGATGATGGTTTAAATAAACAGAAACGTTGGCTATAACTTTTTTTGCGTAACATACGTTGACCCACACTCCAAGAAATATTTTAACACAAATAGAAATAAAAGTATTTTATCGTGCGACTCGGGTTTCGCTACCGTTGTATATTATTCCGGCCTGTGATACGCTGTAGTGAAGGCTGGGACGCACAATTTAATATCATTATGTTTTATGTGTAATAGGTGTGTTAAATTTAATTAACCGTCCCCAAGTTATGCCAAGTCAATTTTTGTGTGCATTTTTAGTGTGAGGCAAACGGAGGGGTTCTTCATCCCTCTCTCTGTGTGAGTGTTGGTGGAGTGTTTGGGTGGTTTTTCGAGGGATGACCCCTCTCTCAGCCAGAGCCAACCCTTCGCATATGCGTTGAATACTCGGCAAGTGACGTGGAGGATACTCAAGGTGACGCGTCCAAGGATACGTTTTGAAGCCACGTGAAAAAAACAACCAACTCGCCCTTATTCGCATTCATGTATACATATATATATAAATAGATTCGCTGTTCCCCAGACATCCATCTCGCCCCGCACGAGGAAAAAAATTATGAGAATGCTTCGTGAGGGAGAGAGAGGGAGAGAAATAGTGGTTGTGAAAAGGAGAGGGCTCTTAAAACATCTCTCTCTCTCTCTTCCCAGAATTCCCTTCTTCCACTCTTTTTCTTTCTTTCGTTTTTATTTGCTCTCGCGTTTTGTGGTGGCTGTGGGGACGAGGCTCATTCAAACCCCTCCCCTCCCCCCTTCATATACGTGCATTGCACCCCCTCCATTGATGGTGGCGCGCTGTTGGCGCAATTATGCAGCTCGCGCGACTCACGGAGAAGGGTGTCGTCCGCGCATTGCTCTTCTGCTTCGTATTCCTCATCGCTCTTCCAAATCTCCCCTCATTCAAATCTGTCCAACGCCCTGCCATTGGGCTGAGCGAATCGCTGAGTCTTGAACCGGTTCACGTGTCTGAAATAAACCGTTTTGAATTCGGACTATCGATTTTTACTGCTGAACCGTTTTGCTTCGGCTCGACCGCTTTTTTTACCACTAAGCATACTCTGCCTACTAAACTTACTTTGCCTACTAAACCTACTTTGCCTACTAAACAGCTTTTTTTCTATCTAAAACTGGTGCGGTGGCTCAGAACCTTTTTGATGAAATAACTAGTCCAGCGGTTCGAACTGTTAAACCGATTTCTTCGGCAAATATGAGCGGACCTGCCGGTTCTGAAGAAAACCGATCTGCAGAAGCAAAAGGCGAAGGCGAGCCCGGAATAAGATTTCGCAGAGCAGATTGTTATTATGGCGAAAAAGGGAAGAAATGCATAAATGTGATATGTAGTGTGCATTGCAGGTAGGAGGGCGGAGTAGAGGGCCGCGTCTAATGCCGGTTTACATGTGCAATATTAGAATCAGACAAAAGGTTTTCCGCCAAGAAATAAAGGTCTAACTATACTAAATAATGATTAGGTGAAGGAAAAATTGAAGTGAGATAAAAAATAGGTACGAATGTAAGCAGGAAACCATGCAAGAGGACGTCTTATCGGAGTGCCGGGTTTCACTCTTTCGTCCCTCCTCATAACACGCTCCTCCTCATACTCTCTTTCTTCACGTTCCTCCTCTTCTTCTTCTTCTCTTCCATATTCTCCGTCGTCTTCCGCCTTATTTTCCGCCTTCCGCTCTCCCTTTTCACTCCATCTAGTTTTTATTCTCATCCGTACTCCACTTCTCTTCCGAATAAGTAAGACAGCGAAATGTACGTACGAGTGAAGTGAGATTGGAGCAAGTGACCGAGTTATTTCTGCTTCTTGGCGAGAGTATTCGAGATTCGTAGCGGCTGCTCCTCTGACGTCGATGCGTGGAAATTTCAAAAAGTCCTTTCGCAAAAGGAAACACTATTAGTAAATGGCATCTTCAGTAGTGAGACCAGGAAGTGAATCGTGAATAACGGAATTTGTGGAGGCTAATGGATGTGTGAGACTTGGCCGCTAATGAAGAATGAATTAAGTGGGTTTGAAGGTGCAGAAATGCAATTTTGTAGGATTTAAAGGGGTCATTAGAGCTAGGAGTGGCGGAAAGGAATATAATGAGCGAATGTTGAATGAAGTCAACTCAGGGAGAATGAATGATTGGAAACAGTGAAGGTAAGGAAAGCAAAGCTCATCGGACAAAACCTTAGACACGACAACTTGGTGCATGTTCATTGAATATTATGTAAGGAAGGTATTGAGGTAAGATAATAAGAGGGCGATCGAGTACTTCAAACGTATTGGCAATGGGGGAACATAGTGAAGAGGATGGCTGAAAATAGTGTTTGTTGGGATAGGTCGTGGCCGCAACAGCAAGGACCGACTTCAGAAGGGACGGAAGATGGATGGAAATGTCCCTCCCGCCAACCACCCATCGCCATTTGACTTAAACGAATTTGCTTTTTGGGGGAAAAAATAACTAAAGTACAAATTGGGATTAACGAAAAAATATCTTCACGGCTTCGAAGGGGCGTTGACAGGAAAAATTAGCGTGGACTTGACGCCATCTATTATTATTCTGCAGAACGATAACAGCCAACTGTGGCACATTATGCATTGAAATTGATTTGAGCTGTTTGTTTCTTAGCGGTCGCGTCGATTTCTTTTGCGGAGTTTAGCGGAGGAGGCGTTCATGAACAGGGAGGAGCTTCTGAGAGGATCGCTATGTAAGAGTTTTTAGGAAAGGCTAGTGAAGAGCTTGATTTGGAGTGTAGCTGTCTACGGTGCGGAAACGTGGACACTGAGGAAAGAAGACGAGAGGAGATTGGAGGCATTCGAGATGTGGGTATGGAGAAGAATGGAGAGGGTGAAGTGGACGGAGAGGAAAAGGAACTACGAAGTGCTGGATATGGTTGGCGAGGAGAGGCAGCTTTTAGATGAGGTACGGAGGAGACAGAAGGTATGGATGGAGCGAGTACGTAGTCGGGTGGGGATGTCGAAAATGGTGTTAGAGGGTAGAATGTTAGGGAAACGAGGGAGGGGAAGGAAAAGAATAGGATTTTTAGATAGATTGGAAGGGAGTAGGCCTTACAATGAATTGAAGAAGGCAGCGGTGGAAGGAAAGGGAGGCTCCCAGATCACTTCTTTAGTACTCCATGGAAACCTACCTTAATCGGTAGAATACTATTATAAATAATAAACTCCTCAATTCCACTTCCTTTTCTTTCATTCCGAGGAGTCTTTTTCCACGATTGGAACGCACAAAACACTAAAGCAAATTTACGCCCTAGTTTTACTCTATGAGCTGTGCCAATGATGCACGGGCACTACGCACTAGTGATTTAATGCTGATTTTTTCCATGAACCTGCCTTAGGGTCTGTAGTGTGCCCTCTGAGTATTCAGATATCTCCCTCCTTCGCGTTCCCTTCCTTCCGTGCCCCTCTTCTCTCTCTTTCTCTTTCCGTCCGTCTTCTCAAGTACACACAACGCCCACGACGCCCTCCTCATTCAAACCGACTTCCCTCCACTCCAAAGCAACTGAGGGAGACTTGAGCGAAGAAAGAGACGCACTATGTTGCTTTACAGTTTTCATTTTCCGAGACTCCCCTCTTATTTTATTCTTGTTTACCCGGGCTTATTTATCAAGCATACCCCTCATCCTTATTATTCCTCGACCCTTCTTCCTCTTCGCAACCAGCCACTTCAACTGTTTGCGGTGAAAGAGATGGCCTGGGACCTTTTCTTTATGCCCACGGTCTGACTCTAGGCTCTCTCGCCAACCGGGCTTTTCCTTTTACTCACCCTTCGGAGAGCGAATTTTCACTGCGGGCCCCAGAGCGAGTCTCGCTCACAATATGACTCGCTCCTAATTTGTAATTTCTGTGAAATTGATCTATAACATTGTGAAGACTGCATGACGTACGTGGTTTTGATTGTCAACTAAACGATTTAGATATTATTTATTAAAATTCCACTGCTATGGAGATAAATTTGACAAAATTCGTAATATGTAGGCTTTGATTTATTTGGTGTGTAGATTAAACGTGTGTTCACAATATTCTAATACTAAAGTTTAATTTGTATTTAAGAAACATAGTCCACAAACCAAGGGCCAGAATCAAAATATTGACGTGCGTAATAGTCACTCGGCCGTAGACTTTCCCGCATTCGAGTCAATCCCAAAAATTTCAAATTGTTGATAAACATTGAAATCTTATGATGTATGGTGCTAAATCAGTAACATTTTAAATAGCATAAATGCTCGGGTGTACAAAAACGATGGACCCGATGTATTTAAGCTTGCCACCTTTATTTAATCTTGTTGACTCAGTCCGAATGCTGCCGACTGTTTTTCGACGTAGCTGAGGTGAGCAGTGTGCTTCGGAACTACGAGCTATCGACAGTGTTCGCTTTGGACCCACGGTTTTACCGAAAAATGCGCTAAAAAGTTGCAAACACACTAATGTTGTTACAAGACAAGACCCCTGTTTTTTGTATGCCCCACAGTTCCGCACAGCTACATTTCAGAAGTCATTTACTGTTGTTGCCTCAAAGCTGTGGAACGATTTGCCGAAACATGTAAAAGACAGTGCATCACAGGAAATATTTAAGAAAAGGATTGTCACCCACCTACTTTCTGGCTACCCATGAACACTGATCATGTAATTTAATAATCATTTATCTGCTCATTGATGTGATTGATACCTATTGTTGTGTTACATGTAGTAATCTAGTACTTGTTTCAATTGTTAAGCTAAATTTCCTTTTTTAAAGTTGTGTTATTTATTTCTTTGTTTGTTTAATGTTCGTTTTTCTGTTAGAAAAAGAAATTATTCTTTTCCAGCTTTACTATGTTAATTCCAGTTTACTATGTTAATTGTACTGCTCACCACTTTAACAATTTCTATGTTCCAAAGGAGTTAAAACTCCTAGAGCAATAAATGAGTTAATTATTAATTATTATTATTAAAAACAAGCTACGTCCAATATTACTCTATTGCAATTGTACAGCAGTGTTCGCGATGCAGTCGGTGAGAAAGAAAAGAATAGAAATGGTCGGTGGTGAGGTGTCTTAACGAGTCAAAGAGTTGGAATCCTATTTAGCCATTTTAGCGACAGTATTTTGTGCGAAATCCTGGCTTGAGTGCGAACTATTTACGTAGTGTTCTGTGAAATATAGAATTTTACAAGTTAATTAATCCGTGAGCGTAAATACTTCTTTATCTATATAATTTGTAAAGCCATTCTTAGCCACTGGAATAATTTTAACTCCGCTCTTAGTGACGTCATAGAGCAAGCATATTTATACTTAATCTATAGTGACATACATTTCTATCCTACTCTTTGTCTAACATTCTCCTATCATTTACTCTATTGTAAATGCTGCATATTCCCACAGTACTATACGCTAACCACCATATGCCCAGAGTATTAAATCTTTTGTAGCTCATTGTCATGTATCCAATTAAGTGGTCAATGCTTTCCACTCCACTTTTAGGGTTTTCATTTAGAAGTGTTTCAACCGAAAGCTCTTGAAATTTTTCTTCGTTCCATTTATCTTTTTTTTAACATATGAGTTTGCTCCTAAATATTTTTTTAGCCTGCCGGGAGAGATTTAATGTTTTGCATTGCCTTGAATACGCTTTCAAATTCCTTCGGTCAACACATTTCGAATGAATTGTAATGTTTTGTGAAAGTTTCTTCCTAAAATTTTGCGTCGCAAACGTTGTCGTCGAATGAAAGGCTCGTTTTGAAATTTTCAGTCTAGCGTGCTTCGCGTCATCAAATTTGAGATTATAACTATTGGTGAGAAATGTAGCGAGATCCTTGTGCTCGTTTGAAACAGTCGTCGACGATGTGTTGTACCTCTCCGTTAACCAGGGGCGTCATTAATGATGCATGTACGCGGCTCTTTGCTAGCGGCGGATGGGTGATCGTCACCCAACCCATTTCTTCAAAATAATAAATAGGATTCGAACAGAACCAAAAGCACAAATTATTAATAGAATCCGGTTGACACAAGGGAAAGAGATGTCACTTACAATCAAATCAGGTATTAATTTCGTTACTACATAAAGCCATCACCCAGGTATAATAGGCTGCAAAATCGTGAAAGCTGTTGCCTGTATTCCATTACATGGTGACGTCATCAGATCTGTGGTTCAGCCAATATATACTCGATCAGCAAGGACTTTTCAGGGGGGGGGGGGATCGCTCACGAGGAAAAACGCTCAAAAACCACGCGAGGCCGATGCAAGAAAGATTTGGGATAAGGTGAAACCCGTTTTATTTCGTGACGTCATCAACTTAAATGCGAAAGGGTTACGGATTTTTTGTGGCGAATATCTGATCAGAATCGGACGACGAATTCGAAAAAAAGGAAAAATTCTTGTCTCTTCATTTGCAAAACTCAAATCACAATCGAGAATTTAAAAAAGAATGTGAGCGAGTCGATGCAATCATTCACATTAAGGGGGCTAGCAATCTCTGGGATTGCTAGCCCCCTCTCTGGGATTTTTTTCCGAATACGATGTTCTGCTGATGACAATTCTGTTATTTCGTGTCTCCTGTAACCCTCACTCTACCCAACCGTGCAATGACTTCTTCAGCATGTGAATCGCACTTTCCCTGTTTTTCCTTGAAATGTAATAAATAATAGAATTTGGTTCCGAATATCTCGTGCACATAGAAGATTAGGTTTCACGCCAATCCATGCGGGGTTTTATCAATGGCTCCACTGAGGAAGCGGTTTGGTAAATGACATACAATCTGGGTGGCTTCCTTTGCAACTAGTAGCATGCGCCAAGTTGATTAATCTGGACTGCGATTCCTTCTTTCTGATAATCCATTCTGTTCAGGCTGACTGTATGTCACAGTTGCATATTCATGAATTCGTTTATCTATTCTTAATGGGCCCTCGAGTGTGTGTACTTTAGTATGTACTCGTATCACTCCTGCTTGTGTGCACTTAGAGCTCTCGTATAGAGAGTGACACAGAGAACGTAATATTAGATCCACACTATATTTCCAGGTCCGATAGAGGCGATAAATTAATAGAGATGTATTGCCGAACGGATAGATGTGGGAATTCGTTTTTCCCCCGAACCATAAAGGACTTTAATAAACGCTAGACCCAACTTAGTTAGAGCACTTCATTTTTTTAAAGCTGTAAACGGCTGGTGTCCTAACACCCCGTGCCACGCGCCTTTTAGGCGGCTTGCGGGGTATTATGTAGATGTAGATGTGTACTCTCATTTTCGAGTCACACGGCGAAGGAGGTTTGGGGGTGAGGGCGACTGGGGGTGGGATCGTGAAAGGTACACACCTCGAACATTTTTCTCTCCCTCCTCTTGTAATGAGTGTCACGTCAAGAGCGGACCGAAATCTCAGCCCTGTCAGGTGACAGTTAAAACTCGGGAGCCGAGTCTGCAATATACGTGCTTTGCTAGCGTTCTTTTTTCACCCCGAGGCTAAACCAGAGAAAAAATTATTTCGACCCCAAAAATCTGGTCAAAGCTTTTCGATCCTAGTTCCTCAGCCTCCCGTCGCGAGCGCAAACGGCGCCTCTGTTCCCCGTTTTTCCATGCTCCTCATGCTTTTTGATATGCATTTGTTTTTTTTTATCCAAGATGGATTTCGGTCTCGTGGCGAGGGGAAGAGGAGGTCAACTATTGTTGTTTTTGAAAAATTCCGCTCTTCATCTTTTTTCGTTCTCGCATTTATCTCCATCAATTCACTCTTCTCCTTTCAATTTTTCCTCGTTGCGAGTGAGCGAATATTCTCTCCACAACGTAGTTGAAAGGTTTCCAGAATTCGTTGAAGTGTGATTGTCCGTGTTGTATCCAGCAGATCCCGAATGGATTTGCATTTTTTCCGTGAGCAAGTGGGTCGTTTTAATGTTTGTGGAATTCAATTCTGAATCTGTGCAATGAAAAGACCGCAAGCGGGTGGGAACGGGATAGCAAAAGTTAAAATCATTTCGATGGCGATGTTAAGTGAGTAATTCATGTCTCAAACACAACGGCTTCGTCCACATCAAATCAAAACTTTACTCTTAATCTCTTTCCTCAATATATTCATGTGTATGTATGTATTTAGATAAACTCGCTGCGGTTGAAAGCGGGGTCGTTCTCCATGTTTTTTTAAATGCCGAATGTGATAGAGTATGAAAAATGAAGGGGCTCGTGTATGTTTTACATTGTTAGATCCGTCACCTGCTTCTCGAGGTATTCGTCACGAAAAATACTTGACCCTTTCCAAAAGAGTTGATGACGTCAATAACCCATAACTAGCGTTTCATCGCGTCTCGGCCATTCCTCGATCTCAGGTGAGTGCCTTATTTATTGTTCCCTTTCTTGATTGAGATTCCTTCCGACTTTGTAATGTTCATCCTGAACGAGTAAAATTTTTAAAAACAGTAAAATACAATACTATAGTATAGTGCGATATAGTATCAATATTATTAATTTTTAGGGTTTTTAATGGCTGGAAAAGTAGGCGCCAGAAATAGAATTAGATCTCATTATTTTTCAAACTTCCCCACAATCGAAAGTTAAAAGAATTGCAGAAGGACCACGTTAACAATCATAGACTTCATATCGTAAAATTAAGCCAAAATCTGCAGAGTTGGAAAAAAAGAGTGATTGAAAGTGAAAAAAACGAGAAAGTTGAGTTCTCCTTTAGTCTGGGGGAGAGGAAAGGTTTGTCACATTAGTCACTCTTCGCGAATCGCCAAGTCCATCATATTTCTCTTCTTCAGCACCTCCGATGACTCCGCACCACGGCAAACAGGCGCCAGACAGGCATCTGGCGTGGAGTGTTCAAGAAGTAATCTGGGAGCCTCCCTTTCCTTCCAGCGCTACCTTCTTCAATTCACTGTAAGGCCTACTCCCTTTAAATCTATCTAAAAATCCTATTCTTTTCCTTCCCCTCCCTCGTTTCCCTAACATTCTACCCTCTAACACCATTTTCAACATCCCCTCCCCGCTAATTGTAAGTACTCCCTCCATTCGTACCTTCTGTCTCCTCCGTATCTCATCTGAAAGCTGCCTATCCTCACCAACCATATCCAGTACTTCCTCGTTCCTTTTCCTCTCCGTCCATTTCACCTTCTCCATTTTTCTCCTTACCCACATCTCGAATGTCTCCAATCTTCTCTCGTCATTTTTCCTCAATGTCCACGTTTCCGCACCGTAGAGCGCTACACTCCAGATCAAACTCTTCACTAACCTTTTCTTTAAACTTTTACATAACGATCCTCTCAGAAACTCCTTCATGTTCATGAACGCCTCCTAGTGCAATTCGCTTCCTGATGTCCTTACTACTGTATCCGTTTTCCGCTAACGTACTGCATTGATAGTTAAACTGCTCCTGCTCAATCTGCAACAAGCCAAACAACCTGCTCAAGTTTTTCACCACCCACCCACGAGATAGCGACTCATAAAAAAGCATGTATCGAAAAAAGAGATCCGTTTTTCCTTCCCTCCGCTGCATACCGAACAACGCGGCTGCTTCTTCTTTCGCCGTTCAACCTTTCGGGGGAGAGACGCGATATTTACGGTATAGGAGCAGTGAAAATTATGCAGCGTCGAATGTGGGGGCGGGGAATGACGTCCCTTTCACGGATTCTCGGGGGGTGGGGGGTGGAATGTTCTCGGAGAGCGTTCAAGAGAGGGAGGAGGTAATTGGGCGAAATGAAAAGAAGGAGCGATTCGGTCGAGGAGGGAGAAAAAGGAGGTCACTTGAGCGAGCGAGAGAGTCCCATGCAGAGCGAGTGTGCATATTTCCCGTGTCAATGGGCGCGGAATTAGCGAGAGAGGGGAAGACACGACAGGTGTCGACGTCGTCGTGGCGAAATAAAAGAAGAAGACGGAAGGGAAGCGCAACGCGAATCCAGCGTAGAGAGCACTCAGCCTCAAATGAAGGGAAATCATGAGCAGCAGCGTGTTTTGCTCGGATTAGCGCACAACTCCCCGCAAAAAAGATGAAAGTGACTCGGGCGAAAAAAAATTATATCCAAAATTATACTCATGCGGATAAATTTTTACTTTTTCTTTTTTATGTGTCACACATTTCATTTTACCCTCCAATTATAATGCCCTATCCCTACGATGGTGTACGTGGCTACCAATTTTGGTGGGCAATCATCGTTGGTTTTGAGTGGATTTGAAAAATAGGAGACACTTATATCTTTTCATTTTTCCATCCGACGCTAACTTGTCGCCATATTCGAGGCGTTAACTCGATGTCCTTAATCCTTACGCTGATTAGTTGATGACGTCGTGGACTCATCCCATTTCTCAGATGATCCGCGGCCTCCCTTTTTTCGTCGCTTTGTTTACACCCTTGATCCTCCCCGATATAAACCAGAAATTTAATGACGTCACCAAATTTTCAAAAGTGGAGGCAGTTTTCTGGGTGTTCCCTTATAAAGTTTCGAGAGAATGGCTGGATGACTGATGCATGGTTTTCGTCTTTACCTTTCATTCACGGAAATCTTTCAATGAATTGCGATTTCAGGTGTCAGTGTACATCGACCCCATTCGGACCATAGAAACTGGAAAATGTTCCTTGGGTTGAGTGAACTTATTGATATTTTTCATGCGGCAAAATAAGGTGTCGTCTTCACAAGTTTTACCAGAAAAATTTCGAATTTAAAAATTCCTCACATATTATGTGGTAATTCCAAAGTCTCATAAATATCCTATTTCTAACCTATCTGAAATTTAGCTTTACCCTTTTATAAAATTCTTTGGTGTTATTACCCAAGATTCATATTTACCACCTTAGACTTATTGGAATTATTTTCTCTACTCCAAAATTCTTGCCCAAATGTTTTTCATATGGTGGAGAAAACTCCAATGTCATGCAATTTTTTAAGACCAAGTGGTGACTATCACTCGAATAAATGGATTTTTTGTAAATTATTATATAATGTTTTTATTACTTCCCTGAGATAATATTCACGTTCTTAGTTTTTGTACCAAAATATGGGACTTTTTAGATATCCTCTGAAAATTTTTAATGAGGATACCTTCCCTTCTCATAGCTGCTTATTTTTTATATGAGCAACGGAATAACTATAACTAAAAAAATTATTTTACGATACAGTTTTTAAAGCATCCAAATAGGAATTAATTCGAAATATCTACGTGTCATTTTAGTTATAATTTTTAATTGAATTGGAATATTTTTTTTATTTTTAAGTCATGTCTTTGCTTGAATCAGTGTATCGCGAGATCGTTACGTTCGAGAGTGACCATTACTCGTTGAAGCCTAGGTGTTTTATTGAAGTGTGGAGTATCTCAAAAGTTTATTCTTCTATCATGATAATTTGAAACAAAAGACAAATGAAATTCGGATGTTGCGGCCAGTGAATCTTGGAGGCTACGGTGCGGTGGAAGTACTTCGAGTGCTCGCAATTTGGCTGTGGCGGCGGAAGAAGATTATGAAAGGCGAGGCGTCCATTTTTCTGAAGAGCGGTGGTTTGAAGGAGGAGGCACCCCCACCCCACCCACACTACGGCCTCCTCCTCTCTTTCTTCCTTTCTTTCTTACTCTCTCGTCGTCGCTACGTGAGTAGTCTCATTGAAGGAGGGCTCGAGCATCAAAGTGCAATGAATAAGGGACTTAAAAGGGGCGAGAGACCATCCACGCTGCTGCTCGAGAGAAAACGTGAGGTGGGGGGGGGGGGGAGACACCTGGCGGCTAAATACGGAAAGAAAAACTTCGCCACTGACTGAGTCTCTGCGTTCCATTTAATGAAAGAGGAGTGAAAGAGAGAGAGAGAGAGAAATGCCTTCACACATACACGCTCGCGCCTCCATCGCCAGTCTTTTGTTTTTTCTTTCCACTCGCTTTTTGCGGAGCGGGTTTTTTTTCCTGGAGGTGTCTATTTGTGAGCAGCCGTCGCGTCGTGGAATACTGCTCGGGGCGCCCTCTGCCGATGATATTGAAGGCGATGCACGTCTTTTTCGCGTCTCGAGGGCTTTGCTAAGTGTGCTTTCCCGAGGAAATAAAATAAACGAGGAATTGGCAAAGTATGTCGCGACGAGCAGGCGCCTGGAGCTGCGGTGGTTGCCTTGAGAGAACGGGCAATAGTTTCCGAAATTGAATTAGCCGAGGAGTGGCCGGCGTGGAATACGAGAGAGTGCCTCCCCGGCCCTGGGCTAGGGGCGGCGCCCCTGCGGGGATCCCATCTGCCTGCTGCCCTCTGACTTGAGCCCTCTCCGCACTCGGAGTGCAAGAACTCTCAAAAAGAAGCCTCGGTATCAACGTGTACTTTGCTGTTAACGCAATTTGATGACCGGCTGGCGACAACAACTGCAAATACCAAGTGATATTGATGTGTTGACTGAATGTCTGACATGGAAATTTCTTTGCATTTGAAATTTCATTCTTAGGCGTGGTGGTGACTAATTTGTTCTTGCATTATAATTTTTAAATTTATTTTTCTCGTCCCCTTTATTCTTCAAGCTCATTTTTAATATTCAATGAACATTATTGTAATTTCTTTTTGTGCATAGGGTTATTACCATTTTTATACTTGACCATGTCAATTACTTAATCGTGGTGCCAGCGCAGCATAGAAATCATTGCATTCATTTTTAATGACATCTTTCCTCACTCGTTTTACCACAAATGTTTAGCTACGCACTCTACAGCCCTTCCATTCCTCTGTTATCCTAAAATAACCTCTTTAATTCCCTCACAATCCATATTCCCTTTACTTATCTGTTCCAAGTATGCCCTTATCGCTAGATCTCCCTCGCAGGACTTGTACTTCAATTTTTCCCGTATGTCCTTCAATTCCTCGCGTCATTATTTCATCATTAGATTGGAGTTATCTGCTTGCCATATTTCCTTCGCGTCCATTCATTGCGAATTTTATTATTTCTGGATTAGTAGCGCATCTTTTCGCCTCGAAATAGATTAAACTGTTTTATCGGCGGTTATTCGCTTTCTGCTGTGTTTTCCCGCTGTTTCATTCATTACGTCTGACCTGGTTTACGTATAGTAGTTACGCCTACTTAGTTTCATTTTTGCGCACTTCTCCTTGTACCTCCCTCTCCCTATGCACGACGTGAGCCATGAATCTTTTCTGTGAGGATCACACTGTGGTCTCTTCCAGTTTTGACGTTTCGAGCGACACCACGGCAGGCTTTTATGGGTCTCCTGAGTGAGGGGCGGCTGCGAGTGAGCTTGTGTCTACGGGCGTTGACCCTGGGGACGACCCCTTCTGCAACTTCCAACTACATACGTGGTGCATTGTGACTTATTCAAATAGACTCCACCAGATGGATCTGCGGTCCAATCTCCAGAGTAACAACGGGTCGAAGCACAGACTACGGTACAAGATATCAAATAGTCCGGCTGAAATTATTATTAAAGCAAATTTGGTTTCAAATGCACCAAATTCCCTGCTGCTAACGAAAAAAAAAGGTAATCAGAACAATATAAAAGGACTCGTTGCATGCACCGCCTACTTCCTCAAACTTTTCTTTGAAATATTCAATGTTTTTAGTCGGGGGTGGGGACATGTTGCTGGTAGTAAATCGTCCCAGTCAAGAATGATCCCTTAGTGGATCCCAAGATGTAATTCCCTTAGTGGATGGGAATGCCGCACAGTGGTCCCAAATCGAAAAAAGCTATAATTCAATTTTTTACGTATAACTATGGACTCTAACTCAGTGTGCTCGTATTCTGCAGAATATTGCCTACTTAAATTAGTTAGTGAGAGATATCTGTGATTTTCGTGTGGACCTGTCAAACGTGGACATGTCTGGAGCAAATCGCTCGTACAAAAAGTTGATTTTCGGGAAATGCATTACCATATGAGTGTTTTAATTCCATTGGATTCATTTTTACCCGTTAGCTACGCACCTTTTTTGCACAATAATATTTTTTGTTTATTTGCCCCGTTGTAAGCGCCGTCATCGCAATGCTTACCGTCAGTGGTGTTGCCATGGACACGAAGTCACCACTAACAAGGCATTTAAAATTTTCATTTGTCCGTGACGTCGAGGGCGAATGGAACATGTTCCGTCTTTCCCTTTCTGCTTTTCTCTCGTCCCTCGGATCCGGTTTCCATGGGAAATGACGGACGAGGGAACGTCGTCAGAGGGAGGGAGGAGGATGCACTCCGGTCCAGCATTGGGCTAGCATTCATTCCCTCTCTCGCTTTTTCTTGTGACGCCTCATCCCGACTGGTGACGAGAGGGGTAACTTCGTGTCCGAAGACCGTTTCCTCCGTCCCGTCATCGGTCAGTGTGAGTCCAACCATTCAACTATCCCAGGGATGCCGACTTTCAAAAAATATTGGGGGGGCCCAAACCGGGGATCTTGCCCCGGGAAATTTTATAATTAGTGAGTTTAAAGTTTTTTAAGCATTTTAGAAGAGTCATATGATCAACATTAGAACCCTGATAACTCGAATCTCGATATCTGGACACTCCGGGGAAAATCGACAAGCCTGATACATTTTTTCCTCACGCCCATAACGAATTTTTGCGGGGGCTCGGGCCCCCTCAAGCCCCATGGAGTCGGCGCCACTGAACTATCCCACTCTTCAACACAAGTACTCGCCTCCCCCACTCCACACTTATTTACTCTCTTCCGTCGCCATATCCACTTTCTGTATCATTACATCGTTTGGTGCTCAATGCGTTAAAGGAGAAAGAACTCTGTGGGCCGTTCATGTCATTGGATTCGGCAATCACTAACGTGGGTGGACCGTGGTGAAGGGTGGTTTTTGAAAGGAAGAGTGAACCCTTTAGAATTAGATCCACCGCTTCCTCACCAAGCGCGAGATGTCAATGAACCTTCTCGGCATTTCCGCCGTGTTAGGTCCTTCATTTTTGTCGACGTTTCGGCACACGACTCCTTCATCGTCGTACAGCATCATGTTCCATCCAGGAAAACGTTATCTGACTCGTGTCTCGAAGCTTTGGCAAAAATGGATATCTTGAAGCGGTAGAAATCCCGGGAAGGTGTTATTTATGTAATAAGTCCTGCTTGGGAGTGCAAGTGAGAATACTTGAGGGAATTCAATACGTTTGTGGTGAAGAAAAGCTTGAGAGAAATGTTTTAAAGAACTGGCGTTGTATGCATAAAGGAACGTTGTACGGCGGTTAAGCAGTCGAAAGAAAATGAATTCGCCAAGCGTTAACTCTTAAGTGGGGGAGGAAAGGGGTGTGAGTGGTGAGTGAGCTTGTCAATGGGATGAATTATAACAAATTAAAATTGGCGTTGTTTGCACGGAGAGAAGAGGAGGCAGAATAAGGTCGATCAAAGAGTGTCTGAGCCCTATTACCGTGTGTTCAACGACGAGAAGTGAAAATTAATGAATGGATACTTACGCCGATAACAGAAACAAAAGAATACTTCCTACACGAGTGTGGTCGTTCATTTGGGATATGAAGTGGGTGGTATGCAGGCGTCTCATCGAGACAGAGAGAACGTCAGAGGAGTGTAGAGAGAGAGAGAATGGCTAATGTTCGTTTTAATCGGCCATTGTGTGCGAGGACTCCCTCCCTCTTGCGATTAATAAGCAAACATCAAAGACCCTCTCGCGTGAGCAGCATCTGCTCCTCGCCGCCCAATTGAATAGCCGAGTGGGCGAACTAGTAAATAGACCGGGGCTTTTTCTTGAGTGGGACATGCGGACGAATTTACAAGTGCCCACCGGACATATTGGGCGCGTCTCGGTGATTACCTAGGGTGCGTGGCATTTGAGCATTGTTACGTAAGGGGTGTTGTCGGGGAGAATATCTTACGGTGTCCTACAGGTAGGATGGAATCCATTTGGATCATTCTGTCGAACCCAATATCGCCATTGATTGAAATAAGTCAGTTGATGTAAAGGAAGGATGAAGTTCTACGAAGTGACGTAATCTTCCTAATTCCACGATTCACCTAGAATAAATTTAGCATTAAAAGAAGTGAATCTCAATCTCATCGGTTAATTATGTGGTTTTTGACGAAATCTGTGTCCATGGATTTTAACAATCTATTTAGAAGGGCGCTGAATTCAAACATGGACGATAATTTCCGATACATATGCATATAGATATCTGGTGGCCCGTTCGGCATGAGCTCGAGACGGAATCAACTTATATGCTAAAGGGTTCGACAAGTAGGCGACGCGCATTGAATAAAAATGCGAGTACCTTCATTTCTCAGATTCTTATGCAATCGGCTGTTAAAAAAAATAATTTTGCGATCCATTCTATAGCTAAGTTGGAGTTCGTATTCCGTTTCCCTCGCATATTCCATGGAGCACATGCCCTTGATCAATGTAGACTACTTAGGTAATTAAAAGTACTAGGCACTGAATAATACTTGTTGTGTTTTGTGTCATGGCCTCGTCTCGTAGATGAAGCTTCATTTTCTCTCTTGGGTGTTGAACGAGAGCGGTGGGAAACAGTTCTGCTATTCAGAGACGGAGTGTGTGCTCGTTGTGGAGGAATAAAAAGGAGAACTTTTTCCGTTTTGGAGTGCGGCAGCATCTGTGAGCGGGATATATGGAGCTTATCCCTTAAGGAGTTTGCATGAGGACTCCTTTTATGGCTCAGACGGTTCGTGTGGTGAGTATGGCCCGTGGGAACTCCTTCCGCCGCGTGTCGGGAAGTCCTTTGGGAGCGAAGGAGCGCCACTTCGGAACACCACGTGGATGAACCCATTTTCCATCTGTGTACGTACCTCATGCATACGCGTACGACCTGAGTGCAATCACCCCTCTCTCTCTCCGTGTCTGAAAACCCTGTTCGTTCTTCTCATTTACCTTCGCTCTGTGGTAGTCATAGTCCTCCGCTGCACATTATAACCGGGCGACGTTGATGGCGATGACACCAAGCGGGCTTTACTGCGAATGGAAGCAATCGTGGACTTGACTTTTCGACCTGGGCCCACTTTGCATTTATTTCCTTCATTTACAATGCCTTAAATGGTAAGTTCCGATCCTCAGATATGCTGCCTTTCTTTTCACTCCACATTCCCACCCGCTCCTTACGTAATAACCACCTACTACACCAACCTAAATTCCGTCTTTCTCTCTCTCAGAGATCACTTTTTTACAGACTCCCTACATACCCTCTTTCAATACCATTTCGAGTACTCACCCTTCCCTGGATCTTTCAATGCCCATCAGATTATTCAAGAGGCAACTGCGAAAAGCCATCTACTGAATCCCCTTTTTTTCTTTTATTATATCCTTTTTATAGTTTTTTTATAGTTTATATTTGTTAAAGCTGCAGATTTTATGTTTTATATTCAATTTAAAGGCCATTTTGACTGTGTTTGAATAATTTAATAAATAAATAAATAAAAATTTCACGTGGTGAGCGCACTCCATATGAATGGCAGGAATCAAAATTAAATTGATGGACCGTGTGAGCAGTGAGCAATGACGCCCTAAGAAGAGATAGTTTATGCAAACCTTAATGAGAGGGTGGAACAACTTGGTAAGCCATATCTTGAAGAATGATGGTTTGATCGTCGAAGACAATCGTCGGGTAATAAGTTCTTGGCAAGAATGGAAAAGTATGACCTAAGCATAAGGTAAAATATAAGGAACATTTAATGAAGGATGTGAGAGAGAATAAATACGTAGATGTGAAAAGACAAGCTAAAACCAATCTTAGGATTGTCGGCCAATGTATATGAATAAATCAGAAGAATAGTCCACGTCCTACAGTACACACGACCTTCTGTTCTCCCTTTTCTTAAGCAAATTTTCCATCTCTTGAGGGTGGCATTCTAATGGGCTCGTAGCTTGAAACTAAGGCTGCTCCGGACATTTCAAGAGGGTGGCGTTGGTGTTGTTCCCAACTATCTGCTCCCATTGCCCTGAACTCCAAAGCGGTTTCTCTTCTCCCTGGCGTTTCAAGTAACGGCAACTAGACCAAGGAAGTGTTATTAAAGGGTCGACGACGATGTGTTTCCGACCCCTGGAATTGTCGTTGGCGCGCCCTTAAATGGAATCTAGCGCCCTCGGATCGCCCTCTTCATTTGTTTTTAACGAGCGCACCGCGGGAACAAGCAATCATTTCACATTCGGGGCACCGTATCCTAGTTTAGAGGACCTGCGCTGTACTGAAGAAAAGGTGTTAGTCCGTCGTAAAAAAGAGCTCTCATTCCGTATCTTACAATTAGAGAAACGTAGGAGTGGGGATGGGAAAGCGCGATCTTTATTGGCCGATTTGCAATCGGCTCCTTCACTGAAATGCGGATTTGGATGTGGCTAAAAAACAAGAGAGAGAGATAGAGCCATGTCATTCAGTCCGTTGACCTCCTCTATTGCTACTCACGGTGAAAAATCGACCCTTTCGCAGAGGAGTTGATGTCGTCGCGAACTCATGGCGAGTGGGCCACCACTTATACTTACACTTACACTTACACCTATGTCCGTCGTTCTTACGAATCGGCCTCGCGTTGTTTTCACTCGTGAAGAGGAATTGCGATCAAATCCTGCGTGAAACATTCGGATACCCCCAAAACAAAAACCCTGCAAGTGCGAGGTGGGAAAGGAACTGTACCCTGAATGAGTGATCTTAACACTCTGTGGCTTACTCTATGGTGAGCTCTACCCTCACCTACATTCCAGGAATTCCGCGCCGAAAACTCCGAATCTACGTTCGTATACACTGACGGTTCGAAATCGGATACCGCCTGTGGGTGCGCTGTGGTATCCCCATATCATGGAGTCCTTAAGGCAAAATTGCATCCGTACTGTTCCATTTTTACGGCTGAGCTCACTGCCATTAGGATTGCTCTCCGATCCATTAAAAACAGTGTTGCGTCATTTATGATCTGTACAGATTCTTACAGTGCTCTCCAATCCATATCCCTTTATTCTCCTTGTCACCCCATTGTTCAGGACATACAAAGCACTCTGTTATCCCTGAGTAAAAAAGGGACCACTATAAGCTTCGCTTGGGTCCCTGGACATGCGGGCATACCAGGGAATGAGAAAGCAGACTCTGCAGCCAAAGATGCGCTCAGGTCTTCGGATACAGATTTTCAGTTAATGCCAGCGGAAGATTTAGGGAATGCCATGAGGGGTATGATTAGACAAAATTGGAAGACGCAATGGCTCGAAATCCAAAATAACAAACTTCGGGAAATAAAGCCCGTAATAACTGCGTGGCAGACCTCTATAAGAAATGTCCGCAGGGAGGAAGTGGTTTTAACACGCTTAAGAATTGGTCACTGCTTATTAACCCATTCATACCTCTTCACCGAAGAGAGAATACAGCCCCAATGCTTAAATTGCGATTGTCCACTAACAGTGCGACATATCCTGACGGACTGTGCAAGATATCGTACTGCACGGGTGAATCACAACCTCGGAGTCAACCTAGCTGAGGTACTAGGAGACACTCCCGAAAACATTTCCCGACTGATAGCATTCCTACACTCAACTCGACTTTTCAATAAAATATAAATGATACCTATTGTAAATTATTGACACGTTAATTTCAGAACGGGCATAATCCCCTTTATCAATACCAGTCAGTGAGTGGTGCAAAATGGCCTTAGCCGCCGACGCACCCTATAAAATAAACACTACTACTACCTACATTCCAGTGGAATCACTGTGTGAAGTGAAAGAGGAATCCATCACCTTAATGAGTGTTTCTTTTTGAAAGATATAATGAGCCTGAAATCTTCTGACGTCACCAACTTATGAAAGTGGGGATTGGTTTTTCGTCGTGGATACCTGAGTCAAACCAACCTTAGGTTTGTTGGTCAGTGGTAATGAAGTAATCGTTCCATTCCATCCTCCGAATTCTTGTCTAAGAACTGCTATTCGGGGTTTGAATGCGTGATCCCGATTTGACCTAAGATTGGAAACCACGTGACCCAACCCTTTCTCTCCTCCAACCTTACCGTTACCGTCGACTGCGTCAGCTTCACGTGCAGCATTGAGCTCACTTATATCCATATTGTGAAAATATTAAAAAATGTCGTAATTCGCCGTAAGTATTGAATTTTCTATTTAACTGAATGCAATTTCCAACGATATATCGAACCAATCATGTATCGTCACGACGTTTGAAGCAAGGGCTGACCGAAATTATAATTGAAATCGACTTTTTGGCGCTGTCTAGTGTCCTGATCCGTCGGGACGGGGTGAAGCTGATCCCAGCGGCAGGGTTTGTGGAGTGAGTGGACCGTGCTCAGCAGTTACACCTGCATTTTCAGTTCGAAATTTTTAACTCAGTATTTTCACATACTCATTTTTTTTGTATTTGAGAAAAGGGAAATGCTGACAAAGGCATAATCAGTATACCTTTTAATTTTTTTTGTTTAATTTTCAAATGGTAGCATTACTCTTAAACGGGTGATACACGTCACCGAAAATGACCGCTCGAGGGTGAGCGAGGAGTCATTTTAATACTATTTGCGGTCACCGAACTTTTTTTCGTCGTGGCAATTAATGTGAATTTCACCGCCGTTCACGCGTCAGGTTTGAAATAAACCACACTAACCCAAGTCACGTGACTATAATATTTACCTCAAGAATTTCATGCTGCTCATGAGCCGCTTTGTTTGCATTTCCTCGGATGACGAGCGAGTATACACCTTTTCTTCCTTGTGTTGGCGTTTCGTCGACAAAAGAAGGAGGAATTGCGCATCGAAGAGTGAGTGAGGAAGAGAGAGGGTGCTTGTGGGAATTCGCGAATAAGAGGAGGGGGAGTAGAGAAGCTTGAGGGAGAACAAATGAAAGCTACGTATGAAAAGACGGCCGGGAAAGAGATAATGAGACAACTGTAGAGAGACTAAACAGCCCTTGCCACTAATTGAATCTCCCTCGCTTGTTTTGCTCCCCTCTCTTGCCATCCTCACCTCCGAGCACCGCAGAATTCGTTAGCGAGGTGTGCAGTTCGAAAAATGGCCACGGGGAAGCGATGGGCGCTGCTGCACCTTATTATTAGCAGTGCGTGTTCCTCGGAATGGTTGCAGTTGCATCTACATCTACAAATTACCCTGCGAGCCACCTCTAGGGTGTTTGGCAGGGGGTGATCAATCACCAGCATGCAGCATGCATTTGGACTCCCACATGCACACCACACCGTCCAAGAAACGTCCCGTATAATAACAAACTATACTACTATATGCTGTTAGAAATAGAATATGGAATAGAAATTCAGAAACATGCAGTAAGTTTTACATAGGTTAGTAGGCTACATTACAAGTCATGCAATCTATTTACGCGTTCTATTGCTGCCGTTATAATCTCTTATTGATCGTGGCCTCTTATTGATTAATCTCTTATTGATTGCCATGGTTGCAGCGAAGGCGAACAATTAGTCCAGCCTCTGAGCTCTCTGGATGCCTCGTTATATCGACCTCCTTCTGTCGGCAGATGGTAAGCAAATGGTTCCGCCATATTGTTATTCTTTAGGGTGAAACAGAAATACAGCGAGGCTCTTGTCATGAATATGGCCACGAAAGTCATTCTCTCATTTGTCTCTAATGAAATTGCAACAACCCCATTTCAAGTCATTCGTGAAGAAAGTTAGTTGTTTGCGAAATCTAAAGATATGCATATTCTAATTGCTTTTCAAAGGTTTTTAATCCATAATTTTGATGAAATTCTTAATTGTAGCGTACCTTCGGAATGTTTCAGCAGCCTCGGATTGCAGGAAAAAGACCGTTTATGGAAAAAGTATGCTTACGGGAAACTAGGGATACGCTGTAGATCAATCTTACCCGGTGTGGAACCCGAGAGATCTTCCTCAATATCTTTCTTATTTTTTCCGCGTTTTATCATCTGGTCGGACGTCGTTTTAAAATGCATTCTCGTAAGTTTTTTCAGGTCCTTGGCTTACCTGAGCGCGCCGTCTCATAATGCCACAAGGGGTTCGCCGGATGCTTTCTCATTAAAACATATCGATGTTTTGTGCGTCCGAAGTATCCGCGATGATATCCACGTAGTAATTCAAATAATATGCCAGAGCAAAGCATTCCAATAATTTTTATTGCTTCTGTTGAGCATCATTTTATTCATCATTAATCTCAAGTATTTTCATCAGTTCTTTTTAACGATTTTTAACTCTATTTCATTGAATGCAATCATTTTAATCTCATTATTACCGTCACAGATCTTCCTACTGTACATTTATTTACGTATCAATACTTTTCTCTGTGAACATCAATGTTCCAAGTCAGTGATGCCCGCTCAAAGGAGGGTTCGGAAGTTACATCGGTGGACGAAGTGAGTCTCCCCACACCGGCATCCTCCTGACTTGACTATATATCTTGGCATCAACAGTAATGGGCATACCGGAATGCGTGTCAATACCATACTTATTAAATCACTGTATACCATGTAAAAAGCCCTGGTCCAGAGGAAGAGGGGGCCGAATTGTGGCCTCATCTGGGTCAGGTAAAAATAAATAAATCAAATCAAATCCCGGTGTTTTTGACGAGGAAGCTCTAACTAACGATGCCCAAAATCGTTATTCAGAATTTTTTATGCTCATGGTAGGTACGTAACACAGATGTTCTGAATGATCAGATGTGTTACGTTTACGTATAATTGTCCCTTTAGCGTTTGTGTTGTATGATGTTGGGCACGATATGGTGGAAGTTCTTAATATTATTAAAATTAGGAGTGATTAAGGAGGAACTCTTTAAGACTTTACACTTGATAATGTCGTTTTTAACGACGAAACGTGTAATAATAAAACTCAGTGGAAATATTTCAATGTCTTATTTTAATAATAACCTTTAGCGTTTGGCTAATTCTGCGAGTGCGAGAGGCTGGATTCATATATTGTGCTCGAGCGTGAGGAGGAATAATTTCAGGGTCACCCTTTCTCACGGTCTCTCTCTCTCTCTCTCTGCACACCCGTTCGAATGAGACACTCCACTCCATGTTTGCTTTGGCTCAACTAGCGAGCGAGCGAGCGAGCTTCCCCGAAATCTCGACTCCTCCCCAGATTGATGGTGCTTTTTTACGGAAACTAATGCCTTCTCCCGCCCTTATGACGTGACGACAGATCCCGAGGCAGCTGTTTCTTGAAATGTGGGGAGGGAAGGGGTGGGGGTTTATATATATGTATATACGTTCATATGTATAAGTGGTGTGGGTAGATAGATGTCCGTCGTGTGGGCAGTTTTTTCGCCTCCTCGCCATCTCCGCTCTCTTTTTTGGTTAATTTGTTCGTTGAGATGTCGGATGTGTTTTTTTTGTTTTGTTTTCCCTTTCCCGAGAAGTCAAGAAAGAGTTTCTGGTGAGACAAGCATCTTTCTTCTAAGAAGGGAACGAACTACAGTGTATTCCTGGATTCTTGGACAGGCTCACTTACAATGTTGTAGACTATGTCTGTTTATTCTTACTTGAGGATTAAGCGGATGGACTGTGTGGCGCACTGCGATGGGGGTGAGGATGATTTTAGTGGGGGGGGGGGGGCAGAAGGGGGGAGGCCAGCACCCTCTCTAGTGAACACCCGACATGTGCACTTATCACGTGACGTGGGAACGTTAAACAACATCAACGATTCCGGGAGGGAATATTATAAGGCACATATCAAATTAAATACAATTCTTAAACTTTACTGGAGTTAAGAAAGGTCACTTCGCTTCCGCTGAATGATTTTCCTTGACACCAAAATGTACAGCAATGGTCATGATTGATTAGCGTTTGGTTCTGGACGGTTGGAGAGGATTTCGAGATTGGTGCAGGTCGCGTGCAGAAGCGGGAGGGAAAGAGAGAGAGAGAGAGAGCGATGTCGGGAATATCGCGGAAATTGGAAAACTTCGCCGCGAGACATGAGCGCATCACAGAGTTGTCTCCGCTTCAGAAAAGTTGGAGGAAAACTAAAAAGCCCTGCGCGCGTGAAATTCCGAAAACATAATTTAAAAGTTACCGAGAAAATATCGCCGTGGAAGAGGCACTTCAGGAAAGTAAAACAACGGAAAAGTCATTTGCGTTCCATTTTCCCATTTCATTTGTTCAGCATGTTACGTTTGATCCCGTTTCGTCGCAATTTTCACGATTTCTCCTCTCCATATTTCAACGCTCACTTTTCCTCTGAATTCCTTCCGTGTTTCATCAATCAGTAGCCATCATCAATCCTAAGATCGCTTTAACGCAGCTCTCCACTCAGGTATCATATCAGCCAGTCTTTTCATACCTAAGTATTTCTTCTCTTCCTCATCATTCATCACCTCATCTATGAATCCCATATCCGTGGCCAACCCCTGTCATTCTTCCCTTCCACATCTCCTTCAACGATAGCACTCATTATTCCATCGTTCCACTCACCTGATGGTTTGACCAATAAAAGTGTCCCGTCCTATACCCAAGGTTTCCAACAGAATAGGGTAGTTTCCTTCATCAAAGAAAACGAAAGGCAATTGATTGCGATTCGTTACCCACAATTAGTGTAGTATTCATAATATACAAATTATCTGGTTTCAGAAACACCGGTTTAGACGAATGGCAATGGTCAATTTTATCCTCATTTGAAAAAGTCCAGATTGGCGCCCATGCGATTCCACTCCACGAGACGTCACAGGGACCTAGTTTTTATACGAGTAGATAGGAGTTTTACATCGTCTGAGATTACCAATGCATGAATGAGGCACAGAGCTCAGGGAAACATGTCTTAATAATCACCCGTTAAAAATACCTAAGTTCGGAAAGTTTCTTTCTTTTGATAGGGGAATAATAATCCTTATTTAAGCCAAGCGCTACCAGCTATCAGGGTACTCTGCTACCTGCTACCAGCCTGCGTCGTAGCGGCGCTCAAAGCCTCGCCCCAAGGTCACCTCACTTGCGGCAGCGGGAACTAGAAAGACGTCACACGGTGTTTTCCCAGCATTCATACTTATCCGTCGCGTTTTCGCGCGCTTGAAATTTTTCACTTTTCATTTAATCGCGAAAAATAGATATCGTCAGGTAAAAATCTGAAAGGGTGAAACATGTACTCCAGGAGTAATAATCTTTCGATTAAGGCAGTTAAAAATAATAGGAAAACACCCTATTCTCTCCTGCTCTTCATAGTACTTCCACAGGACTCGAACCATCAATCGATTCAATCCTCGTCTTCTTCGATAACACCACATTTCGAAGGCTTCCGACCTTGATCTTCGCTTACTGTCGTCGTCTCTACCTCACTACCATACAGAAGCAAAGAATCAAACTCCAAATGCGAGTCCTAATAAATAGCTGCCTAACTTCAACTGTTTTATTTTCGGCTGTGGGAGGACTTCTCTTTTTGACGACTGCTCTCTTCGCTTGGGCTCTTCTGCTGAACGTCCTCCTCGTTCGGCCTCTCCAAATATCCTTTCTTACGTCCGTCTCCCCTCCTCTGCCATCGTTTTCAAATCCTCCCTTAATTGCTATCTCAACAAATCACCGCCCTCCAATCCCTCACTCCCTTTATTACTATTTATCTGCCTGTTATGTTTTTCCTCTTTTAGAATTTATTAGGTCTTACAACGTAAAAGCCTTTCGTCCGTTTTTGGAGGTGAAAATTAACGACTATAAATATTGGTAGCGGGCATATCATGTAAATGTTCATTTCCTAACTTATTAGACACATTTATTTGCTAAACCATCCCATTCTCGCATTTTGGTGATGCAGATCGCAGTTGAAACCCTTTTAAATATTTTCGTTGCGTTTAAATCACTGCAATCTTAAACGGGAGTGGAGATTTTGTGTTGGCAACTATCAGATGTGTGGTGCATCTTCCCTTGCTCGAGTGCACTTCTATCTCAATCAGGAAAGGTTCGCCGCCGCATCGTGTGTTTTGAGTATTTTGAAAGCAAATGCAGCGAATGGAGGCGGAATACACCAACTGAAAATGACGCTGCGGTCGGCTCCAACCACTCGAGAGAGAAGTTTCAGTCGAAATATCTCCATCTACGAGCTAGTGCCCTGTCTCAAATTGCGCATGATTGCAGGTGTAAGGACACAGCCCGTTAATACGTATATGCGCAGATATGTTCCAAAGCATTGAGGGAATTTGGTGAGGTGATTTGAGTACGGTAGAGGATTGATTAAATCCTTTATTGTTCGAGGGATATCCCTTTATTTATTCGGTCAGTATAGCAAGTCTCTCTCTTATTTTATTGTTTAAAAATTTTTTATTGGAACAACGTAATTCTTTTGAATCGCTTCGTCGCGGTAGGTCATCGTAAACAGTTGAAAGCAGTGGGGGTGTATTCCAGCTTTGCCGCTCAGTAATGCTTTATGTCATTATCAATCCGGCTTCTTAACTTAATTTCATTCGTCTTACTTGCGCTAATTTTGATTTTCCATTTACCGCACCGATCGACTACCTCATCGAGTGCGTCTTCGACATTAAGATAATGCTAATGGTCAGTGCATCTTCTTTCCAGCATGGCTGTGTCATCGGCGTATGAGACTACATTTTAACCTGCCAATTTTTTTGTCTATGGGGATGTCCGTGAAAAAATATTAAATGGTGCACGGAAAAAAAAATTTGATTAAAACTATCAAACTGGTGTGATAGGGAGTTTTTTTTGTTAAATATACTTAAACATTGATGTAAATTATTAAGCACTTGATTTATTTTACCAAACGCTCTTTATATATTTCATCACACATTTTGATATTTCATAATTTGGTCAATTGTACGAAAGAGTTTGGTAAAAATACCTGAATTAACTCAATACGATTCAGAGTTTGGTAACTTTTATCGAAGTTTTGATTAATTTTACCAATGCGCTCGCTTGTTTGATAAAAATTATTGAACTCTAAATTGTTAAGCAAATTTGGTTTGAAAGAATTTACCAAGTGTTTCGTAATCTATCGAACGGTCTATCGTTCCTCATATGTTTATACCAATACACATTTTCAGTGTAAAGGTTCATAAATAGGCCTAACATAAAAGATAGGTTGGTAGAAATTATTTTGTTTTCATTATTTGTGATGGCGATAACGTTCTAATTTTGTTTAGGTTCACTTTTCTGTTTATTTATACTTTAAATTGCAATGTTATCCGTGAGCTGGTGTATGAAAGACAATGATTTAATAGAGTATTATCATGGATATTAAAGCTTGAAAGGAGATGTTTGTGTATTTCGACACATTAAAACTTTAATTACATTAGATTTGAGATATTCCTGAGGTATAATCATTCGCAATCACGTTTAATAACATGTGATTGAAGTCGTCATACTAGACCCAACCCAGCTCGTTAAAGTCATCTCTACATCTATGTAAAAAGCCTGCAAAAAGTTTTCTTGCGCATCTGCACTAGGTATTGATAAGGAGTACCTACGTAATGCAATTGTGTGCATCAAGTATTCCTCTTAAGCTTACAAAAGAAAACTGTAGTCACACCTTATTCACATTTCAAAGCAAAGGTTGATTATTTACAATAATAGTATATTACGACGTTTATGCAAGCTATTATTATAGCAACCGTTTTAGCCTAGTGGTCGGAGTCCGTTTACACCACGCGGGGAGCCCACGTTCAATGCTTCGTGCAGCCGTATTTTTTCTCCACTTTTTTGTATTTCTTTCGCAGAAACTTTCGTTATACTCTTAATTTTATGATTTTTGTTCAGAAAAATGTTTTTCTGGGTGGAAAATCTTTCATATGTGCACGCTACGTCGGTTTTATTATCCTTTTGATTTTGGTAGTTTTTATCGAACTGCTGTGGACAGTTCGGTAAAAATTACCAAACCAGTTTAATAGAATTAACCAAACTGGTTTGGTAATTGTGACTGAATTTTTCAATTAGCCATATGAACCAAAAAGTTTGATAAATTTTATCAGAACTCGACAGTTCTACCTAAACTTTTTTTCCGTGTGGTGGTGCAAGGACTGAGCCTTGCGGATAGTACCGCAAGTCGATAGTTTCCTGCACTCGATAAAGTACACCGAGTCACGAGCGATTGCAAATGAGAAAAAGAGAATATGATGCGTGCGGGACCGTTGTGTTGATTATAGTAACGGTTGTTCCGCATCTAGGAAAGGATGTATGTCAAGCATGATTGCTTAAATTTATTTCTTGAGAAGGATGTACGGCAAGTTCATTTTTTGCATCGTTTATCCGTTTTATCCATCGTATCTTTTATTTTTGCACTTCATTACCTTTTACTGTCATCGGGAAGCGTATTGACACTTTATACACTTCTGTTATAATATTTTAATAATCGATAGATAAAGCTTCTGCTTTAGTTCTTAACTTTTGCTTGTAAAAATACTATGATAATAATGAAAATGTATATTTACTCTAACACTGTAAAATAGCCTATAGTAGCTATAAATATCCGGCGCGTATCCGGGTTCGGGTGTTGAATAGTATTGGTCCAAGCACTGAGCCTTGCGGTATATACCGCAAGGCGATTGTTTCATGCACTCGATATAGTGAGCGCGTCACGTTCGATTGCAAATGAGAGAGGGACCGTTGCTGTGTTGATGGTCTCCATATCTGCTTTGGATATGCATTTGGATTGATTCCCCCCCCCCTCTTTTCGGTCGTGTGCAGAATTGGAGAACTCGTTTCGGATGCGCTGAAAGCGGAAAGGCGTCGGCGTGGATGGAAAATGAAAGGGTGTCGGGAGGGTAAGCGGGATGAAAGGCAAAAATAAGAGAAGCGATCATTGCGCTCCAGGCAGAGTGAAGGCCACGCTTATATATCCAAATGGATTTCTCACTCTTTGGATTGAGTTCAAAAAGACGCCTCTCCAATCATATCTGCTCGTGCCTTTTTTCCTCTTCATTTTTTTCCCCCGCGGCGCCACTTTGAAACATATATATCCCTCCCAATCCCATTTCAAACCCTCACCACACGCGTCCAACCGCTGCGCCAATGCTTTCTCTCGCGGCCGCACTGGATTTCCGGCGTGCGATCATCCCGTTTGCTGCTTTCGATTCGATTCGCGGGTGGCAGCGGAATTCCCCCCTCACACGTCCATCCGTTGACCTCCTTTCACCTCTCATCTCCATGCATTCTGCGAGAAAATATTGAAGATCTCCTCGAAAAAATCAAACCCATTCTTTATTCCAGAAGTAATGTGAGAAATACTTTTCGATGTTCCATTAGGTGATTGAGTGCTGCTCGCGAATACCCAATACTTGCGGCCAAACCTCAAGTGAAGTATGAAATCAATACAGAATCATTTCAGAACGACACGGAGAACGTCATCAATGGACCTCTTTATGTTTCCAGATGCAAAAGAAACAATAAGTGTAGAGAGATATTTATCCAAACGGATAGACTTAAGAATTCTTTTTACCCCGAACAATAAAGGAATGAATAAAAACTGGATGCAACTTCGTACGCGCATGTCCTTTTTATCGTAATTGGCTGGTGTCCTATCACCCTCTGCCAAACGCTTATTGAGTAGGGGTGGGGGAACATAGGTATAGATGCAGAATATTATTAAAACATACTGCTTTTTGGTCAATGATGTGAAATTTCTCTGTGCGAGAAATGAATAATGTTATCATAATTCCACTTTTTAGTTTTACTTATTACTCGGGTTGCAATTATTCACTTGAAGTCAAAAGTTCATTATTAAATGTAAACTTCTTATTATTAATTATTTCCAATTGTATATTAATACTTACATCGCAGCTTTACTCATGATCACTGTCTAAATCACATTATCCTCCGTCTTTATTCTGGGTAGCTGAAACCAGATTTTACGTTTTGTCGTCGCGCATTTGTTATTGCGTCATGTTGTCAATGGCAACTATTGAAATAAGGCAAGTGAATTCATAGCACGTTTTAACTCATTCAATATCGATTCGGAAAAATTATAACTTCAAGTGTTGACATTATGGAAAACACTATTTTAAATATGCAGCAGTAAAAAGTGTATCGTCGGAATCGACTCTCGGAGTTTCTTTGATAAATCACTCATCGCCCAAAATCGGACCCAATCGCTAGTGCACCATCAAGACTATCGCTGCGAAGTAGTGTGTCATTATTGCCTTTACCATCTTTCCGGCCCTGATACGTACTGCGTCATTAGTGTAATTTGCAGCCTCAATTTCTCTACACCCTTGTCTTCGCTTCGCTCCCTCGGGCGCCCATGTTATTGGCGGTGGAAGGCTACGTGGTGCCGGTGCTGGAGGCGTCTTATCCCAGCCACACCTCCTCCGCCCCAATCCGCTGTTCGCCGAGAAGAGAGCGGAGCTGGCCTTAAGACATGAACTCCAATAGCGGCGGAGAGGACAGACTTAGGATTCAATCCAGAGTGCATATCGGGTTCCCAAGTGGGGATGAGAGACGGCTCTAACCACGCGTTAGGATGAGGCGAGACTTTTTTTAATGTCCCCATTACTCTTGATTTCAACCTTATACTATGAGCTACGTGGAGTAGAATCCATGTGCAAGAAATGAGATCGATTGTTGAACATTTAGAGGTCGCTCAATAGCAAGGATATATATTAACAACTAGAGATGGACGGATCCAGGATTTTTCTCGGATCCGGATTCGGATCGGATCCTTGATTTTCGGAGCCGGATCTTTCGGATCGGATATTTTCGGATCCAAATGCATTTTCGAATTCCTGACAAATAGATTCCCCCGATGATTGTTCAATCTCTTGGGAAGAGCCACACTATGTGCCAGTCGTATTTTGCTATGTTTATTTTTCACGGCTGAAATTCTCCTACGTAACCTCAGATCTTTCAAACAAAACGGTTCATGAGTAGGACGAGAATCGCATGCGACGGCGCATTCGAAGAGAGAATCGGAATTCTTTCCACCCTTATGGGGCGTTGCATTCACTAAAGCTATTTTTTTTAATTTCGGATCCAGAGCCGATGTCTTCCGCGACTTTGGATCCGATGTATCCGATGAAGGGCAATATCCGCGGATATTTGGATCCGAGGTATCCGATCCGACCATCCCTATTAATAACTAATGTTCTCAAATATACATTAAATGACATGTTTTCCAAGGCTAAAAGGAAAAGTTTCAGTGCCGAAATTATCTCCGTTCCTGCGTCAGAGGAATAAAATAATTTATCGTCCAAAACGGGTCCCCGTCTAAACGCTGCGCTCGCCGTGTGCCGCGCTCTCGTGGTCCTTCACCTGATTGGTCCTTAGACTACCATTGCCCTGCGACCCCCCCCCCCCTTTCCACCCCGCGCGACCTTCCTCGCAAGAAGCAATTTCTCGTCGATTGCAATGCCAATTATTCCCAAAACATTAGATACTACCTCGAAAGCTCTGATTTACTACTCATGTCCTCACTAAAGCCGTCAAGATAAATACCCAAAAATATAACTTTCGTCCGAAAATCTGTGTGAGGAACCACAAAGAAGAATGACCCACTAATTGAAAAACTTCCTGCATAGGTCGTTTATCAATTTATTTTAAATTTTCGATTGCGACAGAGTTTGAGAAATAAAGAGAACAGTATTTTTTGCTTGGACGCCCACTTCTCCAAGTACATTCGAGAGGGACAGTCGTCAGTTGCATTCGAACCTTCTCGCAGATATGCTGGTGACGTCACTAACTCATGTGGAACGGGTCACCGCTTCGCTCCTCGGCCTCCTACTTGGGCCTCGCGTGGTTCATTGTAAGCGATTGATACTCCGTCTTGTGAGTGATTCCCTCCTGCACTTTCTTCCTGAGCGAATAAATGAACCAGAACCAATGACGTCACCAACTCATGAAAATTTGGGCGGCTGCATTCGTTATATTGTTTAACTCACGAGTGAATGGCCGAATGAGGAGGGTTTGCTTTCCGTCGCCTCTCTCTTGTTCATCTTTGGCCGAATTCTGTGCGCAAAGTTCGATTTCTGGTCTTTGTGAACGACTCCATTCCGAATGATCATATTGCCTATTTATTTGTGGTCTAAGGCCTCAGCAGTGTGTTTATTATTATTATTATTATTTTACTCCAAGGGAGGGGAGTGCGTAGAATTTCCTAAGCTTCAGAAGTATAGATTGAATACTTAATCATTGCATCATGACCAGGATGATTATACAAAAAATATCCAAAATTCATTGAGGTGGATATTATATTAGCCGTTTTTGTATGGTAAATAACGGACACTTTTCATTAACATTCCCGGTGTTTTGATCAATGAACACATTATTATGTGCCCATATTCTTAGGAAATATTTTTCTTTTCCAATTTGAGAGTGGTAGGCCCTTTCAGTAGTCAGTCTCTTCAGAAGTCTTTTCTTGAGGGCCTCTGTGTAATGTGCATCATTTATTTTATTTTAATAGTAGAGCACCACTTCTCTATGGATTGTCGATTGGACAAGCGAGAACAAATAGTTAGCTTATGCTATGCCTCTTTGCTGAACCGAGGCTCGAAGGGGTATTCCTGCATACAGATATAACAGTAGCATGCTGTCCATACCAGTTAGTACTTTTGCACAAGATACAGCTGCTTTCCAAACTCTTCTAACTCTTTGGCACAAAAAGGCCAAGTGCCACGCCGATGCAATTGTGTCTGGGCACCAGGGGCACCTATCATTTGGAGTATGACCCACGTGTGAGTGTGTGTGCAATGTGAGCGACTGTGTGTTGAAGGAGTGCAAAGGCGATGGGCGGCGGCGGAGGAAGAAAAAATGGAAGAGTCGAGGCACGTCTGTGTTTACTTTTTGAAGGCGATACTAATGGCGGAGATAAAAAAACGCGCGCCGCTTTCCTTTTTTGCTTTCATCGTGGTCGGTGCGGGTGTGTGTGCTGTTACAAAGGGGAGTGATACGCCCTTCAGTTGGTTTTTTTTTCTTTTTCTCTCTTGTATGTATTCGTCGTGGCCACACAGTGTCGCTCTCCCTCGCAGCCTCTCCGTGGGCGATATGTTTTAGGGGATTGGGCCCTGACAAGAAGACCCCTGCGTGTCCTGCAGCTACGAGCCTCCCTCCCGCCCCTGAGGAGCGAATCCAACGAAGGAAGCAAGGCGCGACAGAGATGTGTGGGGAATAAAAAGCGAAGCAATAATTCATTGCGTGCACGCGCAGTGGTGGCTGTAACCGCGTGCCGTCATATCGGTGCGGGATGGAAATCATTGCTTTCCGATTGTTTTCCATTTTTTAGGAGGCATCCACCAGAATCGAACCCGGACACCTCTGAATGGGATCCCATAGGTCTGGCCAACAGGCCCCCCTGTTATTTTTATTCTCTGTTATTACCCTCTTTCTCTCTGTGTCCAATTGTATTGGTTATCACTTTCGAGAGAAAAATGTACGCGGGATATCACGAAGAGGTTTAAGTTAGTCATAGGAAGAGGAATTCATGAAATGGAAAGAGCTGACGAGATGATTTGTTAAATGTAAGAGTTGACAGAAAAGGCTAGTGAGGAGTCTGATATGGAGTGACGCGATTCACGGTGCGGAAACGTGGACACTTAGGAAAGAGGACGTGAGAGGACTGGAGGCATTCGAGATGTGGGTGTGGCGAAGAATGGAGTAGGTGAAGTGGACGGAGAGGAGGAGGAACGACGAAGTGCTGGGCATGGTGGGTGAGGAGAGGCGACTTTTAGATGAGATACGAAGGAGAGAGAAGGTATGGATGGAGCGAGTACTTAGCGGGGAGGGGATATTTAAATCCATGTTGGAGTTAAGGAAGAGAAAAGGATTTACAAATGTAATGAGAGGGAGTAGGCTTATTGTGAATTAGAGAAGGAGAATGATGACTATGATAATTACTCACTACTTACTCTAATTGTGCTCTGCCTGTGGTACATGTCCTACTTTTCAGGGTCGAATAAGACCTAATAGACGAATAAGACCTAATAGACGAATAAGAATTCGAGAGAAGAATCAATCATCCGTCGTTAGTGACTCCGTCCGCCTTTTCCTCGCGTCGAAGGAAGTTTTGATGTGTGATGATTGAAAGGTAATCAAACAAATAATTGAAAGGTAATCAAACAAGCCGCTATTGATGCCTGGACCTCCCTTTGCGTTCGGAGAAACAGGTTCGCCTCGTGAATAAATTGAATTTGAGTGAGAAATAACAGGATGGCGGATATTTCGTGGTGAGTAGTAAGGCAAGCAAACATGATGTCACAGCTCCCGTGGAGCCGTCGCACAGTGGTCCGGATCCGGAAAAAGGTGGACAAAAATCATTTTTTCGACTTTTTTGAAACTCGCTTAGGCTATATAAGTTATGTAGTAATATGTCTAGGTTATCACCTTTCATGCTTACTTATTTATTAAAAAAATTGTTTGCTTAAATATATTGCGTCAAAGTAGCACTATTTCTAATGGAAACGTGATTTTTCCGTTTTTTTTTCGAAAATTACGTGTTTTAGATTTATTTTTGGATATACGCCGCCTACTATATTCGTAACATATCTTTGCAATATAGTAATATAGACATTGCACTGTCATAAAATATAGATTTCAACCTTTTAGAGGTGTTTATGATTGCTGTAGAATTATTTGAAGAGGAGTAATATTTTTCGGAAAAATTCGCATAAATGCTGAATTATAAAAAAAGTGACGTCGATTTGCGCGAATTCGACGCGTCGCCGTTCCCCTTGGTTGAGAAACGCTCGTCCCCGGGACGCCTCGAAAGGTACGCACGTCTCTGTACTCGGCGGGTTCCTCCCCTGGGCAAATGCTCGGCTGAACGCGGACAAACGAGCTCGTTTCGGATGTAAAGGAGGCGAATATGACTCCGTCGGGATCTCCCCGCTCTCTCAGCGTGTGCTGTTCTCCATTAGAGGAGCAGCGGAAGAGCCAAGTTGCTCCAGCAACGAACAGCTCCTCTCCCCAAAGGCAATGCTCGTCTTCATCGTTTACCGGAATTTCCTCGTTTGCTTGCGTCCAACAATTAATTGTTTTAATCGTCCTCCTATTATTCGTCATTTCGGAATCGTTTGTTCTTCATTAAGTTACATTGATGTGCAATCCTAAGATTTATGTGCATACACACAATCCAGCCTCTATTTATTCCCGATCGCAAGTTTTACCTTCCCCAGGCTCTTCTTCCCAGTTTGATCATTCTTCGTCTTTCCCAGCCCAGCCAGAGTACGCATTTCACGCTCTTAGATTTTCAAATGACGATATCTATTTTTCGCGATTAAATGAAAAGTGAAAATTTTCGAGCGCGCGAAAACGCGACAGCTAAGTATGAATGCTGGGTAAACTCCGTGTGACGTCGTTCTGGTTTCCGATGTCGCAAGTGAAGTGACCTTGGGACGAGGCTTTGAGCGCTGATACGACGCAGGATGCTAGCAGGTAGCAGAGTACCCCGCTATCAGGTAGCGCTTGGCTTAAATAATGATTATTAATACCTTATCAAACGAAGAAAACTTTCCGACCTTAGCCAGTTTTAATAGGTGATTATGAAGACATGTTTCCCTGAGCTCTGTGCCTCATGCATGTATTGGTAATCTCAGACGATGTAAAACTCCAGCTGTTCGTCACCTCCTCCTCTCGACACCATACAATTCCTGAGCTCTCTGTGGATGTCAGGGAATGCCCTGAAAACGATGTCAGACTACCTCATCTACACATCTTCAACTGCTGACCCGGTGGAAAACCGGATAACACTTGAAGTAACTTCGATTTTTCTAGAGAGTGTGTGTAATCAGTCTTCTCGCATCTTATTGAATATTTGGCCGTCTCCAATTCCCATAGTCGGGAAATTTGAGGACTTGGCAAAATGTCTTTTTTCCTTGTTGCATCACTGCCAATCTTCTGTTTGCTATCCGGATGTTTTTCTTTCATTTATTTCCATTGAGGTTGATTATAATTGCTGTCGAAAAGGTGGTATTGTGACATAGTCTGTGATCTATCATTGAAATGACGTCGTATAAATTTGAAGCCATGAAATATTGATGGGTGCCTTCGATATCAAAACTGCCAATTTTTTTACGCAAGAAATATCTCCCTCCTTCCTCTCGGTTGGCCATAAAAATTCTTGTTTTTTTATGGCGCTAGAAATCGAGAAATAATTGTATCCTCCTTTTGGCTCGCATGCGGCGCCATAACAGGTTGTCATTTCGTCGTCGCATCCGTCTAACATGGGCTCAACTCATGACATAGAGTGAATGCCTCGATGAGATCACTCTCCAGTGATGTGAAAGGCGTCCACAGCCATAAATTGACGAGTACAGCCATCATCTACATACCACCCCGCAAACAGCCTCAGCAGACGATGGCGGGGGGTGTAACCCCAGCCGATCTCAGGACAAGGAAAGTAGGTGCACGATGAAGATATTTAATGCATGTGCATTTACTAAAGCCTTTTATCGTGCGGTTGAGCAACGAAATCCCATACCTATCCGTTCGGCAAAATAGTTCTCTTATTTTATCTCCTCTGTCGGATGTGGAAACAGTGAGGCTTAAAGACGGTGTTCTCCGTGTAGCCCTTGATCTGATCTGTATCCCTCAAGCCGTCTGATGCTAGCACGAGGCCTCTAGAGTTTACAGCGCCTCCCAACCGAATTCGTGTATAAGCAGTGTTGCGCTATATGTTGGCTCGTAGTATTTTTTTAACGAATAGCGCTGTTTTGCCGCGTATTCGAGTTGCGACATGGCGCCTCTTTCACTTTTTCATCGGATTAAATCGTTCGGTGATTTTGGGCGTGTTAAGAAGGCCCGATCACTGCTCGAGTATTGTGTGAAGGAATTTTAAAGTGTCCGTCGGATGGGACGCTAAGCCGTGGTCCCCTTGGCGCCCTTCCTGTCTAATGGTGGCACTGGGTTTCCCTCCACCCTTCCCTCCCTGTCCGTGATGCTTACAATTAGATGTCGTCAGTTGTCGATCGCGTCTTCTGCCCCGAAAATCTTCTCACGACACACTTCTCGGATCCTATCTTCTTGCATGTGCTCCCCACGTACGTACACATTGCGCCTCACATGGCAGGGACTCCTCTCATGACTACCAAGCTCCGCTGCTCTGATCTTCCTTGACCTCGCGACGCTTTCCTTATTAATTCGGCCACCCGCATTCTCTCCTTCGTATTGCCCGAGGCACTCATACCTCCTCAATTGACTTCAAGTGACATCTGTTGCCATGAGATGAGTGATGTATCGTCGATTCGGGTGTCCGGGAAACCTGTCAACCGTATCTATCCATGAAATCGAATAACTCGCTGGGCATTAGAAATCTATTATTTTTACGTGATGTCATCGACTTTTCAGAGATAGGGCATCGATCCTCGCCGTCAATTGAACGTGGAGTAGACGACGGATTTAAAATAGGGAAAAATATGCGTACCCCTTTATTGTTCCAACTCTACCACAGTCGCCAATAAAATAAAAGTGTTTCCCGCACCGTTCGATGGATGCGGGGTCCTCCACATTGCATGCCGGGATTCTTTCTCCCCCGACCCTCCTCTCCCTTCAACCTGCGTCACTTGCATTCCCCCCCCCCCCCCCACTCTTTATCTAGAGGGAGAGAGCAGACGAATGCGACTCTTCGTTTATTTCTCTGCTGGGGTGAAAGAATAATAATTTGCTAGAAATATTCATGAGGGGGGAGGGGACATTGCCAAGGTGAGGAGGGGGGGGGGGATGAACTCCCTCACCGTGTGTGTTCACTTGTAAACACACACATTGCATTGTTGTCCCCTCCGCGTCACACCGTCAACCTCCCTCCCTCACACGTCCATTTCGCGACACCCTCCCTCCCCCCCCCCCCCTGGCATTAGGAGGCTGTTGGAAGCACAGTACGGGCGTGTGTTTACGCACGCACTCGCTGCCAAAGGGACTCTTCGCCCGAACGACTGCGTCCTGTCTCTCTCGAGGGCCACATCGTGACAAGATCGCCCCTTTTCCTCCGAAAATCGTGGAATTCTGCATTTCCCGCAAGCCGCCACAATACGCGATGGTGGGGATGCCAGACTACCCGCCATACCCGCCAAAGAAAGAGAAAATAATGTCCTCGTTGGAGATATTTGACAGCCGAGTCCCACCTAGCATTCATTTAACTCCTCTCTCGTTCGGGGAAAATAGAATGCCTATTATTTATTACCCTTAGGAAAAATATCACTATTATTTTATCGCTTCTGCCGGGCCTAGACGTATGGTGAGAATCGGAGATGATGTCGCGCCGAAAGGTATCTGTTCTCAGTCGCAAAATTAATCAAGCCCAAGCTATCTAAGCCTAGTAGAGTCTCTTGCAGCTCCCAGTTTTATTCCTGCAAAATGAGCAAGTAATACTCCCTGTTCACCCGAAGCAGTCTTTGACTAATCGGACAGCTTTCCTTTTCGTTCATTTAGGTTCTGCGCCGAAACCGTTCGCTTGTCGCGTATTCGAGGTGCGGCCGGTCCAGCACTATTTGTGTCGACTACTCTCATTATTTCTGTTTGTAATCGTCTTTGCTCTTAAATAGATTGACACTGAACGTTAAATTATCACTCCGCTGAATCTAGACCAAAGCACGAAAGCCTACGTATAGGGAAATGACGTTAGTTCCAAAAATATTTTCATTTTATTGTTATTTGGTTCTAATTCAACGAACTTTTTGTGTAATGTATACATGTAGGACCGCGTCAAGAATTGGAATGTAGTGTGACGTCCAAAGATTCGGCGCATCTGCTAATTAAATGGGCGTACTTACATGTAAATCTTGCTTTGCGAGTCACCTCGAGGGTGTTTGGCAGGGGGTGACTAATCAACATCTTCCAATAGGCAACCGTCTTGCTTATCACAAATATGTATATGGTAACAAATATAACTCGCACACACAAATACCAACAGTGTGAGAGATCCCAGTATGCATTCATTGCTCCAGGCAACACTAGAATGGCACACAGATGAACTTGCATAGACAGCTAGAATCCGCCAACGGTTAGGAATCAGAATTATTGTATCTTTAGGATTGCAGTGAAACAGTGTTTCCCGCCAAGAAATTAAGGTAAAACAATGCTCAAATACGAGGGGACGAGAAATTAATTTAATTAAAATACAAAAGGAATTGGAATTGAAGAAGATAAGCATTCGAATAGTCATCTTTGTAAGTGCCGGGATTAATTTAATAATTTGCAAAAAATGTTGCTCTCGTTTGTAGCATGATTAAAAACAGTAAGACATCTTAAATCTGTCTGCTCTACATTTTATTTCCTAAATCTCCTTTTTTTGCTGTTATTGGACCAATATTTTGTCCCCGCGACGCATCTTGCCTGGAGCGATCTAAGCCATTTATTGATGGTAGTTTTGGATTCGTTGGAGGATGTATTCGACGACAAAAGGGGAGTGTCGTTGAAGCAGGTCCTCGTGCGCTTCTCTCCAAGGGCTGTTTGCCCCACTCGTCTGTGTATTTGCCCCCGGGGGCGGAAAAAGGGGCCGGGGGCACGCATGCATATTTTGTCTACACTCTTTCCGTGCGCCCTGCCTTTGTTTCAACGACGACGCTCCTGCCGCGGACTGTTGAGCGCCGAATGAAAAAACTGTGCTGTGCCGTGGGGGTGGGGGGTCTGATCCGGGTGCTGTGTGCTGCTTCAGGTGGGGTGAGTGTTTTGCCCACTCTCTTCTCTTCATCCCCGCGGGTGCGTGAATTCCCGCTGTGCAAATCCCATTCGCATCCCTCAATGCGCAATAGGGTGGTTTCCTATTATTTTTTAATTGCCTAAATCGAAAGATTATTATTCCTGGAGTACGCATTTCACACTCTTAGATTTTCGAAGGACGATATCTATTTTTCGCGATTAAAA
This sequence comes from Ischnura elegans, assembly GCF_921293095.1. Lineage (NCBI taxonomy): Eukaryota > Metazoa > Arthropoda > Insecta > Odonata > Coenagrionidae > Ischnura > Ischnura elegans. The sequence continues at coordinate 136,908,601 of NC_060247.1, read as the reverse complement.
GAAAAGTGAAAATTTTCAAGCGCGCGAAAAGGCGATGGCTGATGGAATCGGCGATGGATGAGTGCTGGGAAAACTTCGTGTGACGTCGTTCTGGTTCCAGCTGCCACAAGTGATGTGACCTTGGGGCGAGGCTTTTAGCGCTGATACGACGTAGGATGCTAGCAGGTAGCAGAGTACGCAGGTAGCTGGGAGCGCTTGGCTTAAATAAGGAGTATTATTACCCTATCAAACGAATGACAATTTCCAAATTCAGGTAATTTTAATGGGTGATTATTAAGACACGTTTCCCTGAGCTCGGTACCTCTTGCATGCATTGGTAATCTCATTGTCAGACGATGTAAAACTCCTATCTACTCGTATAGAAACTAGGTGTCTCTGACGTCACGTGGAGTGGCATCGCATGGGCGTCAATCTGTCCTTTTTCAGATGAGGATAAAATTGACCCTTGCCATTCGTCTTAACCGATATTTCTGAAACCAAATAATTTGTATATTATGAATACACTAATGGCGGGTAGCGAATCGCAATCCAATGCCTTTCGTTTTCTTTGATGAAGGAAACTACCCTATTGTTTCCGCGGCGATCGGATTAAATAAAGGAACTCGGAGTGACTCCAGTTTTATTTGTCGGCATCACCCTCCCTATTGCGCTAGATATACTCGGCGGCATCCGTCATGAGTGTTGCGTTAGGCATTGATTTCATGACTGCTGTTATCAATTGAGGAAAGTCGACTAGAGGAAGTGAGTAGACTGAAGAGCTGCGTGTGGTCGAAATACGTGACACAGAGTGATGAGCGTATAAGGAAATAGTTAGAGGCTGACTAATTCTAATTAAAATTATGTTCTCATTAATTTTTTAGAAATGAAACTTCTTATTTTTTATTTAAAAGTTAAATTAATTAGAATTTACTGGTGAGAATTGACTGTTTTTTCGATAGGATCTAAGACATATTAGTCCCATATAGGATGAGTACAGGGTATTCATTTTGATGGTAGATGGAATAGATCCCCGATATGATTTCTTTATTTCGTGGACATGTATACTAGCTGTATTTCTATTTTATTTGTTGTTAAACCGTGACAAATTTATTTTTGAAATAAATTGGGTGGATTGTGCACTGTGTCTATGGTAATTGTGATGAAAATATGTATCACGTGATAGAAATTTAAATCAAAATTATCTAAAATTGATTTTTTGAGGCGTAACTTGGTGAAAGCGATTTATTATTAACATTAAAAAGAAGAACTTTGTGCTTTCACATTAATATTTATTCACGACCATGGTTTCAACGATAGACGTCATCATCAGGTGAACTTTACAGAGGTCCATCACATCCTGTTAGTCCTGGCCTGGTATAAAAGGAGGTGATGGACCTCTGTAAAGTTCACCTGATGATGACGTCTAACGTTGAAACCATGGTCGTAAACTTGTGAATAAATATTAATGTGAAAGCGAAAGTTCTTCTCTCTAACGTTAATCACAATTATGTAGTGTAATATAAATTTCTTTCTCGTCATAGCTATGCTTCAACGACAATGACGATGTCATACGTATATCTTTTGGTGTTCATCTTGGCGAGGGGGCCATTCTCTCCGTCTTGTCTTCTTCTTGTGGAGGAAAAGACGGCGATATCTCTGATCGTATTTATTCTCCGGTGACGATCGAGAAGAGAGATGATTTTCGGTGGCGCCAAACAGCGCATGTACGTCGCTGCCACTTGCCGTTTTTACTCGCCCGATCATCCATCATCTGTCATCGCGATTAGGGGGGAGTGTGGGGTGGGGTGGAGGCGGGGGGAGGGGGGGTGGGTTCGTAGTCAACCCAAGGGAGCCAACGCAAACATTCTGCTTATTTCCTCTCACTTCACTCCCCTCCCCTCCCCTAACACCTTTCCGAAAGGGGTCTTTCTTTCAGACCAGAAATTACGATTTATTTCAAGAATTCTGCAGATTGAAGGGACATCTACATCTACACAATACCATGCGAGCCACATCTAGGGTGTTTGGCAGGGGGTGATCAATCACCAGTATGCAGCATTCAATTGGACTCGGACATGCACACAACACCGTCCATAAATGTCACGTATACCAACAAATTATACTACCATATGCTGTTAGAAATAAAACTAAAATTAAGAAATATGTATTAAGTTTTACATAGGTTAGTAGGCTACACTACAAGTCATGCAATCTATTTATGAGTTCTATCGCCGCCTTTATAATCTCTTATTGGTCGTGGAAAAAAAGACATTCTGAATCTGTCCGTTCTACAGACTATCTCTCTTATTTTATTTATATGATCCGATCTTCCGTAGTATGTAGGCGTCCTTAAGATATCGTTAACTTCGTTAGAAAAGACACTGCTCTTGAATTTATCTAACATGTTTAGTCTACTTTTCAATCAACGGTCCGACAGAGATTCCCATCCGAGTTTATCTAAGAGGTCAGTCGTAAAAATCTTCATCAGCCAAATTTTCTCTAATAAGTATCAAAGGTTTTCACGAGTTTGAGGCATCATTATAGTATCAAGTCATTGACTCGTTCAGGGAGGAGGACCTTTCGTTGAAGGAAGGAGTCGATCGCGAGATTGTAAACAACAGCGAACCACGCGAGTCCCGAGGAGAAGCGCTAAAGAGCTTGCCTGGTGCTGGTGACGTCATCAGAATATCAACGAAAGCCTTCGATTTTTTCGGAAATTAACTGACGGATCAAAAATCGGGAAAATTCGTAATTTTAAAATCAATCAAAATCGCCTGTGATAAAAATACGTTTGATGATGTAGTCCGTTACTTGAGGAGCGCGTTTGATATCGTTTTCATTCGCTCCCTTTCGTAGTGGACATTTTGATTGACAGAGGGCGGGGATCGATTCGAAAGTTGTGATTCGTTCGTGCGTTGCGTGGCTTCTTCGTCGGCGCCACTCGGTCCGAGGCACGCTCCTGAGGCGCCACCCGCCACACCGCGAGCACAAGCACTCTTCACTCACTGCGGCGATTAGCTCGTCAATCCGAGCACTTCCTTCCTGCGCACGGGATGAGCCATCCCACGCGAATGACCGGTGCCCGCAGGAAACGTCGTGCCCTGGCGTTTCCCTTCTAAGTAAGTGATATTTCTGGTGCTAGGTACCGAAAAGGAGAAAAATCCATATCCCGTGAATTACGGGATTGAGTGAGGCTTTTTTTAACGGATGATTATTTCTCTGTGGATCTTTTGCACGATTGAGTGAGGCGCTCGTAGTTCTCATCGTTCGTACTTTTTCTTTACTTTAGTATTCGTAGCACTTGCTCAGTATATTTTTGCGCATTCCAACTTCTCGTTCACGTAGGTACTCTGTAAAGGTAAAACCGGTCCCTATTGCACTTCTTGCTTGCATCATTCTCCACTACTTGCTCTAGCACAACCAATGAAGCTGACGAGCTCAAGAAACTCACCGTGGCAGCAGGATGCCACGATGGCAACATCAGCAAAAAGATTCTGTCGGGCGACACTGCCGAATTAACGTACGTGTACCTACGTAAGTATGTACATATCTCCCTGAAAGCCGCCCAAACAGGCGTGCGTCGGGAGGCGTTGAGTCACCTGCCCATTAAGAGAACAGGAAAAAGTAAAAAAAACTGTGGATCAATTATTGTAGCATCCAGCAGCCATTGCTACGCGTGAATCAGCACATAGGCATACTAGTCCAAAGCGCAAGTCTACGAGATGACCCACTCGTGATCGGCGGATGTCGGTCCAGGGGTAGATAAGAGGGTTTTTTGGACCTTCCCTTGAGGAAGACTAAAAGGGTATGCCTAACTTGGCTCGCGGCTGAGTTGTGGCGCGGCGACTCGCTGGGGTGGTCACACGGCCAAGTGGCTGGGGACATATTTGTTCATTTCTTAAAGGGAATAAAGTCACTGCTTTATTTTTATTCAGAGTGACTCCTTTTATTTCCGGCACCAGATCCTTCCATTCGAGAGACGCTCTTAACTGTCGCTAATATCTCGTTCGAAGACGAGCGGGATACGACATTATGACGGATATGATTGCCTCAATTCTGTTCCGCATGGCATTTATTCAAGTCCTTTTCCGCTCGTGGGGGAACAAAATTCTATGCCTATCCATGTCCTATGAAAAATATCTCTCTTTTTTATCGTTTATGCAAGGCCTAGACCCAAAGTAAGGCTCTAAAGGCCGTTTTACACGGGGCACTGAATAACGCAGGTTAGAGCTGCATATAATTTCTAAAATGGCGTGGAATTTCGCGAATGCATGAACAAAATTAGAACAGGGGCTATTTTGCCGTCTCGCATCCACGCATTCTTGCATGTGTTCTATCAATTCACCGCTTTACACGACGCAATTTTGATTGCGCCTTCGCACGTACGCCAGATTGCGCAATTTCGTGTACCGTGTAAAACGGCCTTACCTCTCCGTAGGCCGAGCTGACAGCTAAGTGGGAAGTTACTATTGTCCATTAAGTGATAATATTGCCTATTTTAAGCGATATTACAGACGGCATGATGCATGATATGGTCGTCAGTACCATGGGTCGTGTTTATTTTCCTCTTTGAATATCGGTCTATTTTTTGCATTTTTCTACTCTATTGGTATCTTTCCTTCAAGATATGACTGTTGATAACGAGTGAGGCCTGTATTTCACACGATCTACTTTTCCGGAAGCCTTTCATGGTGTGGAGTTTTAACGTGCTAGTCTGTGCAATTCCGTGTACCGTGTAAAACGGCCTTAAGACTACGTTCTCCCCGTTTCTCTTGGAGACGTCCGTTCTTAATCGTTGAAGCAATGACTCGCTGCGAGTGCCCAACCGCTCCCAGCCTACTTCTAAGTGTGCAACGCTCCCTGTATACTCGCAGCGGTCATCGCCCAGCCTTCCTTTGTTCTTCATTTCGTTCGTGCATTCATTCGAATTACTTGAGCGTGCATGCACTGGTGGCGATTCACGAGAGCGCCCTCATATCTGTGTCCTTCCGGGCGCTCTCCGCGTCGCCGACATCTCCATGGCGACCGCTCTCATCCTGTTTATAAGTCTCTCTCTCTCTCTCTGCCTCTCCCTCCACCCCTCCTCCTCATCTCCCCCCTCTTGATTGGGGCGCAACCGCTCCATTTGGGCCCATCCACTTCAACCCAAGCCGCCATTCATTCATTCATTCCTCGAGCAACGTAGCCGTTAGCCATCCGACGACAATACCGTGCATTGAAAAGCGGCGTTCCCATGGTACCTCGTTATTGACGTGTCTTGAGTGATATACGCGTGGCGTGGAGACTCACATTGTTTAACATATTCATCCCAGCATTAATACTATTCGAAATCCAGTGCTTACTTGCTGAGTGATCTCTTATCGCGTGCGTCAATCGTTTACCTACTCTACAAATATTCTTGATATCTTTTATTAATACCATTCAATTTATCTCGACTATAGATCATGTTAAATCTGAAAGACTTATCTGCCCTGGCACCGAGATGTTATTATTCCATATTCTGGGATTTGAATATTCTTACAAAGGTTTACGTTATGCATCATAAATATTTCGAGATTACCTATATAGTCATGGGTTTAGTGAGGGATTCACCTGAGGGAAATCCTCACAATGTGACCGTTGGGGCAGGAATAGTGCGTCATCTGAAAGCACTTGGAAAATCTAACTACCCTCATGTCGGGAAGCAATGGATTTGCGGAAAACTCTCTGCGATGTCCCTATTTCCATCAGAAACACATCCTGGGGAGAGTATGGTAAGTATCGGGCCTCCATCTAGGGATAATCTGGGCATTTGCGAGATCCTACCTGTAACGCCTTATTTTGAGTTGTTTTGTTTAGGATTGGATGTGACGAATGATGGGAGGAGGACAATTAATCGGACAATAATGAGCAGCAGAGGTGGAGTGGGACGATTGTTGTTGAAGGCGCGGGATGGAGGGGATAGGGAGTTGGATTGTAATTGTTGAGGCGTGCGGTTGTCTCTTACACCTTCGACCTGAAGACGCTGGCAGGATAGCCAGCGAAACTGTTGTCTACAAACAAGCTGACGCGGAAGAAAACCCTGAAGAAAACAGATATCGTAGAAGATATTGCATTCATTTGAGGCATACGAGTCGTATTAGATAAATAAAAATGTCACCTGTTTTATTGCTTGGGCGTGCTGGAACAAAGTGACCTCATCCGTCGACGCTCCCTCAGTTAAAAAACACCATTCCTATTAGTAGGTAGTACATATTTGATGTTAATTTTCAGTCGGCATTCTCTCCGCCTCTATCTCATCCCTCCTGTTCCCCCGAATAGTCGGGTGCCCGCCTCCGAACCACCCTTAAATATTTCTTCGGCTTCCGCTGTTTCATATACAATAGTACATATACCCCCATGGCCCTCCTCAATAGTTATATCGGCAATTCTCGTACGCCAAATCTTGTATTTGTTTGCGACGTTGATGAAAAGCGAATAGAGTCGTCCGCTCTGACCAAAGGCCTTTCTCTTCCTTTTCGAGTAAAGAAAAGGGAGTTGAACGATTTTATTTTCGTCGACCCGTTTCTCCGCTGCGATGTCTTTATACTTATTGTTACGACGCGTGCGGTTCCGCTAAGATCCCCATTTCCTCCTGCCGCTCCTCTTAATATTTAACCACCAAAGCAGAACCATTCCTCTTTCTTTCACTCTATCTTTTGTGCCGTTCCATTTGGACCGTTTCCTCTTTGGACTCAGATTGTGTGCGAGGATAGGACGATGACGATTGCCGTATCCATGCCGATAACCCCCTTCACGTAAATATCCAACTGCCCCCTCATCATAGGCAGCTCCGTCTCTCTGTTCCCTCCACTCTTTTTAAAAAAATTAAAATTTCGCGAAATTGCGGAGTTGGTGCAACCTTTGCGCTTAATTTGGGATGTTGCATAAAACTGCAACCTGTAGATCTGATTCTTTTTTAATGCTTGTGTTTTCATCAAATAACAATTGCTATTTTACATTATTAAGTCGTTACGGACATAATTATGAGGAAAAAACACCGAAAATCGTATTTACATTGAAATCGACTTCCATATTGTCACACATATTTAATTACCAAATACCTCTTCGATTAATTTAGCTAAGTGTCGATTATTCCATTACGAATCCAGACAAGCTAGACTATATCATGTCTTCTGGTTCCTCTTTATATCTGACCTAATGAAACCGCACTGACGTGATATTCTTTAAATTATGACTGCGTAACACTGTGCAACGTTTTTGAATAAGTCTTTAGGAGATGAAATGAATTGCCGAATAAAAAATATAGTGTGCCATTTAAAAAAGGCATACCGCTGTTCATATCTTTGTGAATAACTAAGCTACAAGGAGAACAATCATGCTGATTAGTGTCTCCCTGACGGCTAATGAACATTTGCTTGACACATTTTTGAATTTCCTTCTGGACAAAAAGTTATTTCGGGTGGTCAAGATAAATGGGACACCCTGTATATTTGCACCCTTGCGCTTGACTGCGTACCAACTCACTTGTTTCATGCAGTGCTTTGGAAAACGTCCCTCGCGGAATAGCGACTAAGTAGGCTTCATTTCTCCGACAGTGTCTTCCAATTTGGAAGGACGACCTCCGTCTCTTTTGACACGGACTGCGACGTCAACACCTTTTACGGTAATATCCCATCTTAGTTCATCGTTTATCTTTTTAGAATTTTTATTTATCGGGAATTGTAGTGAATATTGTCGGAACTCTTAATAGGCAGATTTATATTCACTTGCAAATTAATACACTTTTTCACAATATATTTCATATTATCTCCTCTTGCTTTTTATTTCGAGCCTCGTCCAAAACCTTGTGTTTGTCATTTGTCAAAATAATTTTAGCAGAATGTTTTACGCTTGACGGGATTTTGCATATTTTTGGTATCGTATGCATCCATAAAATTATTTGCACAACAACATTGTTAAGATTATTGTTGTTGACAGATATCTTTAGCTCAATGGCTTGTGTTTTTCATGTAGGAGAGTGATTTTATTTATCGCAGTTTTTTCATATTACGTTAGCGGTCAGAAGAACTCGTTAATAAACGTTTTTTATTTCGGAAGCGATATGGGTTCTACTAACGTAACTGCTCTTTAATGATCCAAAGTATTAATTTTGAACACAAATTCGTCGTAAAGTAGTAATTAAAATAATGAGTGAATGTGGTATTGATAATTTTTTTATCGTTGGAGTTATTTGCTGGAAGCGCTCCACCTGTCTCCGCGCCTATCATTGGTCGCTGCAATACAATGCTCTATTGTCTTGTTCATTCTTACAACGGATGAGTAATATAATACCTACCTTAATATCGTGTTGTCACCCACCTCGCATTTAAACGGATTTATAAAAGTCGCCACCCGCGTCGCTGACGTTAGAGCGATCCGAATTTCAGGGAGAAATGAGATACGAATAGGGTTTCCAAGCCATTATTTTTTATTCAATCTATTGAGTACACAAGTTTTCAATGCTTTTTCTCGCAAAAGCAGAAACTGATAATGAATGGATTGATCTTTACACGTACCTGCGGACTTGTAATGTTGAAACCCGATTTAATTGCGCCCGAAATGGCGGCGTACATTTATTTATTTTTATTTATTTATTTATTTCCAAATTCCCCGTAAACAGCACATTGTGGCCTTTACAACGGGTCTTCAACATTAACAAAGCACAGCACAAACATCCATACCCTGGTTAGGGATCGCCTACCCAGGTGGGATTCGAACCCACGACCTTCGGAATGGCAGGCGAGGACTTTACCCCACCGCCACCGAGCTCATTCAATCTAACAATCAATCAGTCTTCAACTGCAGGGACTACTTCGGACTCCTCCATTCTCTATGCACCTCTTAGATGGTCACTATGGCGACCCATTCTTGCTGAATGAGATCTGTTGCTCTCCGCGGCATCGCCGGGTCGTGCTGTTCGGCAAACGTCGCCATTATTGATAAGAGGGTGGGGATGGGGTGAGTGGTCCGTCTGCGGTCATTACGGATTGCAGTCCGAGGCGAAATCCCGTTATCTCATGGTCGTGTATTGAATGGGATGTCCAAGTGCATTGTGGGCCTGTGAGTATGGCCTCTCTCGCTATCTCTCCTGCATTCCCTCTAACATGCACACATGCATAGGTACAGGTGCTGTAAATACGGTGTGCATGATCCATCAATTATTTGCGCGAATACTCGACCCTGTCTAGCAAACTCCGTGATTACAAGGAAGCCTCAATAGGGTAGTTTCCTTCATCAAAAAAAACGAAAGGCATTGATTGCGATTCGTTACCCACAATTAGTGTATCTATAATATACAAATTATTTGGTTTTAGAAATCCCAATTTAAATAAATGGCAATGGTCAATTTTAACCGCATTTGAAAAATGCCAGATTGGCGCCCATGCGATGCCACTTCACGTGACGTCACAGGGACCTAGTTTCTATACGAGTAGATAGGAGTTTTACATCGCCTGAGATTACCAATGAATGCATGAGGCACAGAGCTCAGGGAAACATTCCTTAGTAATCACCTATTAAAACTGCATATGGTCGGAAAGTTTCCTGCGTATGGTAAGGTATTAATAATCCTCATTTGAACCAAGCGCTACCTGCTAGCAGGTTACTCTGCTACCTGCTAGCAGCCTATATCACAGCGGCGCACATATCGTCGCCCCAAGGTCACCTCAGACGATGGCAGCGGGAACCAGAACGACGTCACACGGAGTTTTTCCCATCATTCATACTTAGCCGTCGCGTTTTCGCGCGCTTGAAATTTTTCACTTTTCATTTAATCACGAAAAATAGATATCGGCATTTAAAAATCTAAAAGTGCGAAATTCGTACTCCAGGAGTAATAATCTTTCGATTTAGGCCATAAAAATATAATAGGAAACCACCCTATTGCCGCCTCCTCTGCCGTCCTTTGTATTACAGCCTTTCCTTACTTTGAATTCTTTTAATTACTCTGGAAACTCGGCGGGAGTTGATTTAAAATCATCTCTGCAGCATGATGATTGCGAATTCTAAATAAGAAGTTTTCTTTTGTCTCCGGAGCACGATTCCCGATTATTAGACCGCGGCGGTGCGAATTGACGCTCGTTGTTTCCCAAAATGAGCGAACGTCCGTTGCTTTTCAGTCGCTCTCAGGTGCCTCCGATGCATCGGCGAAATCGACCTATCGGCTGCAGATGACGCTGATTATTATCTGTCCACCCCGTCGGCCGTTGTGTTACACCATAATCGTGAAAAAGAGAGAGAGTAAAAATGTTGAATAATGAAACCGTCTCATGCCCTTATTAGGAACTCGGTGCTTAAGATGACACTCATGCGACGAACCTTGTTGGCAAATGATAAATAGGGTAGTTTCCTTCAAATTTCCGGTTATACTACCGGGATTTCTTTACGAACCAATGAAGTTATTCAGTTTTTTTTTCACGCGCTATTCGGTATTTCATTGCTCTGTCCATTGCATATGTACACACATACAGCAGTTAAAAATAAAATTATGAAGAAATACTCATCGGCAGTAAAGTAAACGTTGTTATTTAAAGAAGGCGAAGCCAGAATTTTCCTCAGGCACTACGTTCTGCTGATGAGTGCGGCCGTTTTCCAAAAAAAGAAATAGGTGTCCCATGATGCACCTCGCTACTCGAGTGAGCGAGTTGAGTGAGTGGAGGCGAATCTGTGTGCGGCGAGCGCTGCCCTACCGGGGTGGGGGGAAGAGAGCAAGATTATCTGTGATCCCTTTTTGAAACGGAGACCCCTTGGGCCAAACGCCCCTAGCCAACCCCACTCTCTCTCCCTCTCTTTGGTTTATCTATGTGGCCACGTTCTCCCGATAAAAAAGGCGAAATGCTATTCATTTAAAAAAAGAAACAACCTAACCTGAGGCTAAAAGGAGGATCATTCTGTTGATGGGTTCTTGATTACTTAGGAGTCCAGGATGACGGAGATATTATCATTTTTTATTCTACCCCAGCATACGCCATCTATTTTTTTTTTTTTAAGATTCATGAAGAGTAGCGCTGGTTGGAAAGAGATGTATATACATGTTCGGAGCAGTATTTGACACATGCATCCCTTGAAATCGAGTTTAGGATTCGCCAATTCACTCGTGGCTACAACTTCATCTTCTCCAAAGGTCCTCAATGTTGGCTCCGTCCCTTTTCATTGACGTTTATTTCGATTAGAGCTCGCAGACATTATTATTTTTTCCAGCGCGGTTTCTCTCCACCTGTTCGTTCCTGCGGAGCACGAGTTATTATTTTGCCGAGCGCCCGGCTTTCACGAGGAACGGCTGCGCCTTTGAAGAGCGACTGCAGCGCATTTATTCATTTATTTATTTATATGTATATCCGAACGCTGCACTGACGGGTCCTTTGGTGAGTGCCCAATGCGCGCATAACGACCAATTTTCCGACCTCGACGTATTCAGCGTTTCCGCGATACGCCGCGGGCGGCAGCACCGCGTTTTTCCCGAGACGAAGTGGGAGAGGAAAAGGGGATAAAAACAAATGAAAGAGAATCCCTTTCGCGTTTATTGGGGTCTAGGATGTGGAGAGCAATTGTACCTCTCCTCTCTCTCTCTTTCTCGCTATGGAACGCTGCTCTCCGCAATTTCTCGGTACTCGGTCGCTCGCGTCTGAGTGGCCACACATTTATAAATATATATGTTTATGTATACATATATGTATGTGTACATACAAAGAAGAGGGCGCCCTCGAATAAAAAAGAAGTGCGTGGGAGCAAAAGCAGGAGAGGTAAGGACCACCCCACCCCCCTCATCATTTTGTCCTTCCTTGCTTCCTCCTCCATCCACTCTTCCCATTTCCTCTTTAATCGACATCCTTCCTTCCCTCCGGCCATCGCACAGAATTGAAGCATATGAAGATACGGTCTCTCCTCTCCTCTCAACTGAGGGAGGTGGGAGGGACACCAATAAATTCACCCCCTCAGCTCCAATCTCTGATCTTTCTCCATCCCTCCACCCCCTTCCTTATCTGGCTCCATTCTCCTCGTTTCCACTTCCACGGCGTCCGTTGCTCAGGTGGATGAAAAGGTGAACTCAAGATGGAAGCAGAACGAACAAAGAAAAGAAGGGGAAGGGAAGAGATCCCATTGAGTCCACTCTGAAACACCGATACCCTCTGCAACCCCACCATCCAAACAGTTATCCGTTTCGGAAACGAGAACAAAAAAGAAATACTGGCCTAGTAAAATGTCGAGGTCTCCGAGTTGTCTCTCCGTGACGTAATCCGTGGTTTGTATCGAAATGTACTGGAATTGTAAGGAAACAGGATTTTTAACAACAATTATTGGAACTAATGCAACATTTACAAATGTCCGCTTTAAGATATGCACTTACAAAGAGTCCGTTCTTTCATTTCATGAACTCCCAGTGAATGGAGAATTCCTTGAAATAATATTATTCAAAGTGGAGCTCTCGTTCTCCGAGCTTCAAAAACATAACCTTTTTTCTTTAAAAGCTGTATTAAAATTCTTTGTGTAAAGATGAGTTGCCGATTATATTTACAAAACGATGAAGCACATTTATTTCATTTTCTATTGATTTCATTACAACCCTACGATGTGTTACCGAGATACAACACTCTCGGGTGTGTCGACTTTTGGCAAGGACAGTACGAAGGGCTATGATCTTTCGTTTGATCCGATTGTACGATGCTCTTTTGTTTGTTTCTTATATCTCACTAACGCTTTGCGCCTCGCATCCTCAGACGAAATGCAGACGAGTGCGCAATAATAAAAAACGAAGGTCAGAATTAGAACCCCAACGTCAGTAACTTCTTGGCGAATGGAAACTACAAAAGCAATACTTTTAGATAGATAGCCATGAAATTCTGATAATTTTCCTTTTGGGTGAGTCCCACATGTAAAGGAAATTTTATTTCAAAACACAATATATTTCGTGAAATCCAATCACTTTCATCTTCATAAACGAATGCTTAAAGCTCTTTGAAACTGTTCATTCAATATCTGATGGAAAATTTAAACCGGTCGTGAACTGAAATTTAAATATTTTTGGAAAATCGCCTCTGACTTTTAATTTACAAATATGTTACAATTTCACGACAATCGAGCCTGAAGAATACTCTCTTTATATGCTGGGACTTGTTCTATAAAATATGTTTCTCGTGAATCCCCCATTACCCTATTGCCACCCCCTGCAGGCGCAGTGATCGTCCAGGCAACCGATGCTCGAGAACTTCTCTCCTCCCACACTTCTGCGCCCCTTCTGTCCGTCCGGTGGCGTTTGCTGCTTATTGTCAGAGAAAGAATTAAAAAAGTGAAAAGCGCTGTTCATCGTCATTTCAGAGTAGTATAGATTTATTTACTTGTCCGCGAAAAGTCTGTAGCGCCCTCGTATTTTATCGGTACCTAACCCTGAATATTTTCCTATTTCTTGATTTTTAAAATATCTGTTGTAATGTCGTACATATGAAATTTTCTTATATTCTCGTAGTTCCATCACACATATTTTGTTTAAAATAGTTAAAACAAGATATAAATGGTAAAATTTGCTGAGGGAATGAATTTGTTCGCGCAATCCGGCCCGAAGGTGGCACAGACGAAATGCGCGCGGGGACGTGTGCCCCGGGTTATGATGAAATGAAAGGCGAGGACACCTTCAATCGAATTAGGTTTATTCGCGCACAACTCGCGGGGAAGCGCACGCCGAACACTCCGCGTCCACACGCTCCCGGCTTTGGTAAAACACTGACTAACACCCACGCCGTCGGCGAGGGCATCGATGTTAGGGTATGAGGGTTACTGACCCTCAGTAACGGCACTCTCTCACTCCAAAAGGGCGTGAGTCGAGTCCCCTTGGCGGAGACCAGCGGAGACCAAGACTTTTGAAAATAAAAAAATACTAGTTATAAGGTTGAAAACATACAAAAAATATACAGAACAAATATATAAGGGATACCAAACACAAGAAAAGGAAATTTAATTCAAGGTATTAATATTGTTTTCGTTCAAATTGTGTCCCGTCCAGTCTGATATTATTCCGTCGCCATTCCGTCGAGTCGCATTAGTTCTTCATAACTTGAGTGTGCATTGCCCCTGCTCACTCCCACTGCTGACAGTGAGTGGGTGCAATCCATACGGAAGAGAGTGTCCAGCCGCTATTCAACTTTCCTCTTTACTAACAATTTATTTTGGCCACTTACATCTCATTCCGCGTGTTCTCCGCAGTGCACATTACATAGTATGAGCTGAAGAAGTGCATTACTTCGCACCCTACAGCGACATGTTCCCGGTGTAAGCGAAGATTTTTTTCCCCAGTAGTTCCCTAGCAAAGGGAGCGTCCAGGGTCTCACAATTCTGTCAAACTTAGCAGACTTTCATCTATGGGTTGTTGTCCACTAGTCACCCCCCACGTGACATTAGATATAGCGAATAGTTCAAATGAGAAAGGAATTTAAACTTCTGTAGCTGCAATGAATTTCCTTCGAGAGGCCCATCATAAGTCATTCGCAATTGAGCTGAGGCTCCAAAGGGAAGGCCCCGCTTTCAGTTCAATCGTCAGTTGTGCCTGTTGTGTCCACCGTGCTCTCTCTTTCGTCATGAGTTGGTGGCAACTTCGAAAAATAATGTGCGGGGAATCGTCTTCATCAGGCCGTCCTGGCTCCAGATATTGTCAATTTAATTCTTCCGTCTTCATCTTAAGGCTACAATTCTTATTTTCACATTGCTCGCTCACTATCTATTCGATTGTCAGCATTCTTCGTCAACAACACATTCCGATAGCCTCCTTCACTACGATTATTTACACCAAAAAATTGCTGTTCTATCAATACTTATTGTGCAAACTCCCTCGAAACTGGGACAAATTCACGGACACATGGACGGCCTTCCAATGAGAAAAGCTGCAGCTATACGCAAAATACAGCTGCACTTTATAATGCACTTATTGCATAGCACACTTTACGATTAGCCATTATGAGGTGTTACGAAATGCTACATTTTTAGAGCACTCGTAATTTTGCGTGGCGTTGTTGTTCAGATGGCTCCGTTTCTTCTGGATTGTCTAATTTTATTTCGCGACAGATTCTAAGAGGAATAAATTCGACGAAATGGAGTCATCAGCTACACTTTATCTTTATTTAAGTATACCGGGACTAGCCGCGGTAATAACGTTTACGGAGTCACCCGCAATGCACAAATTGTGCGAAAAATCCACTGATGAAAAATCATTTGCGAATGATTTTTCCTCTGTGGAATTTTCGCTTTATCCTTAAATCGCCTGAGACTATTACGTTAATTCGACGTTTGATCTAGCAACCCAGCATCCATATCATGCTCTGGGTGCTTCTCAGTCAGTCAGTCAAGAGGCTCATCTTCTCTCCTGCTCATCTCAGTACTGCCTCATTACTCACGCCATCATTTCATTGATTTTCATTGTTCTTCTACTGGACCACATTTCGCATTCCTCCAGCCGTGATTTATCCGCTGTTTTATCGAACGCCTTAGGCGGTCTTACTGTGACAATTTCTTCCTTTGTTGATATTTTGCTTTCGAGGGAAACCTTTGGAATGCATGGCGAGGCTGCGCGTGTTCCACGGTGAAGTAGTTGTGAAGCTGCACTTCGCATTCCCTCCATTTTAACACAGGCTATCCCACATCCACCTTGCGAATTTTTCTTCGGTGTTATATTGACGTTGATAATTGAGAAAATGACTTTTCCTCTGCGTACCAATGCTCTTCTACAGTCGAACGTATACACTTGCGGAAGAACTGTGTTCAACCATCTTGGCTTTACAGTTCCCGGAAGTAATTAGTCTCTTTCCATTAAGCTGAGAACTATGAGCGCAATTGCAAATCATTCGAGATTGTGTACCTACTAGTAGTGCTACGCTTGACGTAATTGGTGTCAGCATTGGATTAAAAGGGAATGTATGTAGCGGTATTCTTAAACGTGAATATTGAATAACGGGCATGTTTGCTGAAAGGTACTCTCTGGATATAGGAACGACTAACAATGGAGACGGCAGATCACTGTTTTTTTTCTATTTTCTTGTGTTGCCTGCGATGTGGGATTGGTTTGTGATTTCTGCGTCGTGGAGGGAAGGCGTGGATAGCGCATGGGGGTGGAATGGCGCCTGTGCTGGTGTGTTAATGCGCCAGGATCAGTGCCCCGTGGGAGCAGACGCCGCCGATAGAGAGGAAAGCTTGAGAAAGGGAGAAGAAAGTAGAAAGCATGGAAAGGGATCTTTGGCTGCAAGGGTTGTTTTATTTAAAATCTCATTCTGTTGGAATAATTATTTTATTCCTTATCTTGACGTCGTTTAATTCACGTTAAAATAGTTCTTGAAGTGCAGGTCAATGTATGTTAGGCAAAAAAGTTTTAGCCAACGTTTCTGTTCATTTTAAACTATCATCAGGGCTTAACTTTGTACATATTTATTGATATTATGTTACTAAGCTTAATACATAATACTTAATACATTTTAAACTTTTTTGCATAACATACATTGACCTACACTCCAAGAACTATTTTAACATTCTGTTGGAAATGAGGCGGTGGTTGGTTTGATGGGCAGTGCCACTTGGCCGTTCTAGTATGGAGTGAATTCAATTGCAGAGGCGAGTACTTTGGGCTGAGACGAGTGGAGATGGGCATCAGAAGGGCGCGTGTTCGTATCCAGTCGGGGTCACCAATGTGGTGATTGGTCAATGACAATTTCACGTCCATCGCCTCAATTTGGTTGTGCCTTTTTCAACGCTCACGCTCAAGTCCCAAAACTCTCTTGGGTAAATAAACGCAATAATATCGGCAAGGCTTCCCTAGCAACAGTATAAAGGCCTATTTACGGTTGCCTTAGGCGTGTCCACGGAGTGGGTGCCAGTTTCCCCCGTATACCCGCTCGAGCACCCGAGAAATGTCTATCGTGCTTACCGTGCTATTGTATGGAACCTCAGGGTAAATATAAATAGATATTCATTCATGGATTCTGTTCATACGACCAAGATTGTAATGGACAAATCGCAGATGACTTACAGGTATTCTCCTGCTTTTGTCGCCGTCGTTTTTGTTCCGTATGATTGCGTTTTACGCTGAAAAATGGTCGTAGAAATAAATCATATGGAATTGACCATCATTGGTATTGACGAGCAAAGTCCAGGAAGGCTGTGGCTCCTGCTAGTACCGAGGACCGAGGTGCTGCAAATCCATTCCACATCGCCCTCTCGTGGATTTTTACTTCTTCGTGGGGCTGGCGCCGAGAGAGCAGCGTTTCCTCTTTTCGGGGCGGCAGGGGTGGCTGGTGCATTGATCCCCGATGTGTGGAGGGGGGCAGACACCCCTCCTCTCGCAGTTCCCGTCTCCCCCGCCGTTGGCGGCGGCGGCGCTGCCCTCGCCCCTACCATTCCGATTATTTCCCCCTTTGGTCGTGGTGGGTGGGGGTTGAGACAGGAGCACCACCCCCACCCACCCGGAGAGAGCGAGGGCGATATTGAGCGGGGAAGAGGCCTGTGGGGCGCATGCGCACTGAGCGCTGCTCGGCGTCTCCTTCACCCCTTCGCTCTTGCCTTGTCTACACTACACACTTAACTTAAGTGACTTCACTTAAATATAATCTTAAATGTGGTGCGGTAGCTACACTTGAGCTTTAAGTCGACTTCAGCACCGTGATTGTCTATATCGGGAAACAGTTATGTTGACAGATGAAGGTCTAGGAGAGCAATTAGTGATTCTTTGACCCAAAGCGACTGTTATTTGAAATAAACTTCCAAACTCCGTGAATTAACCATTTTGGATTCAGAAGGTTAAAAGGAAAGACCGATTTCAGTTCCTGAGGGAACGCTATATGGCGAGAGGTGATGGAGTCAGAGGAATTTAGAATTACTAAGCGTGACTTCGTGGAATGACATATTCATAACGTAAACAAAAACACTTATTGCTAGTCAAATTCCACTGCTTTATTAAAACCATTGATGTTAAATTTCAACCATTAATTCCTCCCACGTCCAATGAAATTGCCACATCTTATCTCCCTCGGCATCCCTAGGACTAACATTAAAGCCCTATGCAATAGTTTCAACAGTGTGTGGGAAGTTACTGAGTGCATTCGTTTACGTTATTTTCGATTATGACACCATGGAAAATAAACTGTTTTACCGGATCCTCTGCCGTCGTCTCGTTGTCAGTCTTAAAATTCCTTAAAACGTTTCTAAGTTTTATAAATCGAGTTTCGCCGTGAGCAACAGGCATAGCAATTAGTTTTCACGGAAATAAAACCAACAATTATATGAGAAACACTACAAAATAAATTAGTCGAATTAATATCCCCAACACTAGAAATTAACTAACGAAATAGAACGCTCAATAACCACATCATACAATACAGCACAACTTAGAACATAATCAACGGGATAATGTGAGATATGGGTATTATGTGCTATTTACAACACATGAAGAGCTTCAACCGTGCGGAAACAGTTGCCTACGCAATTTAAGTTGGGTTCTAAGATGACTTAAGTGGATGTATACTTAAATGAAGCTGGCGACACCTACACTACCAACTTAAATACAGAGCCAACTTAAGTAGTCACTTAAGTTACTAGTGTAGACCCGGCATCTGCCAGCCTTTTTCGGAGGAATATATGTGTGTGTGGGGGTGCAGAGAAAGAGGGTTGCTTGCTCGGCTCCCTCCCCCCTCACCCCATCCACGAAACACACGGCTATCCATGGAAACCACCCTTCCCCCTTCTCTTCCTCCGTCGCTACGATCACGATTGTTACTTCGCACTCGCGTCGTGTGTCACGTGGTCTCCCATTGATGTTTCCTCCCACCCGCTGCCTCCTACCGCCTCGAGAATTGTAATTTCTCCATTATTAAGGGAGTACGTAATGAGCAGTTTTTAGTTTTCCACGCCTCTATTTCGATTATTCTGCCAATCGGTGGTCACACGTTCCTGTGCCGTTATCAAATGTGTCGAAGGCCCTGATGATAGAAACATCATGTGTGCCGAAACTAGTTGAGTGAGTAAACATTGTGTGAAATGGTACAAAGTCACTATCACCGCCATCATCATGGCGGAATTCCTCTTGGCTGAGCCAACCACGGTTGAATAATTTTGACTGCGTGCTTTTGTTTTGCTACTGAAGTTATTTATCCGACTTCGGTATTATCCGGATATTATTCCTTTCCTCCAAATTGCAGGACAAACCCGCTTATCCTTTGGATCATTCTTCGAATTGGAGTGATCATAGACCAATTTCACCTAGTGCCAGTCGACATGGACCTCAAGTCGCCTCCAATTTGGCGAAGGAGAGAGCGTTGTCCTCTGCACCCACAACCTCACCACCGCCACCAGCACCCGGGCAAACAACAGCCGATGTTGCTGCTCCTTCGCACTGCGCCCTTACCTGCGTTCGTTCGATGAGACCCTAGGACACGCTCAGCCCCGTTGATGGTGGTGGGTGACCCGCACAGGTGGGATGCGAACCCACGGCATCTGGTTGGAATTAGCGAGGGCCGTCCTCGCTACAGGCCATGCGACCATTACGTACACTCTCGTAATATCATCAATGCCATTTATGTATTACCAATTCATGAATTTAATCGCTCGGGCGACTGACTGATGGCGCGTTTTTCTTTTTCCGTCTATTTGTTATTTTTGAATTTATACTGAATATTTCCTCATGAGTTAAACCTTTTAATTTTTCATTCCAACCCTGAATGGATTGACTTAATTTAATCACCTATCGTGTGCAGCCGTCAGATTTCCTTGTAAGTGTATTTTTTAAAAGTCCCGTTTTACATATGAGGCGATACATGCTTGGTTGAAGGGGTCCACCTGCAGAAATAATAATGTCTTGCCTTTAATATTATATTCACGTTTTTATAACCATATGGTGAGCTTTTGGGGTACCAATAACATGGATAAATACAACCAACCAATGAACACTTTGTCAATTGCACACTGCTGGGGAAGGGAGGACTTTGTATTCCACACTACAGCCTTTTCTTTCTTCGCAACCCTCTTTCCTCTCCCCCCCCCCTCTCTTAAACATTGGTCTATTAACTACTTCTCACCATGAGACAAAGTTGCATTTCCTCTTCATTAACACGCGAGAGAGTTGAAACCGGTCGAGTTTGTACCGAATCCAACAGCGTGGAATTGACAAAGTGCTCAGTATTTATTTATTTAGACATGAGAAAGTTCAACAAAGTTCAACCGCAAACAATTGAAACCATCGCATGTGAAAATTGTGTCCCCCAGTGCCGAACAGCCTACTAGGCTCACTGCAGGGTATTTCGTAGACGTAGGCTGGCACAGTGGAAGAAGAGACAGCGGCTTAGCTCTATCGCCAGCCAGGATTCTCTTCGTTTGGCCCTCTCGCAAGGAGATAGCCCTCCCTTATCTTCCCCACCGGCGATGGCGCCTCCGACCTGCTGAAGGGGGGGGGGAGGACGATGTGTATTCCCCCCCCCTCCCAACTCCAACCCCCGAAACTCCCCTCCGTTCAGCGTGGCTATAAATCCTCCGCCGTCTGAGAGCATCTTCTCTCTCCCTTTCTCACTTAGAGGTAGATACTCTATGTATAGTCTATGTGCACCACTCTAGATTTCCGCGATCTGGTCTCTTTCTTATTTTATTTGTGCATAGTTCGCTGCACTTCCTCCCTGAGTTTCCCTGGCGCGGCCGAATCCTTCGTTTCATTCGACTGCCATGGCATAGATTCGCTTCGCACACATTCCGCACCATCACTATTTTCCAATAGTCCAAGCTTCTGAACCACAGTGTGCCACTTAATTCGTCAATATTTGTACAGTTAATGATTAAGTAGCGCAAGTAAGTATGATAAGCATTAAATAAAAAACAATTTTTTTCTGATTATTTGGACTCCTAATATCATTTCGAGTCAATCTCCTATCCTCTCAAATGGAGATTGAACTGATGGATTGTACGTTTTAAAGGGGATTACGCTCCGTCAAAGCATCGCCCCCTGGCTCCCAACTCCCTCGCCCCTAAAGAACATCCCCCGTTGCGATGTGCGGGGCTAAAAAACTTTTAAAATGGGTTACCCCGGACGTGGGCCTAAATGATTGCGGTGGGCTTATGAGTGGAGCGGTGCAATTCCCTGAAAAGGATGTAAGAATTACGCACCTGCGCTGCGCTCTCCAGCAAATTTATCATCTTCTCACTTACCCACTTGGTCTATTTATTACATGGCCGCAGAACACTCGGGAGCGCACTAAAGTATCGCCACTTCCCTTTTCTATGAAGCTTCATAAATGTGCTAACGTGTTCACATGTTTATGTTTCCCCGAACATTAAATCTATCGGTGTGGAAGTCTTAAGGGCAATTTATGTAAAAAAAAATTAGCAACAAGTATAAGCCAGGATTTACGAAAAAAATAAATTTTCGGGGCGTTCAACGAAAAAAATTGCGTGGACTGGTGGGAATCTATTATTCTTTTGCAGATCGATGAAGGCCAAACCGCCGCACAAAGGCCGTTGGAATGGAATATACCTAGGTGTTTCTCAGCCGCTTCGATGTCGTCTTTTCCGGAATTCACTTCTTAATTCAGTGTTGTATCTACGTTCTTTTCTTTCCAAGGTGCCGTCTTACACGATTCACGGTTGGAACAAACAAAACACGCTTGCTAAGCGCACCAAAAAGGTCTACGCTAATTATCCCGTTAATTGTATTTTAAAAATTGTAGAATAAAACCATAATTGAGTTCTGGGCGTTCACATCGAAAAAGCAAAACATAAAACACGGCAGAGTATTATCCTGCAAGGAAGGAAATATGGTGATCGGTATAAATATCAAGGGATGACCATTGCTAAAAACAAAATTATGAAGGCAGGCATCAATGGAATGAATATGTGGTGGAGGAAAAAAGGGAATTCCATTTTTGAAAAAAGATGCCATGTGACCAGAAAATATACAACGATGGGAATAAGAAGAGGATATTCAACACAATAGTGGAAAGTGAATGAGCTCAGAGCCGTGAAGTATAACCACTGGCGAAGATCTCAGAAAACCGACTATTGAGCACAGTGGCGCAGCGAGGGGGGTGTTGGGGGATAAACCCCCCCCCCCCCATAGCTCGGAGAAATTTTAAAGTTTAATCCATTTTGCTTAATTGGATTGATAGTACTTATAGAATAGTATAAGAATTAATAAAATATCCCTCAGAAAGCCGTAAACCTCACCATTTTGAACCATTTATCTTAAAAGTCCGCAATTTATTAATCTCGCACATACCGCTTATCCTGGTGGGTATTCTATACCCCTACCTATTAGTTGCACCTAAACCCCCCCTAGCCTTAATTCCTAGCTGCGCCCCTGATTGAGCAAATGAATTCACATGTGACGAAGAGCAGTTGGCGAATGTGAAAAATAAAGAATGAGGAATTTAAGGGAAATGATCAATATGATTGACGCATTCTTAAGGGTGCAGGTGTTGAAGAGTCTTGGCACGATTGAAAGTAGAAGACGACTCAGAAGCAGAAAACGAGGCAGATTGGCGAAGTTGGCGATGGATTCTCACTCTTTGGCCTGTAGCACGGGCCTTTTAAATCTCAGAGTAATTATTCTGTAATTTCAGAGTCGCTGTAATCTTACAATATTTTAAGCCATTTAGACGTATGTAGTTGTAATTTATATTAATTTCAGTTGTCAAAAGTTTATAGTGAACTAGCAAATATCCTTTCTTTGACGAAGAGGAAATACGTCAGGCTGCTCCATCGAGATTTCAAATGTTGTTTTTGTACATTTAAAATTGATTCTGCTGGAATTAAAATGGTAATTGATGTATTTTTTTCTCTTTACAGGTAAGGAAATTCACCATTGGTCCATTATATTGAGCGTCTGAATCGGAGGAATGTGAGTGATTTTTATCTCTGGACATAGAATTAATACTTTATTTCTTATGGTTTATTAAAATGTATTTCATTCTGTGGCTTATACTGCTGATGAAATTCTTCTACGTGTGATAGCCATGTGTACTGTAATCTTTCAAGGAATTAATTATCCTCATGAACAATAATGATAATATATATTTACGTGGCCGTGTGCTTATGTGGGTCAGTGCAAGACGTTTCGGAGCGCCCTCCGCCAGCTTCACTGCGATCGCTTTAATCTTGCAAATTAGTTGACGGTGGAGTGGGACCGCCGCTTCTTCTCGCGAATATTCCCTCTTCTGCTCGCGAGGAAATTTCATTGTGCAAAGTCTTCCGGCTGAAGCAGGAGGAATTGCTTTTTTTTGTGAATTTTCTTTCGTCAGAGGGAGAGGGAGAAGGACGACAGACGATGTTTGGATAGCGATAGATTATAAAATGGAAGCGGTGAGAGCGCCATTTTTAATTAAAGCCAATCTCAATTAAGTAATTTCCTCGCAGAGTAAATAAAGCCCCAGTGGCTTGAGTGCTTCCTTCTTTGGAATTCATACGCGTGCGTACACACCCAAGGTTTTCCGCGGAAAAAGAATGGCGATGGAGTGGAGTGGAGTGAGGAGCGGAGGGATCTTTCCGCGCGTTTGGTTTTCGGAGTTTGAGTTTCTTCTGCGTCCGCCCCCTCCCTTACCCCCTCTCCCTCCCCCCCTCCCCCCTCCACACCCAGAGGGTGGGGATTTAGAGGGGGCGAGGGTGCACTTGGCTCTACGTGCGGATGAAACCCTATCGTTGCTTTTACTCGAAGAGGAGGTGGACTAGATAAGGGCTCTGTGGATGAGGAAATCCTGAACCGTTTCACGGTTCTGAAAAAAACAGTTTGGGACCTCGGTGAACCGATTCCGTCGACAGACCCGGTTCTATCTGCTGGATCTGTTTTTTCGTCTAAACTGTCTCTGTCCGTTAAATCGTTTTTTTTATTGAATCTTTTTTTCCAATCTATTTTATAGTATCCAATTGATTTGATCAGAATATTCCCGCAAAATGTGGAATTAGCGAACGACCTATTGGCCACACATAAAGAGAATTGCAATTTATAATTCTAGTGTGAATATTTTTTAACCTTTTGGGGAAAGACTTATCGAACCGATGCGCCTTTCGGCGGAGAGGCTTTTTAGTTGGATTGGTAAAGGGATTCCTCGCTTTCGAAGCGCCGATTTTTTTCGTGAGGGAAACCGCTCTTTAAGACAAGGGAACCGCTGAACCGGAAAACAGCACAGCCTTAAAAAGGATGATATCCAGAGGCTCTAAGTGCAAAGATGACCTTTTATAATAAAAAGCCGTATATTTTAAAGTAACGTGTACCACTCTCTCCGTGGTCAAATTTGATTTGGATATTTTTTTAGAGATAATTAAGTTATTTTTTTGCAATTCAATTTCCATTTGTAACTTCAAAGAATTTAGTGAATTTCGTGAAGAGATGGAGAGCTCCTCGTAGCTTAGCATCTTACCTGCCGCTGTGGGCGACTTCTTCCTTATGATGTGGTGAAAGTGCTGTGGGGAACCTCGTTTGCCCCCTCCTCTCCCATTGTGCCCCCTCCCCCTTTCTCCATCATTGTCTCCTACCCCACTTCGCATTGTCGCTATGGAAACAATTATTCCCCGCGGTTTTCGATAGCTGGAAGATGTTACACGGTGCCTGTGGGACTGTTGCCCTGGCAGCCACTCTGGGAATTCCACTTACGCGCCAAATATCAGGGAAAACCCAGGCCAATATCGAATTGGCTCTGTGTTGCCAATGTGGAGAACAACTACGGATGCGATGTCACTTTGCCGTTGTCGTATTTTGTATTTATGCAATCACCGCAAGTGAGATCAATGTTTTATCCTTACTATACCTTCATTGCGTTCTTTTCGGTCATGGCCCGTAATTCCACGGCGTGCAGAGAGTTCCATCATTAGCAAGTTGCGAATCTTATTTCCCGTGCGCACTCGTATTTTTTTGAAAGCACTCTTTCCATTTCTGGGAGCAGAACCTTAATTAAGAATTAAATTCTGTAGTCTAGAATTCTTTTCCTTTGCCTCGTGTCCACCTTTGAGGAAAACCGCGTAAAAATTAATTCCTCCATTTCTTATGATTTATTGATCCTCGAATGTTTGTGCTATCAATTGCACGGTCTGGCTTCAATACAAATAGCATTTTTCCCTCGCATGGCATGATCTAAATCTTAGAAAGATTCTTGTTTACCCGACGAGAAAAACTTTGTTCAATTTCACCGGATCGTTCTTTGGCGGTGCGAAGTGTTTTTCTTCGTCATGAATTATAGATTCCACATTGTTACTACGGATACACACCATCTTATTCGTCCACGAAAAGTCAGTCTTTTATTTTTATCTCAAACTGCTCTTATTTATTGTGATGGTTTTTTTTCTTTTGTGCTCAATATGCGAGATTAGAAAGATCCATTTAGCGTGATGCGCAAAAGAAAAAAACAAACGGATGACTCTTGTAATTAGAGAGAAAAAAATGGAAATTTCCTCTGGAAAAATGAAAATCATCTGTGGATGAAAGTGGAGGTGTGTCCTCCCGTGTGGGTCTCATCCCATCATCCCCTGCCAATGCCTCTCTCTCTCTTCACACTTCTCCATCTCTCTCTCTCTCTATCTCTCCTTATTTGGTTATGATTTCCGAGAGGGAGTTGTCGTCGCGCAGATTGATTTTCAATCGACGCTTTTCGCTTCCTCCCTAATCACTCTCGCTCTGCGATTCGGCGCCGTTCCTCTGTCGTGCCTTTAAGTATTCATAACCCGTTTGCTCTCGCGGAGGGATATCACGGAAGCGATAAAAGTGCAGGGGTGGGGAAGGGGCGAGTGGGGGGTGGGGGGAGGAGAGTGTTGCATTGGAGGGAGGGGGGGATGCCGTTGCCAAGGAGACTGAGTAATTTGCTTAATGAAATGCGCTATTAATTAACGAATCGGTTTTTCGGCTCGAGTACATCCTAATGAACGCGAAAGGGGGTGGGGGAAGGAGTCGATACGCTGTGTCCGTAGGAATGCGAAAGATAAGCATTGCGCTCTGCGACGGATGTACGCGCGTGTTTGTGGCCGTGCATACGAGACTGATTCGTTCGCTGGCTTTTTTGCCTCATAGACTGGGCTCGTTTGCTCGAAGGCTGCTTTTCATTCCAAGTTGTTCGCACAACAATCCCTCCCTCCACGGAATGCCTCCGGCCGCGATGAAACAGAGTTCCGCGAATCCGAACGAAAATTTAGTTTCGCGATATCCTCCAAAAGATAGTGATGGCCTTTTGTCTCTTTTTATTGGTATGCTCTGCTCTGACGACTGTGTAGAGGAAGAGTGAGAGAGAGAGAAAGGAGACCGCAGTATGTGGTCTCCATTCTTATCTTTCGATGAGGTCCTTTCCTCTGCTAATTATTATCGCTCGTCCCTTTCCGCTTACTTTTGGATTTGCTCATCTCTTTCCGACGTTCAGGAAGTGTTCGCTTCCGATTAAAGCAAAATGAAAGAATCCTCGCTCTTTGAGGGAACCTAACTGTCATTGGCGGAAATTAAAGTTATCAATTGCCGTGGTTTTCTAGCTTCTTCGCTTGTGTGTCATAATCTTTCTCTGCCTTCCATTTAATTCATTGAGAGGAGAGTCGCTCATTTTTGAGCGAAAACTGGAATAAACGTGGGGGTAAAAATCGTTTAGCTTAGTCCTTCGTCGAGCATTGTCAGCTTCCAGTCCAAATGCAATTGGCATTAATCGCCCAATCTCTTATCCGTCCATCCATCTATCCACAGCTGAGGCTGGTTTGGATAGGCGAGAGTAGAGCTCCCTCCTACCAAGTCTGGGGTGTGCTCTATCGTGGCATGTGATTCCCTCTCTTTCGTGTTAGTTCCTTTCCGTGGGCCACCTCACACTTTGACGATTTTATTTTAGGTTCATTTGGGAAGCAAGATAACTAGTGACGGTAGAAGTAAGAGAGAAATTATCAGCAGAATAGCCCAGGCGAAGAGAGCATTCCACCAAAAGAGAGACCTGCTTACAGCGGGAAACTTAAATATGGAAGTAAAGAAACAATTTATAAGAACCTACATCTGGAGTATGCTCCTATACGGAAGTGAGGCATGGACAATGACCGCAGCGGAGAAAGCAAGGATAGAGGTCTTCGAAATGTGGTGCTACAGAAGAATGATGAAAATCAAATGGATCGACCGAGTTAGTAACGAGGAAGTCCTAAGAAGAGTAGGAGAGAAGAGAAGCCTCATGAAAACCTTAACAAGAAGACGGAACAACCTTATAGGCCACATCTTGAGACATGATGGCCTGATGAAGACAATCGTCGAGGGACAAAAGGAAGGCAAAAACGGAAAAGGAAGACCTCGAGCAAAATATATGGAACATGTAAAGAAGGATGTGAAAGAGAAGAAATATGTAGGTGTGAAAAGATTAGCTGATAGGAGAACTGAGTGGAGAGCTGTGTCAAACCTATCCTAGCATTGTTGACTAGTGATGATGATGAGTCAGATGGGTTCTCCCGGGATATGAACTCGTGACCCATGGGTCAGCATCCAACCCCCTAGGCTACCCCGCTCCCTCATCATGATGGTGATCTAATTCGGTTTCTTCTTACCCTTCTGATGCTTTCATCGTGTCTGTCTCGGGTTGCGCCGTGATTTCCTGCCGCCCTCTTGCTTTGCCCGATTGCATTCATTCCTCTTCTTCCCAGTTTTTCCTCTCATCCCTGTGTGTGTTTCTCCTCTCATTGTGCTGGAAGCGGGGCACCTAACCGTGCCCCCCCTGCAGTGCACCTCGCGTCGCGTGGCCCCTGGAATTGGGTCACAGCTCATTAACGCAAGTTCAGCTCGGCGTTTTTGCGCTCACTGCTCCGAATTCCTACTCCCATTGTCCCTCTCTCCGTCTGCTCCTGTTGTTGTGTGCATGTGCCGTGCCGGCCGTACGTTTCATTTAAAAAGTCAGCGGGCCGTGCTGAGTGAATGGAGACAATGGTCGCGTAGTTTTTCATCTCTTTCTTGAACTCGATGCGATTCCTGTCTTTTTTTCGTTTGTATCCTGGTAAAATACCGATAATGCTGCATTGGCTGAAACGGACAAGCAGAAGTAATTGTCTCGATGCGAAATACCTACGTGTTTTGAAAACATCTTCCCGAGTTTTCGTCCAAAATGAATCGTCAATTTATTCCTCTGCCAACCATTCCATGGATGTACTCGGGGCTTTTTCAGTTTTACTACGCTAACAAAGATAGCAAAACCTGGGCGAAACGTCGGCAGCAGAATTAATGGACTTTTATTTAACCAAAACTCAAATGAAACTCGTACGTTTAAACAAGGTATCCAAGCATTGTATTTCGTAAGTTATTCGTGCCTAGCGATTATTATTGTCGTCGTCATCAGTCCGACGCATTCAACGCGCGCGCAACTGGATTTTAATTTCTCCTTCTCCGCGTGAATTTTCGTGATCATGCCATGCATCTGCGGACGCAGCAGTGAGTGGTCACCATTCGTGACCTGTAGGAACGTCGCACAGTGGGCTAAAATCGAAGAAAGCTGGCCAAAATCCAAAATATCGACTTTTTCATTTCGAACCGGGAATGCCAAAATATCATTTTAGAAGGTCCAGGGCATGTGAAACTGAATTTAATTTTCTGTTTAATTATTATAGCTCGCCAAAAATCAATAAAAATCTATGAAATCGTGAGTGCGCGATTTATACGTAAAAGTTCAACGTTTTTTCCCCATGCAATGAAATACAGTTGATAATTCGGAATTTTTTAGGATATTTATTGATAGGACCACTCTTTGAGTTAATGAAGAGCAAACTTTTGTTTTAGTCAATTTTTATTTATTTACTTTATAAATTGTTAAAAATATCAATGCTTTTCGTTAATTTTTTGCCTAATGCTAAGATAAAAGTAGTTATCGCACC
This sequence comes from Ischnura elegans, assembly GCF_921293095.1. Lineage (NCBI taxonomy): Eukaryota > Metazoa > Arthropoda > Insecta > Odonata > Coenagrionidae > Ischnura > Ischnura elegans. Next base: position 136,879,798 of record NC_060247.1, on the reverse strand, counting down.
AAGGGTTAGACTCAAGTCTATATTAGTAATAATAATAATGATAATAATAATAATTTTATATATATAATAGCGATTTTTGGCCAGCTTTGTTCGATTTCAGCCCACTGTGCGTCGTCTTCAAATAGGTGTGGAATTCTATCCATTGCGGGACAGCCGTGGAAATGAATATTAAAGTGATCTCAAAAACACCTTTCTTTCGAGCAATTTATAACACATGCATATAGCATATTCATTTATCTGCTCATTGATGTGATTAATGTCCATTGTTGCGTGAGAAGTATCAATTTAGTTCTTTTCTCATTTGTTAAACTAAATTTCTTTTTTTAAAGTTGTGTTATTTGTTTATTGGTATCTTTAATGTTCGTTTTTCCGTTAGGAAAAGAAATTAAGTTTTTTTCCATTCATAGTTAAAAGATAACATTGTGTATCTCTATTGTTAGCAACGAATATGAATGTAAAATGTTAGGTTTTCCCGGCTTATAGATTGATGAAAAATTTCTCGGGATTACCACCGGTTGTGGTATTGGGTTAATTCTCCCAACGTTTCAATGGCTGAGTCTGCCATCGTCTTCAGGGGTTTACTCTTAATGGTACTTTTTACGGTACCAAAATAAATAAATAAGTACCCTAAAAAGTACCATTAAGAGTAAACCCCTGAAGACGATGGCAGACTCAGCCATTGAAACGTTGGGAGAATTAACCCAATACCACAACCGGTGGTAATCCCGAGAAATTTTTCATAATTGCATATGAATGTATGCGATCCTTTCCGTCTCCTTGCACGTCTCCTTAACTCTCGCACTTCGCACTCAAAATTCGTCATCCCTTGAGAGTCCACTAGAAAGTTGCCCAATTTTCCTCGTGACCACAATTTCTGCACTTCCAAGTATTGAGCGAACCCGCTCGCATCGTCTTGTGTAGCGCCACCTTCAATGTGACATAAGTTGTTGAAAAGTGGGACGCTACGTAATTCTGTGGACCAAACCACCGTTTTTCTCTCCTTATGTAACGTTTTCAACTTAGAGAGTGGGTTGGTTACTTCTTTACGTTCACACACTTGCGCATGCGTTCAAGCAATTCGCGTTCGCACGTGCATTCGCTTGCGTGCCTTCTTCGCCTCCGCCCTCGCGAGCGACGCCCTCTGGACGATGCCGCTCTCATTGCACGTAAGCACGCGTGTGGCACAGTGGGGTGGGGGGGGGGAGGCGGTTAATTCCCCTTCAAACGGTGGACAGTCAGTCGCCTGACTTCCTCTTCTTCTCCTTGTCTCTTTCTCTCTGCTTGTTGAATGGGGGGAGAGAGGCTGTTCCTTCCACAAGGAGTCTTTTTTCATGCCTCACTTTTTTTCTGTGGCTTCGGGAAGAACAGCGAGAGTGTTGCGGGGGGTGGGAAAGGGTTCCAACCCCCTCCCCCTCCCATTATATTCGCTCGCTGTCCCTCCCTCGAATGCAAGCAAGTGTCCGCGAAGACAATGGGAGGGATGGAAAGGAAAGGGGAGGACGAGGGATGGAAATGAAAAAGATCGCTCTCTTTACAGAGATTTCCTCTCGCCTCGTCTGTATCTTCCTTCACTCATCTCTCTCTCTCTCTCATTCCTTCTCCATTCACATTTTATGGGCCTCTTGTAGTCATGGACTAAACACTATCTTGTTTTTCAAAATTTCTTTGAGGTATCTAGCGTTGGCAAAACGATACCAATTGTTACAAGCAGTTTTTCGTAATTAACAATGGAGCAATGTGTGACATTTTTTGTTACTGTATTACTGTGTTTAAATAAAATTAAATCCGGGATTATGGTATTTATAGGAAAGGTTTTGGAAAAAAATCATTCCTTACGGAGGCGATGTTTATTCGGGAGAGGGGGTTGCTTTTGGGGGGGGGGGCTTCACTTGGGGGACCGTATCTTCAAGACGCGACGCCCCCCCCCCCCAACCCAACCCACCTCGCCGTATCGCCCGTGGATCGTATATCCACCCTTCGAACACAGCATCCTTCGTCTTCGGAGACGTGGTCTAGCTGCGCGGAACACGTTCACTAGACGTGGTCTGATCGTGGCAATTGAACGAGTCGAGCAGTGGATGGCCGATTGGTCCTATTAAAGAGGATGATTCCCTCCCTATTGAGATCGGACGGATACTTCCTTTGCTGGAAACGAATCACTCGTTCAAAAATTAGACTCGTATCTTGAAATTTTCAGAGGGAGTAAAGTATACCTTTGTGAACATTATCCATTATCTTAAATACAGGGTGTCCCATTTTTCTTGACCACCCGAAATAACTTTTTGTCCAGATGCAAATTCAAAAATGTGTCAAGCAAATGTCCATTAGCCGTCAGGGGGACATTAATCAGCATGACTGCCTTCCTTGTAGCTTTGTTTTTTACAAAGATATGAACAGCGGTATGTCTTTTTTAAATGGCACCCTATATTTTTTATGAATGATTGGTGTGCATTTTATTATGTTTTCATTTGTTCACTGTCAACGTCAGCAAGTGGAGTTGTTCCAATACCCGCGTACCTGAACTAAGCGCTAGTGAATCAGTCATTTTTCATAACACTGTGTTTATGTTAATGGTCCACTGTGCTACATTTTTGAATAAGTCTTTAGGAGAGGAAATGAATTGAGCCATTTAAAAAAGACATACCGCTGGTCATATCTTTGTAAATAACAAAGATACAAGGAAGGCAATCATGCTAATTAATGTCCCCCTGACGGCTAATGGACATTTGCTTGATACATTTTTGAATTTACATCTGGACAAAAGTTATTTCGGGCGGTCAAGATAAATGGGACACCCTGTATAAAAAAATAAGATCTAAGAAAATACTGGTGTTCAATATCAATATTGAAGAAGCAGGAAAATATTTACCAAAGTCTGCTATGAAATTTTCAAGATGATGGAGAAAACAAAGGAGAAAACAGGGATCTGTCTCTAAGGGTGACTGAGTGTCCAGCTGAAAGGACTTTTAAATATTCCTGCTACACTGCCAGTCTTGGAGTTCCCCAGGGTTCGTGGAGTTCCCCAGGGTTCGGTACTTGGGCCACTTCTTTTCTCAATTTACATTCTAGATTTGCCTCAGCAAGTGAAATATTGTAGAAATATGCTTTATGCAGACGACTTACAGATTTACTACCACTGTAAACCCCAAGAAATTGCAGAGGCCGTAAGCAAAGTGAATTCTGACGTGCTAAAACTGCATTCTTGGGCTGCATCAAATAATTTCATTTTAAATGGTGCCAAAACTAAAGCCCTAATTATGGGAGGCACACGTATGCTTCAGCGTATTGATTTGGACCAAATACCAGAAATAAAGGTTGATAATCATGAAATTATTTATTCCCAGAATGCTCGTAATCTTGGTGTCACTATTAGTAATAATATTTCCTGGAAAGATAACGTATCCCAAATTTCAAACAGAATAAATTCCACACTATATCAGTTGAAAGTATATAAACATTTACTTCCTATGGACACCAGAAAGAAACTTATTTCCACGTTGATATTTCCTCATCTAGATTATTGCTGCTTAGTTTATTATGACCTTACTGAGGAACTAAACCTTAAGCTCCAACGGCTAATGCATTCATGTGCCAGATTTATTTATGGTAAACGGAAGTTTGAACACATCAGTCCCCACCTTCGGGAACTTGGATGGCTACCAGTTACTCTTAGGAGAAAATATTTCCTGGGATTGTTCATTTTTAAATTAATACGTAATCATATGCCAGCTTATCTGTATGATATGTTTCCCATAAGACAGACTACTGAATCCTCATTAAAAATTAGACGACAAGTTTATTTTTACTTTCCACCACACAAAAGTTATGAATATGGAAAATCTTTTGTTGTAAGTGCAATAAAATTATGGCATTCTCTGCCAACGAACTTAACCCAAGTGAAATCATTAGAATCTTTTAAATATAAATACTGGAAATATCTTTATAAAACTTTGTCTTTGTAAAAGTCTTTCCCACCTTTGTACATTCTTGAACACTATCAATTAATATCATATGTAATGTAAATGTGCACATCTATAATATTATTATTTGTATTCACTAGTGCCGACTGATATATTATAATGTAAATGTATTGTTTTTCTAAGGTGGCTTTGCCACAGAAAATAAATAAATATATTATATTAAAGTCTTTTCTCTATTGCTGACAGGTTACTAGCGTAAAACGTTGCCTTCGTCTTGAAATTCCCGGAGCATATTGAGTCGTCCGTTGTCAACGTTTCCTTGTATCCCAAAGTTGATATTTTTAGCTGTACCGCTGTGAGAGGTGTGCCGTTCATGAACGAGTCGTGCATAGTGAATGATTCACTGCAATGGGCGGAATGATTTTAATCACGATCCTCTGGAAATATCGTTAATTATATGGGAGAACTGAAGGTTTATCTTTGTTCACCGTCTTTGAAAGGGGTATTGGATGTTGAGGATGCAGGTTGGATGCCGAAAGAAATCAATTTTTATTTACGTGAACTGATTTTGACTTTTTTAGGAATGGGTAAATCCCGCTGGAATATAAATAATGCATCCTGAATTCCTTGAAAGTTCATCTATGATGAAATCACAAATGATTTAGATTCACTACGCATGATGCTTCATGGACGCTTGGATTCGGTTCAATTCGAAGAATTATGAATTTCCATGATTTCATTCTTTACGAACGATTTGAAGAATCGAATCGTTTTCTCGAATCAAATCATGTGATCTCAATCTTCGAAATGAATCGAAACTCCACAGCCCAAACTGGTCGATGTGCCGTCTCTCTCGATTCCTTATTCCGCGTCGCTTTCGCTCGTTAAAAGGCATGCGTCGCGTTGGCGACGGTTTGGGGGGGCCTTTTTTTGTATTTACCCTCGGAGGTCATTAAAAGAATCGTGCGTGCATTGTTATTTTTGCTGCGGGATGATGTTTCGGCTGATGCGACGGGAATACAGATTATTATATAGTATTTGTATTTGCTGCGTGCCCAGAAGGGGAGAAACTTCCCGTGTCGAGAAATGGGGGAGAGACCATTAAAAAGAATAAAAAAAGGGGGCGACGGGAAGTGAAGGGGGTTCCTCGTGATGCGATGACGCTCACAATGTGTTTCTCATCATGGCCTTTGTTCGCGGACCACCATTGTTCGTTTTTGTTATTATTTTTCATCCAGAAATTTCGTTTTCAAGGGGGATCGCATTTTTCCTTCGACCGCCAGTTCTGAATCGTCGGCTGCATTACCTTTAAGCCTGGTTTCGCGACTAGTAGTTCTTTGTAATGGTATTATATTGGAAAGATTGTCCTGTCACTGTTATGGTCGACGTAGAAGTGTCCCAGGGGTGCCAACCTTCGTGATGGCGAAGGAGGAGAAAGAAAAGAAGTGAAGGTGGAATTTTTATCCCCTATTCATTCTATGAGAAAATAAATTTAAGCATATTCTTACGACCAATACCTCATATGTTATGAAGCGTTAAAAAGTGTAATCTGTTACCATACTCTTTATGGCTGGAAGGAAATTACTTAGCTTAAAATGGAATTCTACAAAGTAAAGGCCTCAACAATTCAGTGCACCATACTCTTTGCCTTCGAAGTTAGATCAACGAGTCGAACGTGGCTGTTGAATGCTATGGCAACAGTCAACTTCGTCTAGTAAACAGGCCTGCAAGCCTGACGCGCCCATTGCGCACGTTTCTTCCTCAAGAGGTTACGTTTCAGAGGCTGGGTGATCATACGTGATTGTTGCCATGGGGGTTTTATACTTTGCATCCTCTGAAAGGGATGCTGCCTCTCTGGGAAGAATTGCTAAGGAATATGGACATCACCATGATTTGGCATCCGTAAAGGATTAGGATTTGTTGTGATAATGTAGCCGTAGCTAACTAAGGTTTTCTTGGAAGGAGACAATTTTGAAAATAAAGCCTGTCTTTCATCGTCTACACATTTAAAGTGCACCTTAAATTTCACGTAAGACATGGTAATCTTTATTTTATCTAAAAATCCTATTCTCTTCCTTCCTTTCCCTCGCTTTTTTAATAAAAATCTTCCAACGCTCTCGTGGATTTGAACATCCCCTCCTCGCTAAGTACTCCCTCTATCCACAACTTCTGTCTCCTACGAATCTCTTCTCCTCACCCAGCACTTCGTTTCTCCTCCTTTCCGTCCACTCCTCTCCCTTCATCCTCCTCCACTCTTCTCTCTTCCTCTTTCCTCAGGGTCCAAATTTCACGATTCAAAGCACCTTGCGCCTTCGTTTGTTTTTCTAATTCAAAATAAAAGTTGATAGAAAAGTGATAAGAATGTAGTCATTCGCTAATTTATTTTCTGTCGATTGTAAAAGGGTTTGAAAAGTGAAAACGTATTTTTGCGTATTCCTCCTCAACATCTAGAATTATTCGCAACGAAAAATCGCTGGTCGTAACCCTTTCGCAGATAATTTAATGGCGTCATGTACTCTTTCCGAGGTGTTTACCGTTTCCCTTGGTCCTCGCTTGCTTCGTCGTTGGTCTGCACTCGAATGAGGGATTCCCTATCTCATGGAAAAGTTCTCCGAGTCCGATTTTATTCACCATAACTCCAATGACGTCACCAACTCATGAAAATTGGGCGGCAACGTTTGCTTTTTTTATATCAATCCTATGAAAAAACGGGAAAGATATGTATTTACGTTGCGAATTCTCTTTGCTTTCCATCGTTTCTAAAACTTAAATAAATAAATTGCATTACGGGTGCGAGGGAGTGAGCGATCCCTTTGGGGAGTCCTTTTAGGTTTTCCACCGCGTTCATGTGATTGTCAGGTCTTCGGAGGCGGAAGAGAAGACGAAATCCCTCGGACTCTGTATTCGCAGCGAATCAATGACCGCACCTTTGTCGACATCGTACTTTCATGGCGCCGAGAAACCTATTTTTTTCCATAAAATTTTGTAAATGAAGTCCCTGTATTTGAATAAATATGCTTACACCTGACTTCGGACCATTGGTAAACAGTAATTTGGGCAACATGTCCATCGAACAGTGGAGACTTGAATCGTGTCCTCTCACAGCGGATCCTCAACCCGCCCGTGAGAACGTGCTTGGTTAGTCACGTTCGCTGCCGGTAAGAGGCACCACGGTGCGATAAACGCCCGGACTGCTGCTGCCTACGCTGTATAAACGGCCTGCTTTTTACCGTTTTTTTTATTCCACCCGACCGTGAGTGATGGACGCGCATTTACCGCGGGAATATAAAAAAAAAACAAAAGCACATCGCCGAAAAATCCTCAAGCGGTGTTTTGTTTCGGATTTCATTTTTTTGAACTAAATTCTCTTTTCCTTTGTTTCTCTCGTGTTTATAATTGTCCGTCGGCTTATATCTTATGCGTGTGTCCTCTTACTCGGCATTAATTTCTCATTTTCGCCATTTTTTTATGTGAGAAGTAGGCAAATGCCGACGTCACTATGCCCGCTCCATTTCTCTGACTGTGGACAATCTTGTCAGTTGTCTTTCATTCGGATACGGATGACCGCGCGTTCAAAACATATGAGTGGCATTTGGCGTCGCGGAATTTCTTATATTTCTTCAGATATGTCTTCGAAGCACTTCAATGAATTCCTGAAATGAATGTTCCGCGATGTGTATTTTATTTATCTTCTAGTGTCATCCCATTTTTATAAAGCAAGGGCACCCAAACTCAATTCAGAATATCTGTAACAAGTTTAATACTGGTTAAAAGTATCATATTAATTGTTGTTAGCATTTTTTTACCGCGTAAAAATATTCGAATGGCGTCAACAGCTGATTAATCTGAATGATTTTTCAAGAAAACTGAAAACCGCCGGTAATTGGAAAGGTAATTTTGGCATGCATGCAACTTAACGACATCGAAGGTGCATGGCAATGATCATCCCAGCCATTTATTACCTATTATTTTTTATTATTTTTGTGCAGGTTGAGTTTCCTACCTGGGAAGACGGCGAAGTGTTATAATTTCGTAAAGTTTTTTTTCTAACTTTAGCCCACTGTGCTTTATAATTTGTAACGATATCGCTCTTTCCTTGTTTCACGCGTAGGAGTCACTTTGAAGTGGCTGCCGAATGATGTCCCCCCCCTTCGCGTCCACCCCCGACACCTCCACGCCATTTTTATGTCCTTAATGCGACACGCTTTTGTCTTTCCGCGACCCGCTCTTTCTTTTCTTTCAAAGTCGGCGCGAGATTTTTCAGTTTCATGGTTCGCAACTATCTACCGCCTTTCCATCCGCAGTAAAAAAAAACACCGTCATGACGTGTGGAATAAAAAGGCAGGTGCGCATTTTTAACGCGTCACAAGGCGCGTAATCGTGTGTCATATTATTGTTTTTATGTAGTGGCGCTGCTATCGCGGTTCAGCGATAACTGAGCGACGAACTCTCTCCTTTTATGAAAGGGAGCTTAAAAATGTGGCGCAGTCAACCGCACACAAAAGACCCCATCTGGTGGGAAATTTGAAAATCACCAACGGTCAACAATGTGAATTTTGGTACATTAATAGGCCGATTAGGTGGTCCTCTCTTCTTCCTCTTCTTCTTCGTAGCTTGTTTCTCTTTTCTCCCTCTTTCTCCTTAGGACGATACGCTCATAATTCTAACAATCAATCCATTTTTGCCTCCATCATTCTTCTCCAACTCCGCATTTCGAATTATTCCACCCTAGACTTCTCTTCCTCTGTCAACTGCCACGGCCACGAAGAAGCATTCTCCAAATGATTGAAGCAATGCCTTCTTACTTCCATACTTGCGGTCACAGCCGTGAGCTGACTGCTATTTCGGACTTGGTTGGCTCCTGAAGAATTGAGCGGCGCCGGTGGTCGTGTTGCGAATCAATTGGGAAATTTTCTCTCTGATGGCTCACACACGAATACAAAATTCCACTCAGGTTCTTGTAATCCTGCACCCATATTTCGTTTATGCGAGTTGTTTGAGCAGATGGCGTTTGGAAATGCGTGCGAGACGGAGTGCAGCGGAGATTAATGGGAGACTATGAGCAGAGGAAAGCAGGGAAAAGAGGGAATCCCGTTTTGGTCGACGAGTCATTTACTCAATTAGCCGCTCTGTGTGCTTGCCCTCCCATTTGGATGGCTAATAAGGGAAAGGCGACGCGGAGAATGTTCAAAGTAACCGGTGCCTTCGCAGTGCACGAAAGGATGGACGCTTTTCTGGAGAAACGGACAAGGGCAACTACTCGAATGTCTGCGGGACCTCCTCTCACCACATCCATCCTCAAATCTCGCAATTCGAAAACGGCGAAGAAATTAATAAGTTCAATCATCATACAAAAGCAGAGAAGAGAAAAGGTATTGTGGTTGGAATAAAGTGGCGAAGTCAAGAAAAGAAATTTTGGCAGAAGATTGACTTTCATTTGGCTCACTCCTTTTAATACTAATGAAAGAATTTCAAATATACCTTCCTTTAATACACATTTTCGTCGTTGGATTTCAATCAGTCATCATCTCTGGTCAACATTTCCTAAGATTGCTTTGACGCAGCTCTCCACTCAATTCTACTAACTATCTGCTAATCTTTTCACGCCTACGTAAGTTCACATCTTCCTTTTCCATATATTTTGTTCGCAGTCTTCTTTTTCCATAATTAATAGTAGCGGGCATAACTTGGTGGAGATCCATAACCTATAATTCTTCTTTTTCCGTTCTTGCTATCCACTTGGCCCTCTACGATTGTCTTCATCAGGCCATCATGTCTCAAGATATGGCCTGTAAGGTTGTTCCGTCTTCTTATTAAGATTTTCATGAGGCTTCTCTCCTCTCCTACTATTTTCTTAATCAGTCTCTGTTTGTTCCTCATCATTCTTCTCTTGCACCTCATTTCGAAAGTCTCCAGCCTCGATTTCTCCGCTGCTGTCATCCTCCACGCCTCGCTCCCGAGAGAAGCATCCTCTCAATGTAAGTTCTGACAATCTATTCCTCAACAAAATTCACTGACTCTTGGTTTACATTGTTTCCCCTATTCTGGCGTCCGATTTAAAATTAATCAAGTAACTAGGAAACAATAATAAGATAAACAAATCATAATTTGCGCTTGAAGATGATGATAATTCATTGAAACCCGGGTTGCGCTCTGTAAAAAATAAGTGGTATAAGTAATTTGTGATATCCAGGAAAACTTAATCTATTGCTTACTTCGATGCTGAAAAATAATGCTTCGACTGGATACTTCTTTCTGGCTCTGTTCCTTCTGGCTCCTATCGGGTGTTGTCTCTGAAACCAAGGCCTCCTTTCTGAAATTTTTAATCTATATGTATCGTCCGATTAGCAACAAAAGAGACGTGGTGGGTGTCCATTTACTAAGTGTCGTGTGAGAGTTTTTGGTGGTGTTCTAATAACTTGATCAAAATGAAATAGTTAAATAAAATACCGAATTCAATGCAATGTGCACTCTACTGTCGTTCTAGCCCGAATGATTGTTTATTTATTTTAAACATAATAACTTCATAGCGACAATGCAAAACGACCGGCAACCAATACATGTAAAAACGTGATAAAAATATAAATTAATACAATCAAAACGATAAAAACTAAACCATAAGATAATAATAATATTAATAATAAAAAAATATAAAATAATATCAAATAATGAATTAGTGCGTCGAGTTTTACTCGTCTTAAATGCTTTTCATTATTATTTATGATTAATAAAATTCTTTTTTTATAAATTGGACGCAATCAAGCTTAGTTTGGCGTACTTACACTTAATAAACGAATTTTGAAGTTCTCACTTGAGATTAGGGGGTGGAGACGGGTGAATCTCATCAAAGGTTATTAGGACAGGAGTCAAAAAATCGCCAAATGCGCCCAAAGTCACGTGTTAAATGGACCTGCGTCATAGTTCAGCGGGAAAATATTTCGTAACGGGAAGTCTTTCGCAAAACGCTCTCGTCGACAAGTCTTCGCACATAACTGGATTACGCACCGTCTATTCTCACTTGGTTTTTCAGTGCTGTAGTTGCAGTAATTATAGGGCAAGGTCTTCATAAGAGTACTCTTATGTTTGGTGACTTTCTTTTGTCGGCGATGAAAGCAAGCGCTTCTTAGTGGACTTACTATGTTAGCGATATCACGTTGATTACGCTTAAAGACGGAACGCTTATCCAAAGCCTGCTATAATGGAGCTAGCAATTGAGAAAGTGCTTTGTGGTGGGAAAAATTCCCATGAGTGTTGACAAATTTTACAGGATAAGTTGCTATGAGAAATTAATAAATTTAAGCCGATTCTTCCATTTTTACTACAAAAAATTAGAATGATTCGTTTGGCTTATGTTTGAAAATAATTATTCTGTGAGATCGGTTGTTGATAATGTGCTCTTACACCTATTTCTTTTCAATTGTCGATTGTGATAGAGGTGAAAATATAAAGTGACCCGAATATTTCCGTTTTTCGATACGTTGACCGCTTCTTGAATTATTCGCGATAAATATTAATGGAAGTCCTTACCCTTAAGGAGAAAAGCTGGTGACGTCATAAAATTCTGGTGATCACTCCACCCCTTCTCCGAGAGATTCCTTCTTTCTTTAAGCTCATTATGCTGGACGACTAAACGATTTATTACTGTAATGACGTCACCAACTCATGTAATTTCGTTGTATAATTTTTCGTTTTTATGTTTAAAAGTTATGAGAGGACGGATGGATAAGGAATCGAATTTTCGCTATTCATTTTCCGAATTACTTTTAATTAATTGCTAATGTGTTTAAGTGAGCGACCCCATGCGTCAAATTTTGGCAGCCATTTCCGCAACAAATCGCATAAGCACTTTAAAATGACTTTCTTTGTAAACTCTTTTATCTCACCCCCATCAAACTCCTATAAATGGAAAAATAGGAGGAGGAATCGAGGGTTGGAAGTTGTGAACCAGTCTCAATGAAAGGATTATTTCGTATATTTTTACGTTAGCATTTTAAGATGCGCTATCTTCTTAAGAGGTAACAACCGCTGCTTACTGAGAAGGTACGAAATGATAATGTATTTTTTTAATGCCACCTTTGAAGAAAAATGTTTTGAGCTCCATCCTTGTGTACTTTCTTTGCATTTTATGCGATAAGAAGCTTCGACAGATGCCGTATTTTGCGCAAGCGATTTTATTGGCGAATACGCAGCCGTGCCGCGTGTATTAATTGGCATTTATTTTAAGTATTTCTCGAATCAATGCATCACGAAGGAGACACATTTCCCGTGGATAGTCGGACGGGTGTTTCCCTAAGAGAGAGAGAGAGAGATAGGCAAAACATGTGTGTGCCTCGGGAGTCGCGTCATTTCCTCATCGCAGTGTTTGCTCGCCACTTAGTAGCGACAACATTAACATACGGGAGATGCGGTGTAATTCCTCGAGTGGTCCTTTATTGGGAGAACTCGTGGGCAGTCTGAAAACACATTCCGGACGGAGAAAACTACGCGGCGCGCCATGTTTGTTCGCTCCGAGGCGCCACGGGGGGAATTACGAGGATGGAAGTGTCGATTATTCCGACTTCATTTGTTTCTCTGTTTTCCCTCGTTCGTGTCAACAGTTGATGCGTAGCTAAGGTAACGTGTTTTGTCCAACATCAAATGTTTTTCCTGAAAATTTTGGAATAATGAATTTGAGCTGTTAATTGGCTGATTAACGTGAATATCACGACAGGGATCCAAATGACAATTAAATTTTGAGGGTGCATTATGTCCGAAAGCCAGTTTTATCGGTTGCCTTAGGCAGTCGTGATCAGGGAGGGGATAAGGTGTTAAGGTGTTGGCCAGCCTATGTTAGAACTACGTACGGTGAAAGTATTAGTCTACGTCAATGCCCCTTCCCTCCCCTTTCGATCAGAGTCCTCTGGACGGCCATGTTTCACACTACTCTTGTCTCCAAGTCGAAAGGTCGCATCGGGGTCTCATGCACTCCCAGTTTGGGGAAACCAGCGATTACTATTGTTAGGCTCAAAACCCCAGAATGAGTGTAGTGGGGAAATGGGCAGATATGTCGTGTTTTTTAAAGGTTTGTTGAGTGTATGAAGGTCGTTGGGCATTCAAGGGGAGTAGAATTGTTTCGTAGCTGACTCAATATTTTTTCTGGAGTTTATTTTTTCATTTCATCATGGTATCGAATGTCTAGCCTGAGATTTGGTCTTTTACGATTCGCGGTTTGAGTTGACAATACACTCATGGAAAGCGAATGAACACAAAGCTATCATTCAAACTATTTGAACCTCTTTTTTCTCTTAACGCCGTCTTTATTGGCCTTCGGATGAATGCTGGAATAGTCCGCCTACCGCTCCCAAAGGTGAATTTATGGCTGTATTTTCGGAACAACCCAGCTCAATACAGCTGAACCATTGCCTCGAAAATCTTGTAAACCATCTCATTACTTACATTTCAACTTCCATATAATCTAAGAGCAATCTCGCGACAGTACTCTTTGAGGCACTCTTCGTAAACAGCCGCAAGAGAACGGGATATGCTCACCCGGTAATCGAGAAAATATTTTGTAATTGAAGCACAGACTATACAATCGCCTCATCCCATTTACTGTTCCCTATACCGGCAGTTAGTGGGCCGACCCTAGTGCCTCTGATGGTGAGCGAGTGTAACTACGGTACAGCATATACGTATTTCTTATGTTAATTTGGGTTATTTCAAGTAATAATTTTTAACTTTTCCAAAATTAGATATCTTGCCACAACATACCTGTCTCCTTTTAAGCTTTAATATCTCGGGAGGTTCACCATTTTTCCAACAGTCACAGGAGGCTACAGATTTCAAAAGGTTGTGAAAAATCTGCCTCAAGTATTTGCTGAAAATGTTACTTTTTACATTTCCTAATAAAAATCTGATTCCTGTAGCATGTTAGAAATTAAAGAGGACCTTAAATCAAAGCATTTTGTTGTAATTATACTCCCTCGCCTCATGTAGAGCAGCTAACCGTCCTGAGCACAAGAAAGTCCCCCCTTGTCGTGACTGCATGGACTGCGATTAAAGGTTTAATTTTTGGAGGCAGTGTCACTCGTCGAAGGGGAAGAAGATTTGGGAGAAACACTTGGGCATTTCACGGAGAGGGTTCAAAAAATCGCGCCATTACTCTTCATTTTCAATTGTGCCTCTGTCGTGGTGGTAGTGGCGTGCTTACGGTCGAAATCATCACGCGTTCCTAACTACCCCCACACCCTCCCCTTCCGCTTCTTACCCTTTTTATTTTGGCGACCGCGGGACGTTAGGAGGGGAGTGGGGTGCTATCCCTATACTTATTCCTCTACCTTCCCGCACCCCCCCCCCCCCCTCAGCTCAGCAGAAACCATGGCAACGAGGGCCTTCCCTTCATGAGGCTGGCGCGGAATACGCAATGGATTGTGCCGTGATGGGGAATTAAAAAAATAAAACAAAATCAAAACGGAATGCGAAAGAAAGTTGAGAAGAATGAGGATAGGCTAGAGACCGAACAGAAGGAAAAAAAAACTCTTTAAGCGACCTTATAAGCGGTGCCTTTCTCTGTTTATGGATTTCGGATTTTCTGCTGAGATTTCAATTAGGGGTGGTGTGAAGGGGGGGAAAATGTGGTGGGGGGAATCTCTCATCGCGTGCTCCCTCTTCCTGCTAACATTTTTTTTATATTTAATCTTTTACATACGCCTGTATAGCATTTCTTATTCTCTTCGACTTTTTTCGGTTGCTGCTTTGGGATTCCGCGGGGGAACGCTTGGAAGTGATGCATGATGGGAAAAGTTTGACGTCGCCTTCGAACAAATTGGTTTTTTTCCCGGAACGTAATAAGACATTGTGTGGCCGCGTATTGTTACTCATATTCAATGAAATAGTCTAGCCTGATCATCGCCTAGGATTTAACTATGCATTAGCACCCAAATATGCGCGCGTTTGCTATTTTAATAGAAAGTGGGAAACAAAGTTACTCATAAATTTTCCGTTTTTCGATCCGTCGTCTAATTATTGAGGCATTCGTGGCGAAATGTCGACAGCCGTAGCCTTTCCTCTGAAGAGTTGATGACGTCACGAGCTCACGCCGAGCGGGTCACTTTTCTTCGTCGCTACTTTTCAGTACGTTGGCCTGGTTCAAGTGGTTCGTTGTTTTTTCCCCTCTTATAAACTATTTCTCTATGAAATTCCCTTAAATAATTCGGATTCCTGTCACTTCAGCCAATTAGCAGCTCAAATTAATTATTCCAAACTTCTTATAAAAACATTTAATACTGGGTAGAACATATCGCCATAGCAACGCCTTTGCTGTTGGCACGATCGAGGGAGACGACGAGTTCCCGATTAACGATTGAATGAAGACAAAATCTCATGACGTCTCTGACTCGTGAAACCTTCGCATTTTCTATTTTTTTGTGGAGGAAATTGATGAGTGGGAATGGAAGGATTTTTTGTTATCTTCCCCCCTCCTCCTATCCATTCCATCTCAATTATGAATAAATGGATCACTAATTCGGGTCACAGTAAATAAACCTATTGTTAGACATTTCTGATCAAGTTCGCAACACGATAAGTATCAGACATCGAAACGTATACTGCTCGTTAAGCACTCAATCCATATATATTTATTAGTGATTATCGTCAGCGTGCAAATGCAGTCCCTTTTTCCTTTTTTATTAAAATTCATGGCCACAATTTTTGCCACGAACCGTAATTATCAATCAGAATTGCTGAATATTATCTCTATCCCACCAATATAATGTCCAGCGTAGGATTTCTCGTCCAAATATTATTGTGATTAGGTATTTAGCAAAATATTTCCGACTTGACACCAGTTTTATTGTGAATTCCCCCGATTATTTGACATCACTCGATAATCGCTCTTTCAATAGTACAGGGAAATATTGAATAGACGCTGAATGAGATGGGATTAGTGTATTTTTTTGTTTGGCTTCTCCCTAATTAATTGTGGTGAAAAATTAAACCCAATACTTTCTGTATAGTTTGATATAAAGTTAAATTAACAGTTCCTAGTAACTATGTTGACAGCGCCACGTGAGCTTCAAAAGCTCGAACTAATGCTGCGACCTAGCGTCTTTCAGTGGAAACATACGCACGGGCGTATGAATGGCGTGGAAAATTCACGGATGTTACGGTGCACATGCAGAGTTATCGATTTGAATCGTGTCCATTTATCCACTGATGTGAAATGTGAGACCCTTCCACAGTGGTTTCTGAGGATAGCCTTAGTGCATAAGAGAGAAGCAACGGCAGGAGTCTGTTTGTTGATGCGGCTGTACGCCATAGTGATCTACCGCGTTTGCCCTGTTTCCAGAAAGCATGTGTTAAACAAATCGTCGGTATTGGTGCGATGCGAGGCTGTAGAAGCATTCAAAGAACGTCCTCTACATTCAATATAATGAATGAATATTATCTTTATCGAGCTACAAGTTAAAAATGCGCATTAGTAGGTTACTAGTCTGTTTACTTTTGTTCGCGTTGACCTGGGAAAGGGATTTTCGAACTGTCTTTCAGGAAAACGTTGCGTTTCCGTATCCGCCTTTACTATCGGAGCCTCCAGTTCATTTCAACTTCTCCTGGGGTGGAACAATATGGTGGACTCCGAAGTTAATCTTCCAACACTGTACAGCTAACGATCGGGATTAAATTGCTAAGCGATTACGTACCTATCCGTCAACTTATTATGATTTTTATTTTGTTTTTCTTGTGCACTGATATTCTTATAATAACGAACACTTTTCTGAGCATAAACTTGCCTCGATGCTTCCAAAGATATTTTCATTTTTCTGTGCAGCAATGTGTATCGGGTAGCAACCCCATCGATAGAGTTTCATTTCATTTTATTCTTATATAACTGACGCTTATCCTATTATATGAATTATGCAAATGAATGAAATGAAGTCACATGTCTCTCATATTATTATTATTATTATCGTCTAAAACCTCAATAGACCCCGCAGGCATGGATAGCTTTTTATGGAGGAGGCGTGGGCTAGCTACTTCTCTCTTCAAGTGAATGCATGCCGTGAGAGCGTTGATGATAGCCGGGCAGTGCAGTGCGATGGTGTGGGCATGTGCGTGTGGCAATTGCCCTCGGCTCCTTCTTTTTTTAAGGGATAGGGGCTAGCGGAAATGGATACGTCCTTCCATTAGTGAGGGTCCGACGAAGCCTTACCCCGGACTGGGTATTGGGGGCGGAGAAGGAGGGAATTGACACTCCCTTCCCCGCCCCCCCCCCCCCCCGAAACTCACAGTGGTCCATGTGTTACAGCGCGTGGGTGGACATCCTCCTTAATAAACTTAAAGTAGAGAGCACAGACAAACGCCATATCCATCGCACGGCCGGAATAGAACCACCGTCCACGTACCTGTAATCAGTACCGCACCAAACTCGGCAGAACGTTGGACCATCTCCCGTAACTCATCTAGATTCTAAATGAGTTACGGGAAAATTATTTTTATGGAATTATTGAAGCTCTAGATTCAAGAACTTCAATAATTGTCACATAACTGGAAAACCTCCTAATCCATACACTCCATCCCTCTCCGTATTGGCCAGTTAATCTTCTTTTATTATTTACATAGAAACTTGTTTATTATATAATATTGTCTTTAAATGTTTTTTTGTTGCCATTCTGTTATAGCTTTGTTCCCATGTGGTGATGTATTACGATGTTCAGTATCAAACACTAGCATGTGAATATTAGCGAAGTTCTGTAATTTGCATATTAGTGTAACAGCAGGATGGTGCTTAATGCTGTACATAGTGCCAAATTATCATATTTAGGAATGTGATACCGGAATAGCGGTGTAATGTAAAGTAAATATGATTCTTTGGTCATTAATGTGTGCAATTGTTTTAATATTTTGTTGGAAATTTTTTCGTAAATTCAACCCCCGTCCGTGTCACCCCTACTGGATCCAGTCGCCAGTGACATTCGGTCTCCTTCATATGCTTAAACGACATCCGACGCACAGCCGGAGTGTAACCAAAGTCCAAACAATACTATAAATGCGAATGAAAAAAGATGATTCCATTGCTATAGTGATAATATTTACGATGATTAGTTTGAATATTCATTCCCTCGGGAATAAATGTTTAGAATCAGAATTGATCGAAGGCGCCATGAAATATTTTACCACTTGTGAATACTTTTGCATACCATTGGTCGTAAAAGGGCGAGTCGACGCATGCGCAATCAATGTCGAAAATGTTTAATCCTTAATTCAGATATTTTGCGGTCGTGGTCAATAAAATAATAAATTATTAAGTTTTTGCTCTCTTTAAATTCCAGTATATTCCATTTGTAGACCTTCACTACACGCTAGTTACTTGAAGTAATAGTTAATTTTTGTGATTAATTTACTTAATGTTAATTTTTTGCTTCCGATTGAGAATGTTATCTTACACTAAAGATGTTGCAAGGAGGGCATACTCTCATTTCATATTCCTGGAGATATCAGATCGAACTCCTTTCGCCTTAATTGTAATAGCAGGGTTTAAAAGGAAATCGGAGAAAAATTAAATGATCTTTTAAAAAAAATTGCCTTCATGGTGGTGAGTTGATATATAAATTAAAATGTAATGGACGCCATCTATTATTCTTCTGGATAGCTAATAGCAAACTACCTTGCACACTGTATTAAAATTGAGTCTGGCTGTTTCTTAGCTGCCTCAATGTCTATCAGAGGTTAATATTCATCATTTCGTCAGAATGCGCACGTTATTTATCATCCCGAAATATTTTCCTCCATGATTCAAGGATTGAATAAGCAAAAAACCGAGGAAAGGTGCGTGAAACAAATGACAACGAAACTGCGCCTTCCAAACTTTCACTCCAATTCAAAAATCGATGAAATCCAATCGCGTTAAATTACCGAAGTTTCGCAATAATTTGTTTTAAGAACGGTTTCCATTGACCAATGGCTACTCTCTCGCCCTCAATGGTTAATTTTCGCTTATATTTTTCTATTAACGGCCTTAAAATCCTCCCTCCCCCTTTAACTCTAGAATTCATTCATCGCCTCTCCCAACGCTCACTCCATCAAATTCATTTATAATTACCCTTAACTCCCACTTCGACAGTCCTGACATTGTTTCCTTCCTCAACATTAGATAACCTTCCCGCCACACCCGATCTACCTCTTTACTCCACATTCCTACACCCAGGCTATCTGTAATTAAGCGCTCTCTTTTCCATTGACTTTCTTTTCTAATAAATTCTCTTCTTCGTGATATTGATCCGGTTGCTCTGACACTTAAAAATTCTACTCACCTCGCTTCAACATATTTCTCGCATAAATGACTAGATAGCCGGATAAATGTTTGCTGTTTTCTTTTATTCTATTTAAATTTGTAATTAATAATTATTATTTAATTATTTAATATTTGTCGTAATAAGTGCTCTTAAAATTGGCAGTCTTGCTGTGTGTGTACGTCTTTATTAAAATAAAATTAAAATGAAGCCAATTGCCCACACTCATCCTCCACTCCCATCCTCTTCCCTTTTTTTATTTCTTGGCTCCCTTCCCCCCCTCCCCTCCCACCCTCTTCTCGGAATTTCACCCCCAGGGGTCAAGTGTAATGAAAATATTTGGAGTTCATTAATTACGTAAGGAGTAGCGGTGGGGGGTGGGGAGGAGGATGTATATGGCTGAAGGGGATGATGATGGATGACGCAACTGCTTAATTCCCTTCCTGCTTCCTCGAACGACACTCCGTCGCTCCTCAAGCCCCATGTCCTCCGTTGTGTTCGCATTCGTTTACGAGAACCTTTGTGCACAAACATGTGTCCCCTCCACTACCCCTGGCGTTCCCAGTGTCATGCTTCATTCACATTACAATTGTTCCAGCGATTTTCGGAACTATCGTGCATTCACACGACGATTGTTAAAACCTGTGCTGTCCTCTAGTGCTGACATCTAAAGTGAACGGGAAATTGACGGTTAGCAAAGCTGTTGAGGTATGCAGAGACAAGATACTACTGTGTTCAACGTTTATTTACCGAATAATTTTTCTTCCGCCCATATTCTTCCTTCCTAGGACAAATCCATGAAAAATAATAGAGCTTCACGAGCTTTTCGTCTTTCTCATGTCGCTTCCGTTTCCGGTCTCCCAGCGTCTAACCATCGTAAAGTGGCAACGTTCGGAACTTCAAGAACTATTGGGAGGACATGCATTCACACGGCTAGTTCGGCCAACTATCGTTAGGACGATCGCTCGGACGATCGTAATGTGAATGAGGCATCAGGGCCGCCTTCCAGAACGTTGCACTAATCTTGATCCCGACTCAAACGCGACTCGGTTGCCATGGTGGTTGCCATTGGGACCTCATACGAGTCCGAATTCAATTTGAGTCGCCATGTTCCAAGATTCCGCCACCATCGCTTCACGATTTTAAAATGAAATAATCTCGAATAAATATTTCCACGGTTGATAGTGTACTACAGTAATGCTAGTTTTTGAATAGCAGGAGACCATGAACGAACATAGTTCAGGTAATCGTATTAATCCGTGAATTCGTGTCAGGGAGAGCCTTCCGCTGGGAGAAGGAATCGCTGACAAGAGGGTAAGCATTAACGAGGCGCACGAGACTGGAGAGTAGCTGAGAAGCGGTGAACCCCTGGCCGTGACGTCATCAACTTATTCGCGAAAAGGTTTAGGCTTTCATTATAGCTCTATTTCACTCTACACTAGAAAAAAATGGTGAAAAAAGCCATTTCTGGAATAGTTTCTAGGATTCGATTTAGTCTCCCACGTGTCACATTGAACCACAAAGAACAAACAACTAGGAACCACGGGAGACCAATGCACAAGGGCAATGAGCCGCTGTGAAGTGTTGATGCGTTGATCGTGGCGTCATCTACTCATACGCGGAAGGCTCTCGTTGACACCATCTACGTCTACATAATACCCTGCGAGCCACCTTTAAGGTGTTTGGCAGGGGGTGATCAATCGCCAGCATGCAGCTGCAACACGACTCCCACATGCACACCAACGGTCCAAAATCGTCACGCATGCTAGCAAATTAAACTACCATATGCTGTTAACATAATAATCAAATTCAGAGACATGCATTAAGTGTTACATAAGTTAGTAGGCTTCACAACAAGTCATCTAAACTATTACGAGTTCTAGCGTTCCCGTTATAATCTCTTATTGATCGTGGAAAAAAGAAATTCTGAATCTGTCTGTTCTGCAATTTTATTAATATGATCCGTTTTCTTCACCATTCCGAACGGCAGGAGAAATAATTGGTGAGAACGAATCCGTTCGAGAATTGTGTCGAGTAGTGGCAATTGAGTCATCCTCCTGTCCAGCTCCAGCGGTCTCTCTTCATTCCAGCGAGAGTGGAGGCTCCAGCCACGCTCTTTAAATTCAGACGGATTCCTGAATCCGTCTGAATTTAAAGAGCGGCCATTTGCAACAGCAATTTACATACATGAATATTTCCACGCGGACACTCGGCTAATTGAGTCGTTCCGTAGAATTTCCAGCCGCGGCGGCCTCATTATTCCCAATGCCACCATTTTTTGAACGACCGATGAAAAAACACACGAATCGCGTAAATGTCTGAAACGCCCAAATATATATATATGTGTTTACCTTCTGACTCACACATGCGCACTGCCTTGACGCGAGTCGCATTTGTTTTTTTTTCTTCCGTGGGGACAGATTGATGATCGGACTCATCAGGAGTATCACACGCCTACAATCACGTTTTTTAACACGTCCGCATCCAGCGAACTTTTTTTTTATGATAATAATAATTGCCTTTATTTGCATATAAAATCTTGGTCCATCTAAGCCATATGGCTTGTCATAAGGTTCCAGTTATTCAATACAACATGTGGCACTTTGAAAGCATAGCATTTATATTACAAGTTTCAACTTCAACTTTAGGGGCTTTTAAACAAAGCTATGATAATTTAATTATTTTGTACATTTCAGATTAAAATAAAGAAATTACAAGTTTACAATATCACTTATTAACCAATCTTTCACTTTTCTTTTAATGTCGGCCAAAGATTTGAGATTACATAAAGCCTTTGGCATACAATTAAAGGTATGAGGTACAACATACTTCGGCAACCTTTTACCGTGCACGTTATTATAAAAATAAGTTTTCAACAAAGGACTGTTGCGTTTGTCCATAGAATGTGTATTATTACATTTAATTTTGTGCTCATTTTTGAACTAGTTCTCTGTAATAATGAGCCAATTCAGAATTTTATTCACAGTTAATATACCTATTATATTTAGTACACAGTGATTTTAGGCCAGAATTACAAAAATAGTTCAAACCATCTGTACCAATTAACTTCAATATAATTATGAAACACTATTTTTTTTTACTTTTAAGGTGCTAATAGACTACGAAGTGGAATATCTGCGACGTAATGTCGGAGTGAGAGTGCGGATAACTCGAATTGCTAATTCCAGAAATCACCGACGCGACTTTGTCTTTTGTGCAAGGAGTTAATGGCAGAGGAGAGAAGATCGTCCGAGGTCTGAATGCTCTGCATAACCGCTCTCCAGCCATACAGTGTGTCATGTGATGTTGATCTAATGTTGTAATTCGTTTAATTTTTCATCGAGCGAAAAATAGAAACTAATCAGTCACAACTTAATAATAATAATAATAAAATGCCTTTATTCGGGCGACGTTGAGACTAAAAATTCCCCTTTTCCACCTAACCCCTCGATAGCGTCAATGCAAACATATTAAAAAATAATAGACAAATGTTTGCAATACAAAGGTTATACAATAAACAATATTTGTGAAATTTCAAAAATATGAAAAACTGCATGTGAAAATTTTGTGGAAAAAAGATTTCTGTTTGTTGGAAAAAACATGAGGATAAGGGTGTAGTATCCTTCAGCGAAAAAACTCACTGCAGGAAAACGCCCATACTTAATGCCCACTGAGAGAGGGAAAATAGCCAAATTCGAAAATTTAGCGGATGAAATAAAAATATATATGAAAATTAAATCATGTTAGCATTCACCCGTTGGTAATATACTCAGAGGGAGTAATGCTCCATGCATTTGAAAAAGGATTTCAGAAGCGAGGAATTCAAACAGCTATGGCCACCCTCGGGCAAAAAGTAATGTGTCTCCAAAGTTGCCACATTGTGAGGGAATTCGTGAGCCAATAAAAATCTGACATTGGATGGGGCGAATGGGGTGGTTTCCTATTATTTCTTTATTGCCTAAATCGAAAGATTATTACTCCTGGAGTACGCATTTCACGCTATTAGATTTTCAAATGGCGATATCTATTTTTCGCGATTAAACGAAAAGTGAAAATTTTCAAGCGCGCGAAAACACGACGGCTAAGTAGGAATGATGGGAAAAATCCGTGTGATGTATTTCTGGTTCCCGCTGCCGCCCTGTGAGGTGACCTTGAGGCGAGGCTTTGAGTGCTGATACGACGCAGGCTGCTAGCAGGTAGCAGAGTACTCTGCTAGCACGTAGCGCGTGGCTTAAATAAGGATTATTAATACCCTGTCAAACGAAGGAAACTTTCCGAACTTAGGCAATTTTAATGGGTGATTATTAAGAGATTTTTCCCTGAGCTCTGTGCCTCATGCATCCAATGGTAATCTCAGACGATGTAAAACTGCTACCTACTCGTATAGAAACTACGTCCCTGTGACGTCACGTGGAGTGGCATCGCATGGGCACCAATCTGGCCTTTTTCAAACGAGGTTAAAATTGACCATTTCCATTCGCCTAAACAGGGATTTCTAAAACCAAATAATTTAAAATATTATGAATACACTAATGGTGGTTAACGAATCGCAATCAATGCATTTAATTTTCTTTGATGAAGGAAACTACCCTATTCTCCTCCTTAACTGCTCAGCCTAGTCCTTCCATAGCGTATGTGAAAAGTATCCCTATTTGGAGGAAAGCAGCTGAGAAAGTGTGATAAACCGATGGTGGTAATAATAATAACATAGGCACACTCATCCGCCAATGCTATTGGCTTGGGGCTGTTGTCAGGAGCATTTTCAAATGAGGAGGTACGAGAATGGCGGCTGCCTGATGAGCCCGTGAAAGTTACGACTCCGTTAAATCACCGCTTCACGTGCTGCCAGCCGAGTGAGTGATTCACGAATCGTATTTCCTAGCCAGTTATGAGGAATCCAGCCAACCAGCCGCGGAAACGGTGCCCCCTGGGAGGAGAAAAAGGAACTACAGCCAGCGGAATGGAGGAAATGGAGGAGGCGGTTCATCTATCATACAAACACACACCCTTCCGACTACTCACTCAATCACTAAAAAAGTCGACTCAGCGAAAAGAAACGTTGCCGAGGTGGATATCGACTTTTAGCAACTTCCCACGCTCTAGACACGCAGCGGTGTTCATGTTAATAGAAGTACGGTAAGTTGGCACTTGATATATATGGCTTGGGCAGTGGAAAAGAGAAAAAGACATTTCCGTAGCAAGTTGGATCAAGAGTACACATTGAATTCATTTCAAATGCAAACATA
The DNA here is from genome assembly GCF_921293095.1 of Ischnura elegans. Taxonomy (NCBI): domain Eukaryota; kingdom Metazoa; phylum Arthropoda; class Insecta; order Odonata; family Coenagrionidae; genus Ischnura; species Ischnura elegans. The sequence goes on along the minus strand of NC_060247.1, from coordinate 136,855,366 downwards.
TTCAAAAGAACTGGCGTGATCAAGAAAAAAGTTCAAGTTATTTTGCGATTTTTCTGATAATCTCCAATCATTAAAGGAAAAATCATTTCAACTCTTATCTTCATAAATATGAGGAATAATAAAACGTATTTACTAGATCTGAAGCAGTTATTTACACATTGAAACGCTGAAACAGGTCACTATCAGCAATTTTATTTCACCCTTGGTTTGAAAAGGCAAGTCAACTATCTCCCATTTGGAATGTAATGAAAACTTCTTCTCTGTCAGAAATTCAATCTTTTTAGTGTTGAAAAAATGCAGTAGAGTGAATAGAAGTGGACGCCAAGGCCATTAAGATGTCCGGCGAGAGTTATTTTGGCGATGACCAATTGCAACTACAAGTTATGCAGGGAAGACATATATGTTCGTAGATATTTTCAATTGTTTCATTATTTCTTAAGGCAGCTTTCTCGACGAAAAAGAAATCTTCCTTATCCAGTTTAAGCTGGGGGCATTGCGACGCTATGTCAGGGACGTCGTCGACTTGAGGGAATGAGAATGATTCAATCGAAATCAAAGCGGCGAGAAGAAATAAACATGATTCTTTTGTTTATTCATTATGTGCTTTTCTTCGTTGTCTGGGAAGGGAAGGCGAAGATTAAGGAAATATCCGATAGATGGCAGCCCGCATCACGCGCTTCGAGATTCTTCTTTTTTCTCTTTCCAAACTCGATTCATCGCTTAATTTCGTCTCTCTCTCTCTATCTGTTCCTTCCCCGAGAGTCCCTCCCCTGTAATGTTTACCTCATGTTTTCTTTTTATTTTGTATTATTATTATTATACGATCGTCTTCATCCCTCGACTTCCGATGATACTGCCCGTTTGATTGTGCAGCTATTTCTGTCACGTGACTTGCGGGAATAAAAATGAAAGTATTATGAAGAAGACTTATTTGCAAATGCAACGAAAACATAATTATACTTATAACATTCTTATCAAATTGGAATTCTCATTGATGATCCTTTTTCTAAAGTTTAGAATTAAGTTTCCTGTTTACGCCAGCACAACGCTACTCTCACAGCATAAACAAATGTGCAGAAGGTTGGAGTGATCGCAAAGATCACTGCAAAAGCTGATGCGTGCGCCCGCCACGCGTGCTCAATATGAACGATTTCAAATGATCTCAGGATATGCATCTTGGCATTCAGTGTGTGTCCCGCGTGAGAGCGGGCGTGTCTCCGCGGCCATCTTGCCTATACTTGTGCTTCTATTGTATCCATTGTACACCTATCTGTTGCATTTTTATCTCTTCGTCCATCGCTCCTTCTCCCTACTCCGGTTTTCTCCCCGCATAAATCCCTTTCAAGATCCGAGCAATGATCCATCAACTGCATTCGTTCTGTTTGGATCGTATGTTTCGCATGATTACAGCGGTCCGGATCATGCGCTGGCCATTAGGCCCAGCGCACACGAAGCGACTATTTTGTAACCTCAGTTGGGAATCAGTTGCGTCTGCAACCAGTTTGCAACTGAAACAAAACTTCTGTCCGCACACGGGTGTAATGACAAAGGGCTGGTTGTAAATCAGTTTCGTCTATTGTGCAATCAGTGGAGTGTTTATTTAGTGGGGTACGTATTGTTTTTTAGCCCTTGCCTTGGCCGTCAGCGCTTACTATCACAGTCAGGCGAATAAGACGCTGTGAACTATTATCATTACCAAAGACGTTAGATAGTTTGTGTTTGTTTAGGACTTCATGCTTCTCTACTGCTCCAACGAGCGTCATGTTGAGTTCTTGATCATTCAGTTTGAGATCGACACTAAAAGGCCGTCAAAATACCACCAAAACACCACGTGGTCTCGTGCAACCGAAGTCTGCAACGCAACTGCAACCGCGGGCCCACGGTTGCATGTGACTGGTTTCAGACTGATTTGAGATCGTCAAAAACCAGTCGCCTCGAAGGCGCCTGTTTTTGACGAATATTTAATCTCACCGTCCATCAGGAGTTCGGATTGCGTTCCGCGGCTCTGATGTTTGTTCATGTGTGTTGATGCGCATGCGCTCCAAATGCTCGCCCCGAGCGCGTCTTGCTCTTCTTTTCGCAGATGTTGAGGCGTTAGTCATTTGTCATACCCGTCTCCCCTGGCGACGCGTTTATTGGGGCCATAAACCTTGAGCCGTAAACAATGAAATCATGGGCTCGTGTCTCTCTCTACCTATTTCCGCCTAATTCGCTGATTACACTAAATCGGATAACGTATCTCTGAAGACTAATTCGCAGTTAAGGACTCCTTTTGATGGTCCCGCCCTAATGAGCGTGCATGTCGCATTAGAGATGGGATCATTCCAAGTGCCGTGTGAGTCTCCTTTATGGACGGCACTGCGGGTCGCGGATGAAATTGCTTTCGTCAATAATTCGCCCATGCTCTTCTAAGTTGAGTTGTTGCGCAGAAAGTTTACCATTGCCGATGCAAATGCGACCTCCACTTCTGTAGTGATTATTATTAAAGTATTTTTTCCGATTAGGGTCGGTTTCCATGGAGTATGTACGAATTGTTCTGGCTGCCTCCCATCTTCAACTCAAGGACTGCCCTCTTCAATTCACAATTGGGCCCAATCCCTCTCATATTACATATGAATCCTATTCTTTTCCTTCCTCTCCCTCGTTTACCCAGCATTCTTCTCTCTAACACTGTTTTCAACATCCCCTCCCCACTAAGTACTCGCTCCATCCCTACCATCTGTCTCCACGGTATATCACCTGTAAACTGTCTCTCTTCCCCCACCATGTCCAGCACTTCGTCCTTCCTACTCCCCTCCGTCCACTACAACCTCTCCATTCTTCTCTGTGTTCAGCTCTCGAAGGCTTAGTGTCCACGTAACGCACCGTAAAACGCTACACTCCATATCACACTCTTCGCTAGCCTCATCTTTGAAGTCCTACATAAGGACCCTCATCCAATCCAATGGTCTCTCAGTATCCATCACAATATATCAATAATAAATCCAAAAATACTCATGAATTGTTATGAAGTGTCAACATGTTTGCCGGCTTAGGTGGCAGCGGGGGTAAAAACCTTATCTTACATCCTAAGGTTGTGGGCTCGAGTCCCGCACGAGCCACTCAAGGCATGGGTGTTTGTGTCCGTCACAAAACTGTCGGCCTCGGTGGCGGCGGGTATAAGTCCTCGCCCACCGTACCGAAGTTCGCAGGTTCGAGTCTCGCCTGCCTATAAGTTTCCCCTTACAGGACATGTGGGTGTGAGAAATGGTCTCTTGTTTAAACTACTGATGTAAAGGCCACATTGTGCTGTTTTCGGGGGTGATTGAGATAAAGAAAAAATAAATTAATAAAAAGAAAATATGGAAATTACAACTCGGAATTCAATAATCTCGAAGAACTGGCTGACACAAAAGAACCATGCATAACGTCTCTGTCATCTTGGAATCATAGCTCACTACTGATCAGTGGAACCAAATTAAATAATACTGCGACATAACACTTGCAGATACTCTAAGCCTTCGAAGGTTCCATAAATAATTTATGACACACCTCAACGGAACATTTCAACCTGGTGGAGACCCCGATAACCCCAAACCTCATGCTTTCTCCGGTAATGGCGAGTTTAAATTTTAAAACAAATTTTATCCATAATACATATTTTTCATATTATTTCGAAAATGATGGTTCATGTTCAAGTTATTTACACAATAAAATATTTACCGCTCCTTGTTGCATTTATTATATTTGCATTGATCATCTACAAAATAGTCGGTGATAAACGACTCTACTAGTAGTCATGTCAAAAATATGGAAAACGTGGAATATCAAATAGATTTTTATCGACAAAGGCTTCATATCTAACGCTGTTACTGATTTCTACTTTATATCTACACAGTATTATACCATCAGGAGTGTTTGGGAAGTGAAATTGAAAGTATTGTACGTATGTATGAAGTGGAGGGAGAGGAATGAGGAAGTGCAGTGGATGCTGGAGAAAGGGGTGGGGAGGAGTCAGGAGGTTAGGATGGACCGACAGGAGGCGGGGATGTTGAAATCAGTGTTTGAGGCAAGAATGGCAGGTTGAGGGAGGGAAGAGAATATGATTCAATGACGAAATGCGCATGGAAGAGGCACCTCCAAGATGGGATTTGATAATAGTGGGGGGGGGTGGGAAATTCACCCTATGAATATACACCTAAACCGATAGAGCCCTCTAATCGATACCGACGTATTAAGCATCGAGCGATCTATGAGGGTTTTTTTTAAATGAACAATACTTAGGTAGCAAGAGTTGAATCACACAGTTTTGGCGGAACTGACCGTCGCATGTCATTCACAACGTCCGCCAAGCCCCGCGAGAGAGAAAAACCAAAACAAATGACATGAGGATGGCGTGGGCGAATCTCTGATTCGATCACGTTCAAAACCACGACTCGCATTCCCACAAACACAATCCACGACCAAACCAATGATTTGCCGTCGTCCACAGATTGCCTACGTATATCGACTACAACCTATTGGAAACAAGCGGACGTGAGGAAAGGGATTCATATTCAATAAAAATTGATTTCGATTTTAAATTTAAAAACGCAGAATTTTGATTTTTAACTTGCTTAGTTCAAGAATATTTAAAATATATTGGCTTGCAGAAACATTATGTATGTGATTCTAATTCTTCAATGCACTACACCCACACTATAAATTATAGCAAATTAGGGCCTTCACCTCCTCCACTCCTCTCCACACCCAACCCTAGAACGCACGCTGCCCTCCTTGTTTCATCTCTTGTTTCTATAGAGTAAGTATTTGTGTCCACTATTGTTTACAATGCTTTACTATCTCCATTTGACCGACTAGACGATGGAAAACACAATGCCTTTGATTTTGTATTAATAGCGTGGGAATATCTATAGAAATAAGTTTACTGAACTAACTTTTAGAATTTGAAATTGGCATACGTTCACCTCATTTGGTTCTTCTTTATGAAAGGACAATTATTACTAATGAATCCGTTTGTTATTGTTTGAAATCAATGTCATACTGACTAATATACTTTCTTTACATTTTTAGGTAAGCGTGAGCCTTCATTAGATGCTGCCAATCTTTCGCTGAGCAATTGGAGGGCTAAGTGAGTACACACAATTGAAGCGCACAGCAGTTCTGAGGTTTGCCTGACGATCACGGCATGAACAGATAGTGATCATCTTCAAAACGGATAATTATTCAAATTTCTATCTGTTTTGATAAAAAAATTATTATTTCCGATCATAATCCTAACTACCGCAATTACGTTATGTTTCTACTTGCGGATAACTTATGGAAAAGGATGGATGGATGGATTTAATAGTATTAAACAAAAATACTATTAAATCACAGGAATAGAAGAATAAACAACTTTGCTCTTTCCACGTAGTAATTTATTAGCAGCGACCATGGATTCGTTACAGAGTAAAATTATCAAGGTATCAAGGCAACACTTTGATAATGTTACTCTGTAACGAAACCATGGTCGGTGTTAATAAATTACTATGTGGTAATAGCAAAGCTGTTGATCCTCCTATTCCTGCGATTATGGATTTCCACCACGTTACGCCCGCTGCTATTAATTACTATTAAATCAGTTATGTCCATTCGAATATAAGTTCCAATGGTAGTATAAAGAAGCCTAAGGTATTCTGTGCCGAAACTTAACGTATTCCTTCCATTCCATGAGCGGAATGTGCCCGGATACATTCAATGTTCATTCCTTTTTCGCTACAGTAGTCGCCCCCTGGCTGTTTGATACATATATAGATATGGGTGGGGACTGGTCAAGAGGTATCGCTTTAATATGTCGAATGTCTCGGGCCGAATGACTTTCACCAGCTTTCCATTCACACCGGGCGACTCGCTTTAACCTTTTGCCATCCCTCACTCATTCGGCGACGCCTGCCTCAGCAGCAGCCTCCCTCCGCGTGACACACTCTCTAAGTAAGTGGACCACGATACACATTTGCATGAGAGAAACCGCGCGTCGTTTCCTTGGTGACCGGTTGATTGAGCAGTTGACTGACGATTGATTGGTCGATGTGACGCTTTCGAACCGAAGGACTCGCTTTCCAATTCATTTCACTCCTCCAAATTATCGGAGAAATTACGTGGTTTGAAATTAGAAGGAGGTTATTGACCATATCCCAGTCTATGTTCGATATGTTGCCGTCAGTGTGCCGTGCTTTTGGGCCAGGGACGGGCCGCGCAACTATTTGCTTTTCGGATACGAAAATTCACTTTGTTATTTCCACTTTGATGCTTTATTTCTGAGCGTGATTTCAACGCCATTGAGTCTGTCATTATCAAGAGCATAGCAGTGTTGGTCGCCTCTATAGAGTGACTGTGGAATGTGAATGCATTCACATCCGGAAACCCTTTCGCTCTCTTAAAATACATTTTTTCTAATTCCGTGATCCTACTCCCCCTCCCCTACAACCCCTGTTTTTATCGTCGCCCCTGGCAACCCTCCTCCCCTTCTTTCTCTTATTGCGATCGCGTCGAAAGCTTTGTCGCCTTCCCTCCCCTCACCCTTTCATCGACGTCATTTAACTGGAGAGTATATTTTTGAACCTTTTTTTTTTATTTCGAAAGACATTCCGGAGGTGTGAGAAGCGATCGGAAGTTATAACACGTGTCGTACAGTGCTGCTTTAAATGTAGAAGACGGCTGAGTTTAATGAGAAGTTCCCTTTCCCTTGGAGGAGAGCATCGTCATGTTATTCCGCGGATAGTCTTGGTAGAAGAGTGGAGGGGTTAGGAAACCACCCCTCCGCACTTGCACCAAAATATTTAAGAATACGATTACATCTGCGAATGCGTAGAATTAGGATTACGGAACTAACGACTGAGAATAGCCAGTAAGGCAATTTTAAGGGAGCCAAAATGCTACTCAACGATGATTATGAGCCATGGAAGACAGTCATTTTACTGCTTACATTTATGAAAGTCCTCTTGTTGTTCGAGGATCGAATTCCAATACCTATCCGTTCGGCTAAATATCCCTCTTATTTGATACATTTTTGGCGGAAACATGAATTTCAAAGATTATATATTGCGTGTCACTCTGAGAGATATGTTTAGAACGAAGCCAGCCTCCGAGTTTCTAGCGGTGCCTAATCCATGCGTTTTAAGGTTCTCTGCTCGCTCGCTAGCAGTTTTTGACGAATCGCGCTGTTTTCCTGTGTCTCATCTCACAGTTCATCGTTTAAATCATTCTGCGAAGCATCGATCGTCGCGATTTGAAGGCGATGAGTTGAGGAGAAGAAGAAGGAGAAGAAGCAGCTGCTCTCTGCCCGCCCCTCTCCCAGAATTACAAGTGGTGGGGATAGAAATTTATCAGGTTCAAAAGTACTTAAAAGGACGTTTGCCAAGGTCTTCCTCTCGGCCATTCTGGAGCCAGCTTCTATCACAAAATGTCCCCTTCGCCCAAATTGCCCAAGACAGTACTATCGGCGAACCAAGAACATTTGAATTCTCAATTCGGCTATTATATCCCTTGTACAAGTCGTATTATTTGTACGAATTATTTACTAAAGAATATTTTGATGCGCTAAATTTAAATAGTCTTAACACCCTTAATTTCTTTCGTTTACCTTTTGCGTCTAAATATTGGGTGGACTCATTTCCATGCATTGTTACTCTGAAGTTGGCCTGATCACAATCTTAAAGCCTTATTGGCCAATTTACTTCCTGAATGTAAACAATGACTGTATTGCCGTTTGCATGGAAGAATAGCATTTTAATATTATTTTCATACGTGTCGTCACCCGCCGCGAAATTAAATGGGTTTAGAAATGCCAACACTCGAGTCGCTGGCTGCAAAGCGATCCGAATTGCACTCAAATGAGCTATATTAATTAGGGCTCTAAAATCAGAAATTTATCTTTTGCAATGACGTCATGCATCTAGAATTTTGGTTAAAATAGTCGCTTTCGCTCTCTCGGGGGACTCTGCCCTCCCCCCAACAATTTTTTTTAAAAGAGCAACGCTTTTCTAAGGGAATAAAAAAGTGAAATAAATTTTCTATGTGACTGAGAGACTCTTAATTATTTGCTTCACATGCAACGGAAAACTTGAGCGTAAGTTCTAGCATAATACTCAATTTATACTTAATATCATAACAAAATGATTTTACGAAATACAATTAACCACAATTAATTAAAATTTAATTGATAGAGCCTTGCATAGAGCAAGTGAAAGTTGAAAAATTATAGTTGTAAATACCAGTTTCTGAAGAATTTCATCGCACTTTTGGGATCATATGGAACATTTAATTGAATATTTCGGTAAAATTTACAACCAATTTTGATAAATGCAGTTAGATAAACACTTTTTATATGGCTAGCATCAGTTCGGTAAAAACTACTAAGTTCAAACGCATAATAGAACCGACGTAGCGTGCGCATATGACAGATTTTCCATCCAGAAAAAACATTGTTATTGTTGAAAATCATAAAATTAGGAGTTCAATCTAAGTTTCCACAAAAGAAAAAAAAGCGGAGAATAAATATAAATAACACTGGCCCCCCGCGCGGTTGTAACAGGCTATAACAATCGGGCTGATCGTTTTCCATTATGTATAAAGTCAAAAACACGTTTATTAATTTTATTGTTCTAATTACTCCACCAAGCCGTTGAAATATGAACAAGATGTGGCTGCAATTTCCTTTCGCAAGCTTAAGAGAGGAATGTACCCACAATTTAAGCATTACGTAGGAACTGATTATCAATATCTAGTGCAGATGCGTAAGAGCGATTTTACGCAGGCTTTTTACATTGATGTAAGTTGACTTTAAGGTTCTAGGTGAGATCATTGGCATGAATTGGGTATGGTTTGACGAAATTTATCATACGATTGATTATTCATCGCGAATGATAACACTTTAAAAATACCTCTTATTAAAGTTTTTATGCGTCGGAATACAAAAAATCTCCTTTCAGCTTTATTCATATGGTAACAAGGCATGAAGAATTTGACTTTTCAAAAATAACATTGTAAATTTCCTCCCTTTTATTTTTCATCTTTTCGTTTTAGCACCTTTCTCCTTTTTTCCGCTTTACCTATTTCACTTTTTCTTCTTTTTTTAATTATAAATATGTTATTTTGATAATTTGTTTCCATCTTCCTTCAAATAATCGCAGCCCCGCCATCGGCTTTTGGTGCCCATTTTGTGAACTTATTTCCCTCAATTTTAAATGAATAGATAGGTAAGAAATAGGAAATTAAATGTTTTGAAAAATTTTCATGGGGTTTCAGAAGATTTTAGGGAGGTCAGTCATTTGACCTTTTTGTCGTATCTCTTCTCGTTCATCCCAAACATTTGTGTGAGTGAGTGGTCGGAAGTGGGCTTTATAGTATATAGATTATCTAATTCGTAACTCGCAATTGTCATATTCGATTGATTTTGTTGAAGCGTTGCCTTTGATATATTTCATGAGTGAGTTTACGTTTGGTTTCGGCGTCTGCCTTATCCGGACGAAGAAACGATCTTTATTGAATGATAAACTCCGCTGTTTACAGCGCTATGGTGATATTAATGAGCCTCTTAATATCGACTGAATTACACCTTAGCCTTGCTTCTCAAGTGCGCCATTGAAACGCGATTCATTCAAATAGCGTCGGCCCATTTCAACTTGCCAATTGCAGGACGTCATCTGCGCCTTTATTCGACAAACTGCGATCGATATCTGCGCATACATGGTGTTGTGTGTGTATAATTTCTGCGGAAGAGATCGACTTTGGGGCCCTTATAAGGGAAGGCCCGCCATCGGAACGCCGGATTTGCACATTGCGTTGCAAATGACTGTTTATTTTTAGAGGGGCTCGAAAATACCTCTTTATGCTTCACCGCAAGTCACCTCAATAAGGGGAGTGGCATGGGGTGTTAGGACCTATTCCTGTATGAAAAATAAATAAATATGTGCGATGGGGCTGTACATGTGAACAATGAGTCTCCCGTAACCTTCAGTTGAGTCCTTTACTATGATGGGGAAAACGTATACCTAAAGTCGGTTTGCTAAAATATCTCTTTCATTTTCGCGCGGGCCTGGTGAACATTATGAGTTTGCAAAATGATGTTTTTTCTCCGTGTCCCTCTGAAAGATAGCCGTTCTCAATAGCTGAAGCAATCTAAGTCTAGCGTCCTATCCTCCGAGTCCCCGCATTCTCTCGTCCTCATTCATTCTGATTCCTGCCCCTGGAGTAAGCCCTCCCCCCCCCCCATTATCTGTTTCCCCCCTTCCGCCCCCACCCTCAAATCCTCCTCACCTCACTCGAAGGGGTTCGGAGTTCGTTCGTGCATCCGTGTTGGTGTGTGCGTGCGTGCGTGCGTGGAAGCTCTCTCTCCCGTGAATAGTTTGGCCTCTCGATCGTTATCGATCGATATTTCTGCTTCCGACTCTGTTTATGTACGCGGCCGAGGAATGATGGCATGTATTCCAAGCTAGAAGGGCGAGAGTCTTTCTTTTCTTTCTAACCCCCCCCCCCCCATTATGAATCCCCCTCTTTTACTAATAGTGGCGGGGGTCAGAGTGTGCGGTTGTAAGGCAATGCGATGGATTCCGCCGTCTCCGTGTTTTCGGATCCATCCTACACCTATCGAATCTTTTACTCCGGGAATGATTTTGTAGAAACGAATGAACGTTATGTTGCAAATCGTCGGAACGAAATCAGAATAGGCTCGACTTTTGCTTTCAAGTCATTTATTCGAGGAAATGACCGCATAGTGACAAACATTCGCAAAGTGAAAAATGTAACGGCGGAAAAATCATTTAACTCAACCTGGATTCGAACCCGGAATCAAGTTGCTTCAGTATAACACGAAAAATATAACATAGATTTGAAGTGAATTTCGGGATGGCATTCACTCATTTTGTTTTGGTTCGTATCAGGAGATATCTTCTTCGCAAGATGGGTAAACCAGGGTTTTCCACTGCTCAGGGAATTTAGTGTAAAGTCTCGGGATGTCGTTCCTTGCGGAAATCAATATCACGACGCGCGAATCGAAAGAGCCCGAGATCACTGCTGACTTAAAGAGAGCTTGCGTTTTTTCAGCTCATAACATTAAATATCGACTGAAATCAAATTCTCGACCTAGTGTTCCTTGTTGTGGTGCTGGCGGTGTAGCGAAGATTCTGCGCAGAGGTTCACGGTATTTTCACCGCGTTCGTCCAACTGTGCAGACGCGACAGTTTCGCCAGGATCGCATCTGCCTTCTTCAGTGAAAAAACCAGCTGCAATGCACAAGGCGAAACTTCCGATTTGAATGGTATTGTTGAAGCGTTGTTGGTATTGTTCCGCGTTTACACGCGGTGCAAACCTCTCCAATGTACGACTTAATTGCATCTCTGCGCATTCATTTCTAATAAATACGTTCAAAAAAATAGTTTGATTTTGTATATTTAAAAAAATGCATATTTCTCAGGGTTTGGTTCTTCAAAAATGTTTTAAAGAGATCGGAATGATCGATTAGCGATCGAAGTGTCAGCGAATAGTCAGGGAATATGATTTATGCCTTTGAGGATAATCCTGTTTTCGTATTTTTGACGCCTCATTGTGAGGTATTGAAATGATTCTTTTGCGACTGACATGGATGTCGTTGTTGTTGCTCCTGTCAGTGATCATTGCCTCGACTCCGTCTTCTTCTTTGCGAGGCGTGTCCCGTTACTTACATCGCCATCTTCCATTCAGGACCGCCGCCTCCATTTTATTCTTCTCGCGAAAGTAATCGTTGGCTTTCTTTTTCCTCTCTCTCTCTCTCTCTCTCTTTATGCTTCCGCTGAGAGATGGAGAGAGTGGATAGGCAGCGGCTGTCTTTCACCCCCCGTCCTCTTTCTATCCACCCCTTCCTCCTTTTAACGCAATAGGGTAGTTTCCTTCATCAAAGAAAACGAAAGGCATTGATTGCGATTCGTTACCTACCATTAGTGTATTCATAATATACAAATTATTTGGTTTTAGAGATACCGGTTTAGACGAATGTCATGGGTCAATTTTATCCTCATTTGAAAAAGGCCAGATTGGCGCCCATGCGATGCCACTCCACATGACGTCACAGGGACCTAGTTTCTATACGAGTAGATAAGAGTTTTACATCGTCTGAGATTACCAATGCATGCATGAGGCACAGAGCTCAGGGAAACGTTCCTTAATAATCACCTATTAAAACTGGCTAAGGTCGGAAAGTTTTCTTCGTTTGATAAGGTATTAATAATCCTTATTTAAGCCAAGCGCTACCAGCGAACAGGGTACTTTGCTACCTGCTAGCATCCTGCGTCGTATCAGCGCTCAAGGCCTCGCTCCAAGGTCACCTCACTTGCGGCAGCGGGAACCAGAATGACGTCACACGGACTTTTCCCAGCATTCATACTTAGCCGTCGCGTTTTCGCGTGCTTGAAAATTTTCACTTTTCATTTAATCGCGAAAAATAGATATCGTCATTCGAAAATCTAAAAGCGTGAAATACGTACTCCAGGAGTAATAATCTTTCGATTTAGGCAATAAAATAATAATAGGAAACCACCCTATTGTGATCATGCCCTTCGTGGAGTCGCCTCTCCAGGCCACTTCATTCCTTTCTCAAAACGGCTCTTAGCAGTATGAGTTAAGTACTAATTGGAGCAGACCGGATAACATCCGAGCTCACTGAAGTCGTATCAGGGCGCGCAAACTCTTAATGCTTCCTGGCCTCCCCGCCTTTCCTTCTCTGCTATTGCAGGTATGTCATCGGCAAATCATCGCACGCAAATTCATCGTCTCCATAGATTTTTGCCGTTGAGGGAGTGGGTGGAGCGTATAGATGCCGATTCAAAAGGTGCCGGGTTCAAACCCGAGGTTCAAAAGGTGCCGGGTTCAAACCCGAGGTTCAAAAGGCATACGGACTCCCTGGATTGGAATTAAATGAAAATTCTCGGTATAAATTAATAAATACTATGCACACTAAATGCGAGCAGGTCCGAGGGAAGGAATGAGCCCTCACTGGGTGACATTCACGCGCATGTGGTTCAGTCAGGGTGAGCTCTACCCTCGCCTATCCGAAAAACGTAACTGAGCGAGTGAGAGGGTGGGTGTATGATCTTAGGTTTTCCCGGCGTATCAGTTGCAGAAAAGTTTCTCGGGTTTTCCACCGGTTGATGTCGTCCATGTCTCCCGACGTTTCGATCCGCGACTTGCTGATCATCCTCAGGGGATCATTCGTAAGATCATTCGGAAGATCCCCTGAGGATGATCAGCAAGTCGCGGATCGAAACGTCGGGAGACATGGACGACATCAACCGGTGGAAAACCCGAGAAACTTTTCTGCGAGAGGGTGGGTTTATACTGGAGAAGTTCTATCTTTGATGTTCACTGTTAGATGTGTTTCTCATTCGCGCGAAGCATTCTAAACTCCTTTCTTCTCATCTTGGGAAGAATGTCTTTTTTGAGCGGAGGGAGTCAGTTGGGTGGAGGTGCCCTCAAATTTATCATCCCTTCTCATCCATATCCCTCCCCTTCTCTTGGACCCTATTCTCAATGCTCTCTCCCTCTCTCCCTCTCTCCTTGTCGCCGTGTCCAAGTGCTCTTTTTTGTCTGATATGAAATAATTTTTGATGGATGCGAGTGTTCCATTTTTCACATGCCCTAGGCACTGGGCCGCAGGCACTCCTCTTTTCTTGATCCAGGATCGCCCTCTGACGAGAGCAGGCCGAAAACCGCGTCAATCGCCTGGTGGCGGGAGTATTAGGAATGATTAGAGTCCTTTTTTGTCGGGCGACTGGAGGAAAAACGAATACTTATATTCATATACTTTCGGAAAAATGTCTCTCTGTTATTTTATCGTGTTTGTGGGGCCTGGAAGCATGGTCACTTTCTTAGACGATGCTCTCCGCGATATATCTGTTCCCAATCGCTCCGAAGCGTACTGCTTAGCCCATCGAGTCTTCCATGGCCCTGGGAAATTCCTGCATCGACTATCTAGAGCTCTATGTTCGTTCGTGGCAACTCCCACCCTTCCTTCCTTCCAGCCGCGACCCCTTATTTGTACTTTGTCATTCCCTCTATCAGTTCCCCTCTCTTCATCATCATCACTCGTCAACAAGCCGTACTCTCCTCTCGATTCTTCATCAGCAAATTTGTTCGCAGTATCCTTTTCTAGTATTTCTTCTCTTTCACATCTTTCTTTACTTGTTCCATTAATTTAAAATGTTTTTTTTTCGGATGGCAGCCCTAATTTTAGAATTTTCCACTAGATATTCGGGTCATTCTGCCGTCAGTGACGCGAGTGGCGAATATTGTAATTACCCTTTCAAATTATGCACGCTGGTCGAGAGGACGTTTATAGGTCGATTGGTGGTGGAAGAATCCTCCAATTCGCAATATTTGCGTTCGCATTGCAGCGAGAGATCTACCTCCTCGGAGTGCGCACCGTGATTCCTGTTGCTCCCGCCAGAGGTCCTTCCATTCGCTCCCCCTTGTAATCCACCTTCATTGAGATTGTGCGCGAACAAGGGAAACTAAGCCTATTAATCACCGTGCACAAGCTCGTTGAAAAGTGGATTCCTCTCGTTATGCCGAGTGTTGTTGGATGATAGTGCATTAGTGGGAAAAGAAAAACCCGCTCGCTTTGCCCCGACCATCAGTCTCCTTCCGCTGCTTATCTCCGTTCGTTGGGAATGTCCTCAGTTCCGTGTGTTGTTGAAGAGAGGAAAAAATGCTCGCGTCCTCGTGTGTGCGTTTGGAGAACTACCGATAGGGAGCGACGTCTTTAAAAGGAGACTTTGTGAGGATGGCCAGCCAATTGGGTCGGATGTGCCGCGAGAGCTGTTTGATGCGTTTACCTTGCTAAAGCGTGTCCTCCACTCGGACGACTAAATTAAGCCAATCACTCCCCCCGTCCACTTCGTGACACGTGCTTATCGTGAACTAATGCACTCGCCGTGAATTGAGTCTCCATCCGTGCGAGTGTGTGCCACATTCTCGACCTCTCTCCCCATCTCTTTCGTTCTTTCTTTCTCTCTGCGTGGCAACCAAATACGAGTGAGTCCCTCACAGGAGCACAACTGTTCCGCACCCTCCCTTTTACTCCCTCGCAGCATGCAAACTTAACCCTCTCAACCGGAGATTATATGATTATTTTCCCTTTCATTATGCAATAGGGTGGTTTCCTATTATTTTTTATTGCCTAAATCGAAAGATTATTACTCCTGGAGTGCGCATTTCATGCTCTTAGATTTTCGAATGACAGTATCTATTTTTCGCGATTAAACGAAAAGTGAAAAATTTCAAGCGCGCGAAAACGCGTCGGCTAAGTAGGAATGATGTGAAAAGTCCGTGTGACGTATTTCTGGTTCCAGCTGTCGGCGTGTGAGGTGACCTTGGGGCGAGGCTTGAGCGCTGATTCGACGCAGGATGCCAGCAGGTAGCAGAGTACCCTACTATCAGATAGCGCTTGGCTTAAATAAGGATTATTATTCCCCTATCAAACGAAGGAAACTTTCCGAACTAAGGTATTTTTAATGTATGATTATTAAGAAATTTTTCTCTGAGCTCTGTGCCTCATGCCTGCATTGGTAATCTCAGACGATGTAAAACTCCTATCTACTCGTACAGAAACTAGGTCCCTGTGACGTCATGTGGAGTGACATCGCATGGGCACCAATCTGGCCGTTTTCAAATGCGGTTAAAATTGACCTTTGCCATTCGTCTAAACTGGTATTTCTAAAACCAAATAATTTTTATAATATGAATACACTAATGGTGGGTAAGGAATCGCAGTCAATACATTTCGTTTTCTTTGATGATGGAAACTACCCTATTAGCGATTGTTCCTTATATGAAGAATAGAAATAATTTATTTTAATTAGTGGATGTTCATTTTTTCTATGTGAGGCCCTAGGTAAAAGTACAGTAAAACTCGCTCATAACGTTCGCGTATGTACCGAAATCCCTCCTATAACTGGTTGAGTTCCCGGTACTTTTGACTTGGCTAAGATGGAGCATGTTTATATCCCCTATGTGACGAGTTCGGATGATACCTTACGAATTTCCCGCTGTTTCAACCTTTTCTTTGGTCCCTTGGCGAATTATTTCCTCATTTTTGAAGAAATTAAGGCCATATTCGCTACTTACCGGTTCCTTACCTTATCATCAGTTGTTTTTCCACATAATTCAGACCTCATATGTAATCAACTCATAGTTCTGCTGTTGATCTTAAAATCCCTCCCTTAGCAGCCGTTTGGTGGAAAGGGTGGCACAGCGGTGAGCGGGGAAGGTAATTTTGAAGAGTTTTAGCAGGAAGAGTGTTGGGTGAGCGATTGAGGTAGGATATGAGATTCATTGAATGAAGGGCAGTTGGTTTTATTGAGAACTGAAGATAGAAGTCCAAAGTGGGTTTGGCTCGGCTAACTCGCAAAGCATTCCATGTGAACCTACCTTATCTAGTACAACACGTAAATAGTTCTATCCAGATATTTCTCGTTTCACTTTACATCTGTCAATCGATTCCGCTCCTCTTACACTGGATATTAACTTTCCTGGAGCATTGGCACGCTGTAATTCTCGGTTGAAATAACGCTCTGAGTGTACTGCCATAGGGCTGCCATTTCTCTCTCCCCCGTTTGGGGCAAAAAACTGACGAATGGAATGTGTCGACTCTCTGGTGTCCGCTATTACTGTGTACGATTTTTGCCCTTCGAAAAAATGCAAATGAACTGCTGTCACGTTTTTCGACGTTATTAATTGCGCTTAACGCCTTTAATTTGTTAAGAGTTCAAATGATTGACCCCGTATAGGGGGGTGTGGAGAATCGGAGAAAGCATTTCTGGATCCTACTACGGCGCGTGTTTTTTTCCTTGCCTGCTTGATGAATAGACATTTCGAACGCCCTCTCGTGTGTGTCTGTGTTTGATGGGTGGAGGCGATTGCGAGGGCGACTTTTTGAAGCTGGACCCTGCGATGTTTCGACGCGACTCCCCGTCATCCCCCAACCCCATGTTCTCCAGTGATTTCTTTTTTATTTCAGTCCTCCACATACCTCTCCTTAGGCACCAATCCAGGCGATTTTATGAGCCTATCGTGTTCATCTAGTGTCTGCGTCCCACGCCTAGGGGCGTCGTGTGGCGGCGACTCACGTCCATCCATCCTTGAGCTATGGTCGTCACTTGTATTCATTCGGTCTGCTCCACGAGGCCCCAACGTTCTCTCTCTCGTTCAAATTCCACACATTTAGGCCTCTATGCGTCGCATTTGATCGAAAGGAAGGAGAAAATTGTTGTCTATCGCGCAACCACGACGAGGTGAAATCCGAAAAATGCAGATTATATCGCCAAATGTCCCTGATTACGTTCGCTATAATTCACATGTTTGTTTCATATTCTTTGAAAATGCATTTCCTTGATGTCCCTCCCGGTTCCCCAGTTTCTTCCGTTCCCCTTCCTTCGCTTTCTTATCTCGTCGCCGTCTTGGCCGACTTCCTCCACGAGTTCGATCCCTCGATTTCATTTCTTCAGCAGATAAAACTAGACGCGGCCAAGTGTGTGGCGTTTCCTCTCCTCGCCAGAATGCAGACATTGGTGAATAGCCATTTGCATGAATTAAATGTGGAAGGCGCTAGTTTTATCGTTCCCTCCAGTTCATTTTTACGACGACGGCTCAAGTTTAAAAAAGTTCCGCCGCAATTTCCATGATTAACAGGAAAGCGTAAAGTGTCGCGGTTCGGTTAACGACGCATCCGTCGTCCTGTGAGTGGAATATTTAGCGTACGGAGAGCGTCAGTTAGCCGGTCTCAACTTGCCTTACCGTTAGCCGTGTGTCCTCTAGGATAGGAATATCCCTCTTTAATAACTGTTCCCCACAGACACGCACAGATGGGTCACTTAGTGCTCATCTTGTATTCCCATTAAAAAAAAGCAGACCCATCAACCCTTTTTCGGAGACCTCTGTTCAGAGTTTTTTCTCCTCATTTCTCCTCCGCCGGAGATAACAGCAACTCCCCCTCGAGTCCCCTTCTTAATTGTCGCCCGTAACTCTTTGGACGGTGAAATATTCTTAAATCTCCTCCCATATCTTCCGGTAGGCTCTTCAATTCTTTTCCTCCTTCCTGATTTGCATATCTGATTAGGGAAAAGGGGCTTTTTCTGTTCTGGAAAACCTTCAAGGGGTTTAAATGCGATGCCAACTTTTTGTATTTTTTTTGTGGAATGAAGTTGGGTATAGTCGTCAAGGTAATGGCACCCTACAATCTACCCGTGGTTGAACCTCCCAACCTTAGGAGGTTACGTTATATTCATTCGTAGCCAAACCCTCCGAACTGCTGATTCATTCCAAGGGCTTCAGATGGGGACACTTCGCCATTTTTTTACCACTTTCAATTGTTATTGAGCTAAAAATAAACAGACGTGTATTCTTTCATTTGTGGATGAAACGCCCGCTCTTTAAGCTGTTTGCGACGAAAAATCGACGGCATCAACCATTTCGCGGGTAAGTTGATGACGTCACGATCTCGCCGCCGGCGGATGACCGATTATCAGCAAATCCTTAGCATTGCGCATCGCTCGGTTGTTCAAATTCCTTTGAGCGATTCCTTCGCTCGTTGAAAGGCTCTCCCTGAGCGAACGCATGAACCAGAAATCTAGTGTAAAAACTTTTCTCGGGAAACCGCGCGGGTAAGATTATAAAGAGTGCGCCGACGTTTCGGGTACCGACTCGCTACCCATTGTTATACCATCTTAATTCACGCTGGAAAAAACGATTCAGAATTCGGGGTTGCAAGTTGGTGCAAGGTTTTACTTTAGATCCAAAATGCAGAAGAATCAGTTACTTTGAGGAAGTCCGTGGCATTATCTACTTTTTCTCTACGTTTATGTAAAAAATGGACTGAAAACAGGCTCCGCCATTTCGTTGTATATCTATGTTTATTGATGAAAAAAATCTTTAAAAGCCCTTCAAATGGAAGAAAAGGAAGTGCCAATTAATATGGTATAACAGTTTTATCCATAAAACTATTCATTAAACCACTGCACGAGGATAAATTTGTCAATTTTCAGAAAAAATCGAGGTTGGTCGTTTTACGCTAAATTTGTTCAACTTTGACCTCACATATATTGTAAAAATGAAAGCACAGGAAAGAAATAATCTGGAAAGTGAAGTGGAAATCTCCTTTATTTTATACGCAACGGTCGATTATCTGGAGCTTCTACAGTAACGTTGAGTGTCATGTTATTTTTATTGTCTTATGCTTATGGAGTACTGTATTGAATTATTTTCGCAAGCGTTGGATGATCAACGGTTATTTTCACCATTATCGTTATTAGTGGTAACAATTTGGAAATCCCACTGAAAATCAGTTTCATTGATTGTGTCTGGCGCAACTTTATGCGTTTAAAATTAAAGTGAAAGAAAGCGGAAGTTTTTTCATTCCAAATTAATTCATTTGCCAAAAAGTGAAGGAGATTCCGTAATAGTTCAAGCGGTAGACCAAACTCGTGGCGCTCATTTGGAAGATCCGGATTCGAATCCCGGCGTAGGCAAATTATTTATGTAATTTTCGCCCTCTAAGTGCACTTTTGAGTGATTGCGTTAAGTTACGTCTTAAGATTTATTCCTTAAATGAAAGTTTACATCAATCGAAAAAGAGTGAAACACACGTGTTGTTTTTTTTCAATACCCATTCAATTTCCATCTAATTAACACGCTTGAGTTTTAATAAATATTAAAACGCAACATATTAAGCATGTCGTGGAAGAGTTCATTTTGCGGTTTCGTGTATGAATTACTCAATGCTTTGAGTAGGTAATCAAGTACACTTGGCTGTTAAACGCAGTGGCACTTGATAATGTTGCGCTGACAACGAAACGCGTCTCGGAATTACATTTTGCGGAAATATTGTGGAATGTCTCCTTTAATCTGATAATATTTGGCAGCTTGTTGATAAACCATCGAGACACCTGACTTACGTATATACAAGAAGGTGGCTCGCATTTGAGCCGTCGTCATCTATGAATCGTTACGCGAGTGTAGGTGTGCCGTTGTTGGGGCAGCAGGGGATATAGCCCTCCTTCCCCTTTCACTGATGAAATCAGCAGCCATCGGAGGACTTTTTAACGGAGACCTCGAGAATCAAAGGGCTTGGTCACTTTTTAAAAGGAGTATTTTTTTTTTAAGATTTATTTTCGGGCGGATGCCTTGTAATAGGTCGGAATTTGGAATGATTTCCCCTGGCTCTGGGTAAAAAAAAATACGCATGTGCGTTTTCTTTCACCCTTGTCGCTTCTTTTATGGGCACGGCCTGTGAAATAAGTGACGTGCAATGCAGGGGGGTTTATTTTCTTGTTTTTCGTTCGAAAAAAACGTGGGTTTTTTTAATTTTTTTTTTCATTTGATGAAATTTATTCCACTTTTTTGTTTAAATATAAACGTGTTTTCAGATTAATTTCATTTACCTTACCTAATATTATTTGAAATCTCTATTGTTTATATTCACCAAATAGCCCGAAACAGTTTCGATATTATCCCAAATCGTTAAAAATGTATCCTACAGCTGAGCTATCAATATAAATGTTAACTGTGGAAAATGGTGGCTCAAACTGACTGCATCCTTTTCATAACGAGAATTAATGTAAAAATGCATCGCCATTTGCTTCCGAAATGTGTTGAAAATGTTAGTCTATAGCTAATTGGGAAGTGGACAACTTTTGAGCAACAGCAACATTGTCCCCGGAATAACAAGCGAAGAAACGGCCAAGAAAGAGACTTCATGAAAGCACTGAAAAATAAGAAGTCGGCAAGACAGCCGCTGAACAACCCTCCCAAATTTTTACACGGAGTGTTTGTGGAATTATTCTGTTAGTTCGTGGCAGATTGGTATGCGTCGCCAATGACGAGCTGTTTTACATTATTTAAACGCCTCAAAGCCGCGTCGGTATCTTTTTTCGTTGTTAAGTGTTAAATATAATTTTTTGCTGATTTTGTTTGACCGCACCTTTCGTTATCTTCCCCCCAATTCCTCCCTTCCGACTCTGCGATCTTCCGTGGAGGCGCGCGACGATAGAGAGCAAAAAACAAATGCGTCCTCGCTCGGAGCTTAACGGATCATTCCCCGCAAACTGGAAATAATGGATAACTTTTACGAGAAAAAAATCGGTTTCGCGTTGCACGTCCCTCGAGTGTGAATGTCTTCTTATTACTCTCTTTCTTCTCATTCCTCCATCTATGCGATGCACCCACTGGTGGCTATTGTCCTCTCTTCCGATATACGAGAAGCATGTAGGATCCGCGACAGAAATGCTAAATCTTCGATAGTTAAATGGAGTCCACTGAATGGTGGCGTCACATAGTACACCAGTCATTCTTTCATTATAAATTGCGATAA
The DNA here is from genome assembly GCF_921293095.1 of Ischnura elegans. Taxonomy (NCBI): domain Eukaryota; kingdom Metazoa; phylum Arthropoda; class Insecta; order Odonata; family Coenagrionidae; genus Ischnura; species Ischnura elegans. The sequence goes on along the minus strand of NC_060247.1, from coordinate 136,834,011 downwards.
TTTAAAAATTATTAGGCGACCCATATTTTGCGTTATTATAACCGTCGACTGCTTCTCAAATATTCTACGATTAAAATCGACATCCCAAACCCTTACGCAGATAAGTCGATGACATCACGTGATCATTCCGAGCGGATCACCGCTTCTCAACAACTCCTCGGCCTTTTGCATCGGCCTCGCTTGGTTTATTGATGTTTACACTCTTTTAGGCCTTATCTCCTCTCAGAGTAATATTGTCTCTTTACCATTTAATGATTAACTCTAATGGCGTCACAGACTCATGATATTTGTGCATCAATTTCGCGTTTATTTTTTATTTTTCACTTGCGAGAGAATGGCTGAATGAGATGATTTTTTACGTCCTAACTCATCTTGCATCTACTAATTTCTGTCAATGAATGGAAGAATCAGGTCTGACAAGCAGAACTGACCCCCAATCCAAATCCACGTACATGGTGACATTGAAAATTATTCTCAAGGCATATCTCTGAAAATAGGTTAGCGGCAGTGTCCTAAGACCCGGCGCCATGCACCCGTTAAAAGAGGCTTGAGTACTATGTATCGCGCCATCAGTTAGCATGTGCAGTCCAGGAATCATTTCGGCTATGCTTCACAGCGACAGGGAAGAAAATTGTTTCTGCATTTTTCTACAGCACACTGTCCTTTTAATTTTCCTTTTGATGGAACATAGTGAGGCCAATGGTGTCGCCTCGTTTGTTCTCGTCCTCTGATTGGCTGCTGCCGTGCTTCGCCTAGGCTCGTGGTCAGTGACGGGAAGCGCAACTCTTTCCTACAAATGATGGCGTCCTCGAGTCATCATCATCTGAGCTGCCGCCATCCCTGAGCTTGTAAGTGAACGATATTCCATGGCCGTTTATCGTTAATCGTGGTGCGGGGGAAGTTGTTGCTGCTCTTAGGCCGAAGATTGGCCTTCTGCATTCGATCTCCTCTACTTTATTTTCTTCTTTTTTTACCGTCGTTATCCTCATTATTATTATTATTATTATTAGTGCCGTGAACGCCCGCGCCGCGGCGCCGCTCTTAATCGCGTTCGCGAGTAGGTGTAAATGGCGGCCGATGTATATCATTTTAAAATGCCATATAGACGTGTGTCCGATGTGTGCCTTTCAATGAGGCAACGCCGTCTCCGTGGAAATCGTTTGAGGCGTTCTTCGTTTGTTTGCGAGGGCGTCATCGGCTCTTGACGACGCCCTTGTTGCTGAAAGCGAGTGAATTTATTGCTTCGATTAGTGGAGGCGTCCATTCCATCGCTATTTCTTTGCCCGATGAGGAGTGTGCTCTCAAGGCAAGATGTCGGCGCCGCGCCGTGGGGGTCTCCTCCTCACTCGGTATTACCGCCTCTTTTTTCCTCATATCTCTCGGCGCAGACGGCTAATTTATTCCGATACGGACGAATCGGACGTTTTACGATGGAATCATAGCTCTTGTGGATGCATATAATATAGGCTTTTAAACGCTCACGTGCTGGTCTCCGTTGCGTCGGTAGGAGTAAGTGGCTGTTTCCTTGCTGCTATAGCCTCTCATTCTGGATACAATGTTCACACCTTGGCTCGCGGTGAAATTGAAGGCTCCGCGACATTTCGCTCTCTGCAGGCAGTAACCTCTTTTCACCCTGTCTCCTCTGAGGGGGCTGCATTTCGGCAGGGTTTTATTTATTTATTTATTTGCAACAAACCCAAAAACAGTACATGAGACCTTTTACTTTGGATTTTTAAACAAATGGTTAAATAATGGAGTGTAACGAGAAACAAAAACAAAAAAAAACATGATTAAATACACTCGGATATCACGTAATACTTCACTTCTATGAACGCCTCATCCGCTCATTTGTTATTTTGGGAAGGGTGGAGAAAGAAAAGAGGGATTTAGAGAGGAAGTTTCCTGATGGCGGTCGTAAATGATGAAATTGATCATGTTATATCAACAGAAGGAGCTTTGATGGAATTGTAGGTAAGAGGTAGCCGGTATGTAGGTAAGGGATATCTGGATTACTGATAATTATAATCGGTGGAGAGGTAGATCACGGAATAGGGGTCTCAGTAAAATATCTATCTAATTTCTCTTCGACCTGGAGATATTGTGAGGCACTAAGGTGAAGTGTCTGTCTGAAAAATACCTGTTCTTTATTTTTAATCTAAGCCTTGCACCCAACCACCGAGTGTATAGCGGTTCCCAATCTAATGAGTGTAAAATATGTGTAGCTACGCATGAAGCAGTTTTTTGGCGAATCGTACCTCTTTCCTTTGTATTTTATTTAGTTCGCGAATCAAGTGAGTGTTAGTGTGTCCCATCCTATAATATGTCCCCGCGAAGTTGAAGTGCGGCCCGACGAGTGCAAAGTAGCACTTCAATGTTTCGTCCGAAAACCTTCCCACCGTATGAAGAGACCCATTCCCGTTCGAGGATCGAGTTTCTTGCGCAGTCCTTCGGTGTCCATCCAAGCGAAGAACTTGATCGAGGAAACATCGACGCGTGTCGGATTCCAAATCAATCTTTCCCGCCTTAACCGTTAACGGATTGAAAAAAAATCGTTATTATTATCATGTGGATTCGCTCGTCCTGTTCTCGCATTGCCGTTCTTTGGATGTGAGTGGCGTAAATCATACTCCAAACGAGGCTACGAGTCCTTGGGGTGCCACTTTTTCATTCGTTTTAATTATCATTCAAATCGGCGAGGCGACGTGGAGCGAATCTTGCCTGCTCGTGGGTGAGTTGTGTGCCGTAATTTGAGAAAAGAATGCTTAAGCGCACTCGATTCCCTCGTAGCGTGAGTGTGTGTGTGGGCTGACTTTGTTCCGTGTTCCTTTGCGGACGGCCAGAGACGAATGCATAGGTGAATAGACGCCAATAGACGAACGGGCGCACATTAGCCGATAGATGTCGCGCCCAACTGCAGCTCACATTCCTCAAAGAAAGGCCATTCCATTGTCTAGGCTTTAGTTTAGTGCTATTTAATCTCGTGTGAGTGGCACGAGGCTTATAGGGTAGTTTCCTTCATCAAAGCCTGCCCGCCAGCCTGTATCGTGGCCTCGCACCAAGATAGTCTCACACAGCGGCAGCCGAAACCCGAATGACATCACACGGGCTTTTCCCAGCATTCATACTTGGTCGTTTTCGCGCGCTTGAAATTATTCACTTTTCATTTAATCGCGAAAAATAGATATCGTCATTTTAAAATCTAAAAGCGTGAAATATGTACTCCAGAAGTAATAATCTTTCGATTTAGGCAATAAAAAAATAATAGGAAACCACACATTGCCCACCCATAGGCTCCATTCAAGCAAAGCTATGCATTTAAAATGAATATTAATGACTGCAATGTCTGATATTAAGATCAAAACGAGAAATATAGTATGTTATATAATTATTGTTATTATTTTTATTCAATAAATAGAAATTAAAAACAGACTATAAAAAGCAAAAATGTAACAACCAACATTAAAACAGTTCACTTGGAGCATCGGAGAAGCTATGCAATAAAAGCTGTGATAAAGTAATCCTATGAAAAGGAAGAAATCTACAGAACTATATAATGCGCACGTTAAGTGTGCATTAACACTGAAAATTTTATTGCAGAGATTTGGAGGGCCGCGCAAACGTGACTGCTGAACACTCCAAGTGAAGAGCAGCATTCGTAGCATTGCTGGTGTCCGAATTATGTATCGTGGCACAGTTTTATACATTTACCACCTATTCCATTTAAGTGTTTCCTTATTATTCTTAAAAATTCTCCTCCGGTGAAACTAATAGTTATTATCTGCCATCGTTGATGTAATTGCTTCTTATAATTCGAATTGTCATTTTTAAAATAAATATCGGGATGCACCTTTCGTACATTGCATAAAACCTTTGTTTTTTTGTTTGTTACTTGTTTTAATAACAAGCTCTCTTCTGTGCGATTGATTGATGATTGGCTATCTCTCTCTCTCATCACTCCTTCCGCTGTTACATTCGCCTCCCCTAAACGCACCCCCCACTCCCTAACATCGCTTTGACTCCCTCGTATAATTGGAACATGGTCGCGACGAGGTGAAAATCTTATAATCAGCCCTTCGCTCCTTCGAGCACGAGAGAGAGACGAAAGACTTGAGGCGGTCCTTTGAGCTAGGCTGGGGCAGCGGGTCGCGTGGCACGTTGCCAGCGGTATAAATGGGGGAGAATAAGGCTGGATTCGTCTCTGGCAATGATAACAGCTCAAAAACACCATCGTTTAATTAGTACGGGATCGCTACCCAATTTTAATTGATTGTCGATTGCGATAGAGTTTGAAAAATGAGGAGACCAGCATTCCTATCGCGTTTATGTTTCAACGGCTGAATTAGAAAATGTTGGTGTTCATATAATCGTTTCTGTTTGATCAAAAGAAGGTAAATGTCGATCTATGTGTCAATGAATGGTTGTGCATCTTCTTCAAATTGTAAATCGTATTGAAGAGTCGCATTCTGTGCGAGGAAGATGGCGAATGGCGGCGAGGAGGGGATGCAGTTTTAAGACTAATTTTCAAACTTCATTAACCGTATTTATATGATCACTGGCAATGCATACATGCATTCTGGTTAAATACCGTCCTGTTTCTCCATTACATTTCAAATGCATGCGACCCAATTTTTCCTCATTTATATCACAATAGCTATTTGCTGTTATGACTATCTACTGGTTGTCAAGAATATGTCTTGTTGCTGATTTCAAAGAATAATGTGAGAAATGATTAGATAAAAATGTGATTTTCATGAAATCTCGATTCGTGAAAGTACATTGATTGAAATGATGTTAAAATCCATATATTCAGCCATCCGTTAAAAACATCGCAGCCCACGATCAAATATTGAAATCACTTTTAAAAAGGAAAAGTATCAAGCCGCTGCATTGGAACCAATATTACGGACAATCAGGAAGGGCCCTTCGTGGGCATGAGGGCCACTTACAGCGAATAAGATGGCTCATAAACCTCCTAAATATTGCATGCATTTGCCAACTATCATGGAGATCGAATGCCCTTATGCATGAGGGAAAACAGACATTCGTTGATTGTTGATATTGATGGATGGATAAAAGGTATTGGTCCAAATATGTCCGTCTAGCGTCTTCATGTTAATGTGCTATTGTGTCGCGTGACTTGGGTTCGATTTGCGAAATGGTGCGCTATTGGTGTTCATTTGGGTGCCGAGAAAAAATTAGTGAAAGATCAATGACCTTTCTTACGTGAGTCAAGTGGATATTTTTTTTATATATTCCACTGTATTTCATTGTAATGTGTGCTTAATATTTCATTTATGGCTCATTTTTGCTTAAATTTTCCACGTCACGTGACACATTGATTGCTGGATGCACGCGTTCACTGGAGATGGTGTCACTTGATCCTCCGCTGATCCTTACTCTTGATCCGTGCGTGATGTGTGTCACTACTACGACCTCCAACATCACTTTCTCTCGAGAGCAAAGAAGGCTCTATCTCTCTCTCTAAGAATAAACTCTTCTCGCCCTTCTTCTTCCTTGCTCCCTCCGTTCCGCACTTCACAGAGGGATGAGGTGGGTTTAGAAAGGGGTGAGTTTGGGGGGTGTCGATGTCACAGGGCTGCAAGGTCTTCCCGTCAGTGTTTTAGCCGCCACAGGGAGAATTGGAGGGTGGGGAAGTGACGTCTGACGCCTTTGAATTGCAAGAGAGAGAGGGAAAGAGGTTTTTTTTTAATTTCCCTTTACATCCCTGCGATGGGGTCCGTGCTACACGCACATGAGTGGGAGCGCCTCGGATGAAAATTAATGTCGCAATGATTCCTTCCGGAATGAGATCAATCATTTGGGGTAGCCATGATATAAAAACGTGTCCTTTCCAGTTGAAGGAATGAAGAACAAGATGGTTTCGCACGATCGCAATGATCGCCCCTGATTGATGTGCCCCCCTTACCTTGAGGCTCCGAGGTGATGATACTTAAGTTTTTTATTGCACATGTTTTATTTTATTTATTTCATCATGTGTTTCACATATTACGTATATTTAAAGCCACTAGTGGTTGAATGCACCATGACGAGGGGCGTGATGCACTATCGATTCTTTGAAGATGGTACAATGGAGGGATGGTCGGATGGGATACTTCGGATCCAAATATCCGCGGATGTTGCACTTCATCGGATACATCGTATTCAAAGTCGCGGAAGACATCGAATCTGGATCCGAAATTTTGAATAATAGCTTCAGTGAATTCAATAAGGGTGGAAAGAGTTCCGATTCTCTCTTCGAATGCGCCGTCGCATGCGATTCTTGTCCTACTCATGAACCGTTTTGTTTGGTAGATCTGAGGTTACGTAGGAGAATTTCAGCCGTGGAAAATAAAAATATCAAAACACGACTGGCATATAGTGTGACTCTTCCCAAGAGATTGAACAATCATCGGGGGAATCTATTTGCCAGGAATTTGAAAATACATTTGTATCCGAAAATATCCGATCCGAAAGATCCGGCTCCGAAAATCAAGGATCCTATCCGAATCCGAATCCGAAAAAAATCCTGGATCCGTCCATCCCTAGTGCAACGTCCTAGAAGGTACGAGATGAATATTTGCCTGGCAAAAGAACCTACCTGCCTATGGTATCGGTCTACGGGAAACACGGTTTCCAATCTGAAAGTATGTTATTAGTAATAGCCCTCCGCGTGAACGACGGTGAAATACGCATGAATTGCCGTGTAAAAAAATCCCCCTGGACCGGGAATCGATCCACGGACCGAACCTCGTGGACGCGAACTCCAAAGGAATCGTTGGCCTGAAAGCAAGAGGAGGGAGCGGGGTTTGGAGGACGAATAGGGTAGTTTCCTTCATCAAAGAAAACGAAAGGCATTGATTGCGATTTCTCACCCACCATTAGTGTATTCATAATATACAAATTATTTGGTTTTAGAAATCCCAGTTTAGACGAATGGTAATGGTCAATTTTATCCTCATTTGAAAAAGGCCAGATTGGCGCCCATGCGATGCCACTCCACGTGACGTCACAGGGACCTAGATGCCATACGAGTGGACAGGAGTTTCACATCGTATGAGATTACCAATGCATGCATGAGACACAGAGCTCAAGGAAACATGTCTTAATAATCACCTATTAAACCTGCCTAACGTCGGAAAGTTTTCTTCTTTTGATAAGGTATTAATAATCCTTATTTAAGCCAAGCGCTACCAGCTAGCATGGTACTCTGCTACCTGCTAGCATCCTGCGTCGTATCAGCGCTCAGAGCCTCGTACCAAGGTCACCTCACTTGCGGCAGCGGGAACCAGAATGACGTCACGCGGAGTTTTTCCCGGCGTTCATACTCAGTCGTTTTCGCGTTTTCGCGCGCTTGAAAATTTTCTCTTTTGATTTAAGTGCAAAAAATAGATATCGTCATAAAAAAATCTAAAAGCGTGAAATACGTACTCCAGGAGTAATAATCTTTCGATTTAGGCAATTAAAAAAATAATGGGAAACCACCCTATTGTGTGCATCAGGGCATCCCAAAGGCATTCAATTTTAATTATCTAATTCGCCTCCTTAGGAGTCGGTGCAGGCGTGTTGCAGGTTCTCTGAATCTGTCATTTGAGCCTTGAAAAGAGGAAGAAGCGCTTTCGTCCTGAATCACGCCTAAGTTTCCATTAGGAGGGAGAGGAAACCAATTTTTAATCCACACTGGGACTCCTTGGAAAGTTGGCCTAATCGCAGGCTTAATGCCTTATTGGCCATATTACCTCCTCAATATAACTCTAAACAATACTGTTTTTATGGAATAATACATATTAGTACTGTAATCTGCTCTTGGACCCTTATCTGAGGCACCAACTTTGTAGTTTATTTCTTATTTATAATCCCACAGTCCGTACATCTTAGTAAACGTATCCCTTGTCACAGCGGCCCCTGATCACAGTGTCTGTTCGTGAGGCGCATGATGGGCGATTATTCCTATATAGAAGTATTCTCGATGTTGAGATTAAAACAAATAAATTGGCGTGTTTCGCCACGGTATTATACTGTAATCTTATGTTGTTCACTCCTAGCGGCGAGAAAACCTGAATCAATGCACCACATAGCGCTGGCAGTTTGAATTTTCTTTGGATCTACAGTTTTAATTTACAGTTAACATCATAACGAAATGAAACTCTGGAATTCAATCAACTACAGTTACTTACATTTTCATTGATCTTAAGTATAAATTGAGTGTTATAGTGGAACATCCTCCAAACGTTTTTCGTTGCATATGAGAGCGATTTGTTTAGAGAGAATGTCAGGCTCACATAAAATTTGTCTTACTCTTCTTACTTCCTTTGAAAATCGTTGATTTTTATGATTATTAATTTTTTATTGCAATATTATTTTGTGTGGTGAGAGAGATCCACCCTTCAGCTCTCCTCTTCCTATATATTCCCCAAACAACTCACCTTCCCCCCCTTCACCACTTCCCGCCCGCTAGCCCCGAGTAACCATAATAATAAAGGAAAAAGGTGTATTCGTGGCGACCGGCCAGCCCAGCGTCACTGCATCCATGGAGACGAGTGACCGCAGGCGGAGGCAGCGCCTCGTCTCGTCGCGTGTCCGTGAGGCGAGCTAGTGAGTTGACGGCCGTCTGAAAGAGGACTGACTTGCCTTGGTCCTTCTTGAAGTTCTTCCAAGCGTGAGTGGCGTCTCGCTGCCACGACGCGACGGCCCTTCCAAAGGACCTCCGATCCTCGTCTGTTCCTACCCTACACGCCTTCGTTTGAAAGTCCCGAGATCAGGGCTCCGGGATATGCTGTAAACATCCGCCGCTCTTCATTTGTTCTCTTCATTCGATATTGTTGCGAACCGCTCGGAAGGGAGGCGCCTCTGCTGAAGCCGTTCATTTGATAGTAGATAATTATAATGACGGGTGCCCGCCTTCCTCTCTCATCGAATGATTATTTTATTATCTCTTTTGTAATTTCACTCTCTTAAATTCCGGCTTAACTATGATTATTTTCTCTCTTAGTGCAACATTTAAATAATGCCGAAAAAACTGCATTGTGGAAAAATATAATAAAAATAATATAATCGCTCACAATTTAGTGAGCAACTTGTGGAATAGGATTTTGATTACGTTTTATTCGTTTTCATGACAGCATGGGAATTCATTCACATTTTAATTTTGTTCGTTAGCCTTTATTCAGACAACTGTATCGATTTTAATGGTATTTAGGTTTTTGGATTTGCCTCAGCCCCGGATAACAGAATAAACATTTAAAATAAGTGAAAAATTAATCACTATCTTCGATATATATGTTTTTAGAAGTTGGTAACTCTCCAAAGGTGCCGGATCTGCTAATGAACCTATAAATGATGACTAAAGCATCCAATTGGATTCATCTCAGGTTTTCCACCTGGTTGGGGTGTTTATGTTGGAGACCTACCGACGTTTCGTTACAAGACTTCCCCGACGAAACCTAGACATCTGTCATGCAGAACACAGGGTGATGGAAAACCCAGGAAGAATTCACCCGAATTGTTCAAGTAGAAATTCTTCTTAAAAAATAAATATCGAGTTACCGTGTCGCTAATTTGGTTCGGAATCGAATGATCTGCAGCATCCGTCTATTTAGCATGGAGTGACCTCAGTCTACTCTTGGCCTATTTTTTGTTTCGACGGAATCAGGAGGAATCGCTCGAGTCCGCCCTTTCCTGCCTTCTTGCCTGAGTTAATTGCGCACATCGTCTCGTTGTTTTTTTTTTCAATGTTCGCCGCCGGCTACTTCGCGCCGTCGCCGGAAGAGGGCGTTTATACCTGTGAGTTGCCGTGCGAAGGAGGAGTGAGTTGCGTGTGTCAGGCACGCACACGTCTCGCCACTGATCCTCCCATTCTCGCCGCTTTTAATTCGACGCCTCAAATTGCTTCTTCGGCTCATTTCGCCTCTGCATTGATTTCTTCCCATCATCTCGATCTTCAAACATTTTTTTAATTTCATTTCTCTCTCGTCCGGAAATCGCTTAGCCACTGATCGCCGCCCATTACGGCTTCCTCCTGCGGTGATCACATTCTTGCTTGCGCCAAAAGAAATTCACGTTTCCTTTAAGTATCAATCAAGGGGCGAGGGGTGTAATTATTACCTTTAAGTCGATAGGGTGTAATCTTCCGCTCATACAGTCTCATCATTTCAACTCGCAATTCTTTTTTGTCGGGAACTCTCTTACCACATCCTCGTCTCGTCATTTCTTCACAATCTTCTCTTCTTACATTTCTACAACGGCTACTCTCCGCAGTTACCTCACCCCAGTGTTAGGGATATATTGTAAGCTATAACTGACTTTTCCGGTGAAGATGATGAGGATATAACTCTGAACTCGTGGATATATTTGCCTCGGAATTCATCGTGTGCTTTTCTCATTTATTCCAGTGCATCATGGGTACGATTCTAATTTGACGTTAGGTGTTACACTATTTGCACCAACTAAGTTTTCCAGATTATGGCAATAGATTTATGGTATAATTAATCTATTAGACGGATTCATACTGAAAACGCGATGAATAATTCGAAATTATTTTGTAACAAATACACCGAAAAGAATATTTGTGCGAGTAGAGAGGTTTTGTGCCCACTTGATTTAAAGAGTAGGTCTCAAGTGATTGCTCTGAAGTTTTTCCAAGTGCTAGAGGGTATTCCACTAGAATGTTAGTCTCCATAAAATATTCGTAAATCAAAGATACTACCTTGGAAGTGAATAATGTCCTCTCATGCTATAATTGAGAGTGAGGGTGTAGTGCATTGAAAAATTAGGATCGTAAACATAAAATCTTATGTAGTTCAATGCATTTTAAATATTCTTGAACTAAGCAAGTTAAAAATCGAAATTCTGCGTTTAAAATTTAAAATCGAAATCGATTTTTATTGAATATGAATCCCATTCCTCACGTCCGCTTGTTTCCAATAGGTTGTAGTCGATATACGTAGGCAATCTGTGGACGACGGCAAATCATTGGTTTGGTCGTGGATTGTGTTTGTGGGAATGCGAGTGGTGGTTTTGAACGGGATCGATTCAGAGATTCGCCCACGCCATCCTCATGTCATTTGTTTTGGTTTTTCTCTCTTGCTACCTGTGTATTATTCATTTTAAAAAAATCCTCATAGATCGCTCGATGCTTAATACGTATAGGTATCTTTTAAAGGGCTCTATCGGTTTAGGTGTATATTCATAGGGTGCATTTCGCAGATTACAGAGTATTCCAGAGTATTTTTTGGATTTATTATAAATTTATTGCGGTGGGTTATAAGAGACCATTGGATTGGATGAGGGTCGTTATGTAGGACTTCACTGATGAGGCTAGCGAAAAGTGTGATATGGAGTGTAGCGTTTTACGGTGCGTTACGTGGACACTGAGCCTTCGAGAGGTGAACTCGGAGAAGAATGGAGAAGGTGAAGTGGACGAAGGGGAGTAGGAAGGACGAAGTGCTGGACATGGTGGGGGAGGAGAGGCTTCTTAAAAATCAGTTATGGTGGAGTCAGGTTTGATTGGAGCGACTACTTCGTGGGGAGATGTTGAAATCCATTTTAGATGGAAGAGTGTTAGGTAAGCGATAAGTATAGGGAACGGAAGAGAATAGGTTTTACAGATATAAAATGATAGGGAGTAGGCCTTATGAGGAATCGAAGCGGGAATTCCTAGTTGGGAATAGGCCGAGCTATTTTGTAAAATATATAAACCTACCGTCACCGATAGACAACGTAAATAACAGATACGTAGGATTAACTTCATTTCGAGGACAGTGGTGATTCCGCTGTCATTTAATTTTCTCCACATTATAGCTAAGCATCGTATGGAGTTGAAGAAGGCGACTTAGCTGTAATTCGTGAAAAAGGCGATTATCGCATTTCTTGAAATGTTGTCGTGGCAACCCTCTGATAAGAATCTCATCTTCATATAATTAACTCATGCGCGCTAACTCTCTCTTCTTCATTCAGCCTCCTCCATTCATCGTCGTACTGCTCACTCGGCCTATTTCTGCATTATTTTCGCGCAACTTTCCCTGATTTCATTTTTCCCGCCGAGCGCCGCGTCGCAATGCGAATGCGCGCCACCTCCTTCCATTGCTTCGTGCTATTTCCATATTTTAAAAAATGAAGCTCGTTTTAAATGCAGTGGGGATAAGGGTGACTGCTTCGTAAATGAGCGCGCATATGCACGGTTGAGAGTGGCGCGGAGACTGAATGTTTTATTGGACCCCTATTCGGAATACGCGCGCATTTATTTGCGATGCAAAATGTAAATTTCATCCATCTTTTGCTTCCGCAGCAAGTAACTATCGGAGAACGACGCCTGTTATTGATTCTTCGGCGCATAGATGGCTGCAGTTGGCCGTTAGTGTTTGTTATACTTTATCTCTGGATTTGCGTGTACGCGGAGTCATTACAAGCACGGCTCCCCCAAGTAAGGAGATCGTAAATGAGTCTTACCGAGGAGACACTTTTTCATTGCTTTAAGGTCCGTTCTCGCCCCGCTTCCCTGACACCTTGCTATTTTTATTACCCTAAAATATTGCTTCAATATCCAAGCGTTTTTATTTTCTGTTTTAACCAGCCTCTCTCGACCGAGACATGAGCTGTTGCTTGCGAAGTCAATTGAATCGTTCTCTTATTCGGGCACAGAGGTATAATGTCGCATGTGTCAACATGTCGAAAAATCCCCCCCTCCTCATAGGTAATCCCTTCTCTCATCCAATCCTCTACGATGACGTCATAAGGTACGCATGTCCCTTGCGCCAACCGGAACCAGACTGCAATCACAGAAATGTGAACACGTATTGGACGCCGTTTGTCACTCATATTTATTCATTTATTTATTAATTTATTTGCAATAAACCCAAAAACAGTACATGAGACCTTTTACTTTGGATTTTTAAACAAATGGTTAAATAATAAAGTGTAACGAGAAACAAAAACAAATTTGAATACAAGTGAAAACAAACACTTCTATGAACGCCTCATCCGCTCATTTGTTATTTTGGGAAGGGCGGAGAAAGAAAAGAGGAAGTTTCCTGGTGGCGGTCGTAAATGCTGAAATTGATGATGATATATCAACAGAAGGAGCTTTGATGGAAATGTAGGTACGAGGTAGCTGGTAGGTAAGGGATCTCTGGGTCACAATTAAACGGTGGAGAGGTAGATGGAAAAGAGACGAGTTCCGTGTTTTACGGGAAGGGACACGGAGGGAGAACATTGAAAGAATGTCGTTAGACCTGAAGTGGCCATTCATGGTTCGGTGGAAAAACCTGAGGTCACTAAGAGTACGTCTTCGCCCTAAGGGCACTATGTCAAGTTGAGAGAGGAGATCATCAGCAGTGAGATTACGAAGGGAGGAGTTATGGTTTTTCACGATGTTTACGAAGAAATTAACAGGTCTATTAAGAATTTTGAGATTTGAGGGACAGGCTGAAGATCATATGGGCGAACAATAATCAATAAGGGGAAGAACACATCCGGAAAAGACAGATTTCAGAGCTAAAGGACTCCGTATTTCTGTAAATCTGTACAAAAGTCCAACAAGAGCCATCGCTTTGGTAGATATGGGCTTAAGGTGAGGGGTGAAGGTAAGCTTGGAGTCAAGAAAGACTCCCAAATCACTGTGGCATGTAACTTTCGGAATATGAGAACCGGCCCGCCCCCTCCCTAACCTTTCATTAAAATTTAGCTGACTCGTTCCCTTCATGCATTCTCCAGTGGTTATACCTTCATTTTATTGGTTTCATTATTTTTCATCCCGTGACGCCTATTTACATGATTTTCAGTTTGGGTCAAGAAAATACTGAAGAAGAGTGCTCAACCAACGAATACAACCCTGGGCACTCAAGAATAGGGTGGTTTCCTATTATTTTTTTATTGCCTAAATCGAAAGATTATTACTCCTGGAGTGCGCATTTCACGCTCTTAGATTTTCGAATGACGATATCTATTTTTCGCGATTAAATGAAAAGAGAAAATTTTCAAGCACGCGAAAACGGCTAAGTATGAATGCTGGGAAAAATCCCGTGTGACGTCATTCTGGTTCTCGCTGCCGCCGTGTGAGGTGACCTTGGGGCGACGATATGTGCGCCGCTGTGATTCAGGCTGCTAGCAGGTAGCAGAGTACCCTGCTATCAGGTAGCGCTTGGCTTAAATAAGGATTATTAATACCTTATCAAACGAAGGAATCTTTCCGATCATAGCCAGTTTTAATTGGTGATTATTAAGACATGTTTCCCTGAGCTCTGTGCTTCATGCATGTATTGGTAATTTCAGACAATGTAAAATTTATATCTACTCTTATAGAAACTAGGTCCCTCTGACGTCACGTGAAGTGCCATCGCATGGGCGCCAATCTGGCCTTTTTCAAATGCGGTTAAAATTGACCATTGCCATTCGTCTGAACTAGGATTTCTAAAACCAAATAATTTGTATATTATGAATACACTAATGGTGGGTAACGAATCAATGCATTTCGTTTTCTTTGATGAAGGAAACAACCCTATGGTCACTCAACTTTAAAACGCACCGTGTGATGCTTGTTTGTTAATATGTTCCGAGGTAATTATTTCCACGAACGACGCCATTATCCCATAGGGTACTAAGGGTCACAAGTTGAGTACTCCTTGCGGCTAAATATTTTTTCTGTTTAGCTGCCCTTCATCCACTTAGGTGGGAAGTCGCGTCAATATGTAATGCATCTGGCGAACGAGAGGGAATCGGACGTGCTGTGTTTTAATGGGACCTGAAGAATACGATCCTCATCGGAACAAACAAATTAAATGGATTTGCGGGTTGACGGCAGCACTTATACAAGTAATCCGGACTTATGCTCAATTCCATTTCCTCGTCTTTCATCTACCCTCTTTGGCTGTGACGGTTGCGAGAAATAAAAAATACAACTATATCGATTAAGCCCAGGAAAGTCTCTGCTGTCGGCCCTTCAATAAAGTACAGTTTTATTTTGTGGAAATTTTTATTTGTTTTTTTTTTATTACTCTAAAATTACGTGTGCAAGTATAAGTGTCTGTTCCTTTTTTGATATTCCTCATTACTCTCATTGAACGCTGTTAAGTGATTTATCTTTGTACTTGGCGGTCTGCTCTGCTCAGCTGTAGAAGCCAATCATTTGCGGGAATAATATTGATGCCATTTTGGAAAAAGTGATGTAGAAGTATAATCAATGAGAATATTCTTAGGTAGAGCCGAAAAGCCATAAGAAAAAAAGGAAAAAACTCAGTGTTTTACTCGAAATATCGAATCGTTTGTAATTGCATGGTTTTTGTAGGTGATTACGTATTAAATGTAGGTGAACTCCGTCTTTTCTTGTGGGTGACGTAGATTCGTTAAAGGTTTTCGGGTAAGTCCATTGGCAAACTACACGAAGACGAAAAGAAGATGGAGCTACTGACCCGGTGGACTACTCGAGAAACCTTTATTTAATTACGCCGCTGTTGAAAATTATTGATTCCGCCATGACGTGGCTCAGATTCGGCTAATGATTGTCAGTTGTTAATAGTCATTAGGAATTAAATGCGATGTAATGCTGCTCAATGTAGTCGTGAATAAATATCTTAAACATACTCTTCTTGTTTCAGGCGTCTTATTTAATATATTATAGCGATTGGCGGTCCTTTTAAGAAGTCATTATTCTTTGCCAACAGTCCACATGTTCCATGCTCAGGGCTTCTACTTTTAGAATATTCGAGGACACAAAAAAACCGTCATAAAACATTTCCTGCATTCTCAGAAAGCATTCCCAGCCATGAGGATTCAAATTTTATTGTTCAAACCTTCAATCAATGCACACTTTCATTGGCCAAAGGTGAGAACATTCGTGTTGAACTTAATGTTCAAAAATGTATCGTTCAAGAATAAATTCGCATTGACCTCAGTCCATTCGTTAAACGCCATGCGGTCAGTGTAGATTCTAAGGTTAATTTGACCTAGGGACTGGAAATGCGGTAACATTCGAAACTAAATTTGTGTAAAAATCAGACTTGTCCGTGTACTATTTTTTTCCGATGGCTGCTATTTTGCTGTTTCTAATGAATTGTCTTGTCATTTATTGCTAAGTTTATATTTTTTAAATCGCCATCTGTTTTTCGAGCGATACTCTCTTGAGTGTAGTGAAGAGTGAATTCTTCAAGTTCAACCTCATCCCTCAAATTGTCTCCGCTCGTATCCTCTCCGTTGCTATCGTGTGCCTTGAATCTTTTCTAAATGCGTGAGTGTGTATTCACTCGGTGAGATTAACGCCCAAATACGCAGACAAAATATAACGGAAGTGTTTCCAGCGTGTAACTATATCTTATTTTCCTCGGGCTTGGATTGAGTTGTCTGGTGGTCCAAAATCCGCATTCCTTCCTCGCAAGTGGGCAGCTGTAGTCGCGGAAGCCAGAGCGAAGAATAGGGTAGTTTCCTTCATCAAAGAAAACGGAAGGCATTGATTGCGATTCCTTACCCACCATCAGTGTATTCCCAATATACAAATTATTTGGTTTTAGTAATCCCAATTTAGACGAATGGCAATGGTCAATTTTAACCGCATTTGAAAAAGGCCAGATTGGCGCCCATGCGATGGCACTTCACGTGACGTCACAGGGACCTAGTTTCTATACGAGTAGATAGGAGTTTCACATCGTCTGAGATTACCAATGGATGCATGAGGCACAGAGCTCAGGGTAACATCTCTTAATAATCACCTAATAAAATTGCCTATGGTCGGAAAGATTCCTTCGTTTGATAGGGTATTAATAATCCTTATTTAAGCCAAGCGCTACCTGCTAGCAGGGTACTCTGCTACCTGCTGGCAGCCTGCATCGTAGCGGCGCTCAGAGCCTCGCACCTCGGTGGCCTCACACAGCGGCAGCCGAAACATGAATGACATCACACGGGCTTTTCCCAGCATTCATACTTAGCCATCGCGTTTTCGCGCGCTTGAAAATTACTTCTTTAATCGCGAAAAATAGATATCTTCAATCAAAAATCTATAAGCGTGAAATGCGTACTCCAGGAGTAATAACCTTTCGATTTAGGTAATAAACAAATAACGGGAAACCACCCTATTGTGCACTAGACGAGGGAACTCACAAATGCTAAGTCAGGGCGACGATGGCGCCCCAGCGGTGATGAATAGAAGCCATCGCATCGCGAGAAGGCTCACACTTCCACTCACCGCCTACTCACTCTCTCTCGCTCACTCACTCTCGCTGACTCATCCGCGAGCGAAATACTTCGCCAGACGTGCACCTATATAAGGGGGTGTTAGATTTGCAACTGGCCACATAATTA
The DNA here is from genome assembly GCF_921293095.1 of Ischnura elegans. Lineage (NCBI taxonomy): Eukaryota > Metazoa > Arthropoda > Insecta > Odonata > Coenagrionidae > Ischnura > Ischnura elegans. The sequence goes on along the minus strand of NC_060247.1, from coordinate 136,816,728 downwards.
AAGGGGTCGAACGCGAAAACCTATTGGACCAAAATGGAGGATTCTACGACCGCCTCTGAAGCGTGATGTCGAGCACCGCGCATTTAAATGAGTTTACGAGAGTCGCCTCTCGCGTCGCTGGCGGAAGAGCGATCCGAACACATTCTTAGAATTGAAAGCCATGAATTGTAATTTTCATCGAAATGTATGTATTGTATGATGTAGTCCGTTCAATGGCGAATACTCTCTTTTAAATATTGAGGATGATTGTGTCCCCCTGAAGCCATTTCCGTTTTATCTTCCATTTTCCGTGTTTTCTCAAAAATCAGTGATAAACCCGTGCTTTCTTTTGACCATTTCCTGTGCTCATATAAATGTCTGTTCCTCCCTTGATATTCCTTCGGCTTTAATCTCATCGAACATTTTCCCACCGCATCCAAGGCTTGGATTGTGTCGACGTTTCAGCCGCTCCATCAACCTCCTGAAGACTGCACCCTGGACTACACGCTCAAAACGTTGGAAGAAAACTACCCTTGAACCCGGCGGGACAACCGAGAACTCTTCCTGTTACTGTTTGGACGTCTGCCCTGCTTTTATTAACCACCCCTTTTATTGTAGGAGGAATAAAATCCTCCAACCATTAAACTTATTGTTAGTGCTCGTGAAATACGTTCATTTTTTATGTTTCGATTTTAATGCTTGAATGAGATGTTGTTTGAGTGGAGTCGTCGGATCTTGAGTGAGTGGGTCGCTGTGCGTGCGTGACTCTTGAATGAACTGCTGCTGCGTGCCTAATAGTTTGAGAGACAGATGGCGGGCAGCGCTTCCAGTGGTCCGCAGGAGGAATGAATGGAGGGGCGTGTGTAGGTAGTAGCATAGAGTTATTAAAGCACTACATACTATATATACATATCATATGCTATATTGTATTATATCTACTATACAGAATGTCCCATTTATCTTGACCACCCGAAATAACTTTTTGTCCAGATGCAAATTCAAAAATGTGTCAAGTAAATGTTCATTAGCCGCCAGGGGGACAATAATCAGCATGATTGCCTTCCTTGTAGCTTTGTTATTTTCAAAGATATGAACAGCGGTATGTCTTTTTTAAATGGCACTCTATATTTTTCATTCGGCAATTCATTTCCTCTCCTAAAGACTTATTCAAAAATGTAGAGCAGTAGACCATTAACATATACTTAGTGTTATGAAAAATGACTGACTCTCTAGCGCTTAGTGCAGGTACGCGGGTATTGGAATTACTCCACTTGCTGACGTTGACGGTGAACAAATGAAAACATAGTAAAATACACACCAGTCATGTTTTCAAAACATTGTGTTTATGTTAATGGTCCAATGTGCTACATTTTTGAATAAGTCTTTAGGAGAAAAAATGAATTTCCGAATAAAAAATATAGGGTGCCCTTTAAAAAAGACATACCGCTGTTCATATCTTTTTAAATAACAAAGCTACAAGGAAGGAAATCATGCTGATTAATGTCCCCCTGACGGCTAATGAACATTTTCTTGTCACATTTTTGAATTTGCATCTGGACAAAAAGTTATTTCGGGTGGTCAAGATAAATGGGACACCCTGCATATACATATTACATATACTATATTGTGTTATATCTACTATATATGTATATTGAACTATTATGTACTCTAATTGTAAGTGTAGTAAGCGAGAGGTAGGAGTCGATGTCCTCTCTAGCCCCTCAAAGACCCTTCCCAAAGAGGCGTGTGGCGGGAGGTATTGAACACCTACGGACTAGAAATATTTTTATTTCATTAAGGGTTTAGTAATTTGAAATCGAAAAAGAAATTCCAGGACGTTAATGGTGGCTCGATCGAGACTCAGACTCGACTCGGCGAGAGATCACTCGAAGCATAAGGCTCCCTTACTCTCCACTCAATGGTATACGATTTACTCACTCTGTACTATACGATGATATTTTACACCGACTAGACAAATTGAGTCAAATTGAGTCGCCAAATCCCAAAAGGTGCGCTGCCGTCAACTCGCGTTTTTTTTAATAAAATATATATTTGTTAAAAATACTTCTTAGCGTGATATTTATCCTTCGCTATTCCCTATTTTTGGCGAGCGGGAGGCTAGGAGAGACTGGAGTTCAGGCATAGAAATGTTTGTAGTATATCGTAAATACTACCGCTGAACTCCTCCTCTCTAGCTTCTCTTGTGTTTTTAGTTGAACGTGTTTCGTTGGCGAGGGATAATAATAATAATTTCGTTTATTTTAGGATTTTATATAGGATTAAATTGGTGATGACATTTGTGCGGGTGGAAACGAAATCGCTGAAATTTAAAATTTCGAAACGGGCGCGCAAAATCAGCCAATTAGGGGGTAGGGGGGCATTAGTGCGTATGAGCTTAAATTCGGATGACGTCACGTAGTAAAACACGGGAAGTGATTTGAAGTTCATTAAGTCACCGCATGTGGCGCACGAGTAACCGTTCACCTCAAACTGCCATTGTTGTTACGTCGAGCATTTCACGATTATAATAATCGAAGAGCCATCAGCTCTCTAAATGGATCATTTTCATTATGAAAAATAGAATAACCACATCCGTCGTGAGCTATGAGGGTAATGGCGGAGTGAGAGTTTGCTTACAAGTGTGATAGGAAGGATGGTCGATTCTCTTTTATTCTTCTTAGAACGGTCGGTCGACGCCCAGGGTGAGTGGGGTGGGGTGGGGGTGGGAAGGGGGAGGGGTGGTGGTGGTGGGCGGCTGGCCTCGAAGTGGAGGGGAGGGAACCAGTCTCCCCCTCCCATTTTATATCGGGTTTTAAATCGCCTCCGAGGGAAGAAGGTGTTGTTTCCTCCGTGGGCGAATCCTTCCCTTTGCGTGCGATCGCGAAATACGGCGCCCCCGAGTGAATGGGGAAAGAGAGAGAGAGTGGCCCATTTGACGCCTACCCGACATTGCGACCCGTTCGACCATCGCACGAATCGCGCTTATTGTAATTCACTCCCGTCAATTATTTCGCACCTCAAAAAACGTCCTCCCTAGCGAACGGAGAGATGCCTAATTCCGAAATGAGGTCCCTGGGCTAGCAGCGAGGCCAATTTGATTGACTCACGCGAAATTCTGCACTCGTCCAATTGTCACGGTGCACTACCATTCAACGAAAGTTGAACAAAATCGGAAAAAGACACTGAATCGTGAATGTGCCTTGTTACGGCTTGATTTAGCGTACTTGTACCATTAAGAAGAGATACCTTTCAGACGGGCATAGAGAACATCGGAAGAACCTCGCTGTGTATTCCATGTCCGACTCAAACGATAAATTAAAAGAGATATTTCTCTGAAGGTATTGATTTAGGACTCTCCCCCGCGCAAAGTGACTTTAAGTGGAAATTAAGAAATGAAACCTATAAAAGTGACCGACCGCCTTAGCGTAAGAGAGATAGAGAAGACGTAATTTTCTTCATCCGACCGCTGCGCTGGGTGGATTACATTTTCCCCAGCCTCCTCTTTTTTTTAATTTTTTTTACGCTCTGGTCCGCCATTTGTTTATTTTTCCATCGCGAGAGGGCATCGCTGTGGTGCGCTGACTCATTTGCCTCCGTCCATGTCAGGAAGTAACGAGATACATATCATTTCCTTTTCTTTTTGTTCTCTTGATGTCGACGTTTCGTGGCGCTCTTTGCGACTTCCTTGGCCATGCAGGGAGTGAGGCTGAGCATATCGAATCGATCCTCGCGTCGAATTAGACCGCTGTAATTGCGCCCTCTCCCCTTCACTTGTTTTCCGCCCGCATCCCTCGCTCGCAGCAGAAGAGAGGTCGACGATCCGAAGCCATTCCCAACACACTCACTCACTCACCCCGTCTTTAAATGAGTGTGGTTGCAGTTTGCGAATACGAAATAGACTTCTTCAACTATTATTTTTTTATCGGCCATTGTGATAGTTTTTAACATAAAGATACTCCCTAATAGCACCAGAAGGATTATATCTAGATTTAATACGTATCATAGCATACACTGTATACATATTATATCTGTATAAAATACATGAAAATGTCCTCTATCACGCAGACAATATCTATATATTAAACGTATTATATCTTCTGCCATAATTTGGGTTTTATACCGATTAAATACGTATAACTCGTCGTAAATTTGTATATTGTACATATCTTATACATGTCTGATGATCCTTGGTTACGCCGTAAGGATGTTATTTGTACATTTTAAAGATTCTGGTATACATCAAGGACTATGGATCATCAGACATGTATAAAATATGAATAATATATATATTTGCAAATATGTATACTGATATATTTCGAAATCTTAAAAATTTACAGATATAATCCTTTTGGTACTACTACGGGGGCCGATAGTTATTATTGTTTCAGATACGTTGCTTATACTTCTCGAGCTATTAGCGACGAATTTTTGACGGCCTAAAACCCTTCGAAGATAAATCGATTGCATCACGAGCTCATTCCTTGCGGGTCAACGCTTTTCAGCTGCTCCTGCGTCGCCCTCATGTGGGTTGTTGTTAATTCTCTCTTATGTGCGATTTCTTTTGCCCTTGAAAGGTTCTCCCCGGACCAAGTATTATGTCAATTGTTTGCGACTTTCTTATGCATCTATAGATATATTGTACTAGCTTGCTTTACCCTTTCCTCAATCAGAATGCTTTAAATGAGTTGCAAATTAGGGTCTGTGCGAATAATTCCCTCATTACCCCCTTTTCACCCTGCGTGAACTCCACTTTCATTTCCCCAGGGTGGAGCGGTAGGCTTCCCATCGAAGGGCCCGCAATTCAAAAGGGGTCGTGCACATCGCAATATCGTTATAAGAATTTGGTCGTTGCGAGAGAAAGATAAATTACGACGGGAAAGTCTACCTTAATCGTATCTCTTTCTGTCGAATCGTTCTATCGTAGCTTTAAATTAGGGAAATTTGAAAGCTCTCACCCTCGTTTCATGAGTCGGTGGCGTACTTTAGTACTAGTTCATTTTCTCCGCTATCGAGATCCTTTCATCTCACACCATTAGGAACATTCTCGAAACACGTGAAGTCCTTGCCCTTGGCCATGGTGGGCCTTTGAATTGGTGATCCGCCTGATATGACCTCGTGACGTCACCGACTCAACTGAGAAAGCTTTAAGGACGTTGAGTTTTCGCCAGCAATTGCCCAAGGAGCAGACGACGGAGAGAAAAATGGAATATTATGGGTGTCTTGATTTTTTAACTCTCTCACAATCGACCGTAGAAAGAAAATTGATAAACTGAAATTTTCATGTATTGCTTGAAAGGGTCAAGGCCCCTACAACGTTATTGCAGTATGGAAGCCCCATTGTTGGAAGGGTCAGCCAGCTGGAGGAATATCACGTAGGTATGTGCACGACAGTGCTTGTGTGTTGAAGGCAGTTGTCGGGGCGTGTTCCATCTCCCGTTTCGGTGCTCCGCAAGATGGCAGCAGTTCGGATGGTTTTGCATCGCGTAGGAAGATGGTGATAATGAGAGAGAGAGAGAGAGAGGATTTCCTGGAAGCAAAGGCGTAAATATTCATCTCCTTCCTCTTCTTAAATGGTTCTCTTTTTTAAGTTTTACTTAAGTGCACGCCGCGGGTAAGTGGAGGCGTGGTTCTCGAAACGGCCGTCTGGAGGCTCTGAATCGAGGGAGTGGCGATGAACAAAACGTTTAAAAGTGTTCTTCTTATTTTTTTTCTTTTTATTTTTTTTCTTTGTCACCGCCTTCGTCTTAATTGACGCATTAATGTTTGACAAGTGGGTGTGGGGGGGGGGGGGTAAAGGGGGGGAGGGGAAGGCGACTGCGCTCTCATAAAGGGGCGAACAGGGATTACTCCGCCACTTCACTCTCTCTCACGAATTCCCTCATCCCACGCACCCCGTGATCTTTCATTCCGTGAATGCGGTCGAACAGCTCCGATTGTTCATTCTCATAGAAGCGGCGGAAAAGCACAGAAATGTGGATAGAGGAGCTGACACACCGCTTGACGTCAGCAATGATGAACATTTCGATTGTTGCCGACACGCGGGCCGCAACAATAGGGTAGTTTCCTTCATCAAAGAAAACAAAAGGCATTGATTGCGATTCGTTACCCATCGTTAGTGTATTCTTAATATACAAATTATTTGGTTTTAGAATTCCCAGTTTAGACGAATGGCAATGGTCAATTTTAACCTCACTTGAAAAAGGCCAGATTGGCGCCCATGCGATGCCACTCCACGTGACGTCACAGGGACCTAGTTTCTATACGAGTAGATAGTTTTAGATCGTCTGAGGTTACCAATGCATGCATGAGGCACAGAGCTCATGGAAACATCTCTTAATGATCACCAATTAAAACTGCCTATGGTCGGAGAGTTTCCTTCGTTTGATAGGGTATTAATAATCCTTATTTAAGCCAAGCGCTACCTGCTAGCAGAGTACTCTGCTACCTGCTGGCAGCCTGCATCGTAGCGGCGCTCAGAGCCTCGCACCAAGGTGGCCTCACACAGCGTCAGCCGAAACGTGAATGACATCACGCGGGCTTTTCCCAGCATTTATACTTGGCCGTTTTCGCGCGCTTGAAATTTTTCACTTTTCATTTTATCGCGAAAAATACATATGGTCATTTAAAAATTTAAAAGCGTGAAATATGTACTCCAGAAGTATCAATCTTTCTATTTAGGCAATAAAAAAATAATAGGAAACCACGCTATTGTGCTGTTGCCTTCACAGCAACACATCTCATTTAATACTTCCATCGTTGGTGTGGAATCAAAAAGGCCGCTCAACTCTCCAGTCATCCGTTCCTCTCATGAAAAAGAATTCCTTCCTTTCACTGGATTCATAAACCTCGAACGGGGCCCTGCTACGAAATGTTTTGTGCCTTCAATACCAAAAGATACTCTGGTTGAAGTCTTCTCGGGTTTTCTGCAGGATTTATAAGAGGATCCCATTTTCCCTTTTAAATATTTCGACGAGTTTGACGTTGACAGGTTGCGAAGTCCATTTTGGATTATCCGAGCAAACCTGCCTCCTCTTCTTTTAATTCAACATTTTATGATTCTAAATAAATTGCAATAAAATTATTAAAGAAAATTTAATAATATTCATTGTGCCGCTTAGTTATATGGCATCAGCTAATGAACGATGATTTACACTGTCTTGCTCTATTATGAGAATTATCCTCAGTTTCCTTGGGAATGGCAAATAAATAAAACGAGTCGCGATCCTCGAACTTCGATCATAAACGCAAACAGATGCAGCACGCTCCACTTCACCACTGAGGATGTTGTTTCTTGCACCAACTGGAACCACTGACGTCATGCTGTTTACATTAGCAACTAATGACCCTATTCTTAGGATGGTTTACGACCAGGTGTTTCGAGTTGCTGCGGGACTTATGACGCTAGTGGCCACAGGGCAAGCTCCTCATGACTCCACCTGATAAATTTTTGATTCTGGGTGCAATGTTTTCACACAAGACAATCGCTTTCTCGAGTTATGATGCCTTTGTGTGAAGCTGTCGTAAAACTTTCGCGAGTCGAATAGTAAAATTACGCCCCCTTTCGATATATTTCGATGATCGTATTCAGTGAATGGTTGAATCCCTTTTTTTTTATTATCGTCCCACGATGGAATTCCTTCCCCGCCCCCACCACGCTTTTGTGTTTTGCAGTTGACGGACACAGGTGTGGCGATCTTCACCAATGATTAATGGACTCTTGAAAGCGAATTATTCCCCGCCTTCCCGTGCGTCCCACTCTTGACTGAGGGCCCAATTCCTTTATTTTCTCATGAAGAAGCCACATTGACCGCCGTGCCGCCATATTGTCTCTTTCTTTCAGAATTTGACGTTAGATTTACTCAGTGAATACCTCTAGACATCAGGGGAAGTTTTGAGCCTCGTGTGAGTGTAGCGTAGGAAAATGATGAAGACCAAGTGGATGGATGTAGTGATCAATGCGGAAGCTCCAAGAAGGGTGGGAGAGAAGTCTTTTAAAAACCTTGCTTGGAAGACGGGACTTTTAAATCGGCCACATTTCAAGAGACTCGACGCATTCCACCATGAAAGTCACTGGCGCAGCGAGTGGGGGAGTTTTGGGGGATAACCTCCCCCACCCCCCACAGCTCAGAGAAATTTTTAGTTTAATCCATTTTACTTAATTGGATTAATATTAATAATAGAATAGTGTAAATATTTATAAAACATCCCTCAGAAGGCCGTAAAACTCATCATTTTGAACTATCTATCTTAAAATTCCGCAATTTATTAATTTCGTACCTGCCGCTTATCCTGGTGGGCATTCCATACCCCCACACACCCCGGTATTACTTGCATCTAAACCCTCCCCATCCTTAATTCCTGGCTACACCCCTGATGAAAGTTATTGATGAATGATGTGTGGAAGGGAAAAACGCCCGATGTGTACCACGGGTGGCGGTGAAGGATATGCGAAGCAGAAGATCCATCGCGTGAATTGAAAGAGACATATTAGCTGATGGGAGAATTGAATGAAGGGCTACGTCACTCCAATCTTAGGATCGGTGACGAATAACGTAGTGCAAGTTGGGAACACCGCTGCGTCGCATTTACATTATTAGACTGCGGTGGGTTCTTAATTTTTCTCTTCATTTCCCTCGATTCGAGGGTGGGGGGGGGTCGTGCCTGCCGTCCTCCCCCTTCCACCTCCTAGGTATTTGTGCCAGGCAGACATTCGGCAGGCGGCGGTGATTCATAAAAAAAGAGGTGCGTTGCCCGTCGTGTGTGGACTTCCCTAGCCGACGGAACACTCGTATTAGTAACAGTTGTAGGAACAACGGTGATTATAAAAGTAATAATTCACAGTTCTCCTTCGCTTCAAGAATAATTTCCTTGCGTTTCCTCATCTCTCCACTGTTGCCGGTTTTTTTACGAGCGCATGTTCCTCCCTTGGTATTTCATTTTTCAGCCGTGGGGCGCAACAATTCATAACAAATTAGGGCGCACAATGCGTGACACCATGATGTATAGACATATGTAAAGTGCTGCCCCCACGCGAGAGTGCGAGCTAATTATGTGGTCGGCGCGCGCATGCGCACTTGTGTATTTATGCATCTACATTTTTACGTGGGACATCGCCTCGTCTCGTTTCGCCCTTCCCACTCCACAACACACCCACCCTCCGGCCTATTCTTCTCTCTCTCTCTCCGGCATGACGCGCGCGAGCAATAACAGAAACACGAGTGTGTAATTCCATCGAAGGTTCCTGCGGCGATGATGAGAGCAGTTTTCGGGTACTCAGCCGCATTCGTCTCCAGAGTACTCGGAAAATTGCTCTCGTCACACTACTGTGCAGAGATAGAAGTCTACGAAAGACCTTTGCAATGGCCCCTTGAAGAATCCATCAATTGGAAGTTGTCCCTTTTCAATCGAAGTGCGACAAGTCTTATTTCGTTGAAAATTTATATTTGAATGTTTCCTGTGTTGATATATTTCATACATTACATCAGATAAGAGTAAGGCCAAGAGAGGGTATTTAATCGAAAGGAATATCTATTTGAAGCGGAGAATGTAAACATAGAAGAAAGGAGAAAATTGATCAGAACTTACATTTGGAGTATGTCACTTTACGGAGGTGAGGCTAGGGCAATGACAGCCGCGGAGAAATAAAGGGTATAGGCCTTCGAAATTTGGTGCTTCAGAAGAATAATTAGGATACAGCACAAAATATATGGTACAGGCAGAGGAGGATGTGAAAGAGAAGAAATAGGTGGGTGTGGAAAGATAAGCTGATGGGAGAATTGAGTGGAGGCCGCGTCAAACTAATCTTAGAAATTGTCTTCGCCTATTGGTGATAGAGCATTCTATGACAACGCCTGAATGTGATGTGAAGAAATGGACAATGGCTGTCTGTGTAAAACCCGCGTCAAATATTGAATTCAATCGGATTCATGACGAGTGACTCCGTCGCCATCGTGTTTTATTACATAAGTAACTCTTCTTTTTAAGTGCGTGACGTAGATTAAATTTTCTCGTTTATCGTCACCGGTGAGTCTTCTATGGAGAAATAGACGGAGCGACTGATCTGGAATCGATTAACTTATATCAGTCACAATTACCAGTCACAACAGTTATCAGTCACAACAAAATTATCAGTCTCAATTTGTACTACCACTCAAAGGATTGTCACATGAATGAGTATTCGGATTGTTTGCCCTTGAGGCGGGTGTCTAGTTTCAAGTATCTTGGAATAACCCTGGATGAGTGTTTAAAATGGCGTCAACATGTTGAAAATGTTGCAAATAGTTTGAGGCAAACTATATCTAATTTTTATTTCATCCGCTCTAGCAAATACCAGGCTAAACTAGGGTGTATTTAGTTGGGATGCAGCTTATAAAAATTCTATAAGATCCATTGTTGTACTGCAAAAAAGGCTTATTAGAGTAATTTAAAAAAAGAGCCATCTTGAAAGTTCCTTTCCTTTATTTTGTAGTATAGGTTTGCTTCCCTTGAGACATCTTTTTATTTACAAGGTTTTACGTCGATTTTTCATGAGAAGTGGAAATACGGGGTTATTATTATACGACCGTCCTTCCTTCACCCTACGAAGATAACGTATTACTTTACCAAGACCTAACCTTACGCTATATAAACGTTGTTTCTTGTTTATAGGCCCAAAAGTGTATAACTTATTACCTAATTCATGTCTGAAATCAAAAAGTAACAACGCAATAATGAAAAAAATATACAGTCTTGGTTGTTTAGAATGCAAAGTATGGAGGATATTTTTCTTTGATATAACACTATTTAATTCATGTACGTACTTACTTCAATTCAAATGCTGTGCCTAAAATGTTTCTATGTCAGCAATACCCTTTGTAAATAATGGTAGCCATAAAACAGGTTGTCCTTAATGGCTACCTAAAGTTACTCCTTTTTATGTAATTAATTCTATTCTATACTTTTTATTTTTTTGGAGTAATAAAACAATTTATTTATTTATTAGTTTTTATAATGTGTTATTCAATGTAGGTGGCACTTTTCCGCAGAGTGAACTCAGAACGCGTTTCGCCCGTTAAGTCATTATCGAGTGCGCTTCGTATTCTGTAATGTACGCGAGAGCAGCCTCGTGAAGTGGCGCCCTCGCCCGTGGGCAACTACCTTGTTCCTCTGCGCTTTTGCGCTATACTTAACGTGGGTGCTCGCCATCTCCTTATTCTCTCGCCTGCGTCCCACGCCGTTTTCTCTCCGCGTTGGTGTTTTGTCGTATTCTGGCCCGGACCGAACAATGCTCTCGAATTTAGAGGTTTGCCAGAATAAAAAATCCCGTCGCCCGGAGACGTTGTCGAATAATTTGGGTCTGTTCTGCTCTGCGCATGCCCTTATTTCATCCCCCTCCCCCTTCGAAATAATAATAATAATGTAAACAAGTGAGCGTGGGCGCCCGTGCCTTCATCCAACTCCCGTAAACGCCCCAACCTCCGCCGCATAAACTGTTCTTCTTCTTTCGCGTGTGGGCACGTCGTGGTAATTGTCTTCAATAAAATGTTCGCGCGGTGCAAAGACGTTGTTCTTATCTCAACCATCGTCGTGTTCCGGCCCATTTCTCCATCAATTGCTCTGGTCTCCATTGGCAACCCCGCACATTTATTCGTTTTCTTCCGCGCCCATGCACAATTTGTGTTAACAACTATCAAAAATATTTGAAGCATTAAAAACTCCTTACTAAAAATATTAGTCCCTAGATTCCATACTCTTTCCGAAATTACAGTTTTAAAGTCTTAGTTGAGATGTTGCGCCTAAACGAATTGTCGCCTCATTTAGAAACGTAAGTAAACCTTACAATGCCAGCTATTGCCTTAGAGTAGGGGACTCAATGCTTAAGTTTTCAAATACTCAGTTACGTATTATAAGGCCTAGTAGCGGTTACAGATAAATTGTCTCATTTATTGTTAGCATGGTTCAGTAAAGTTATTGTCCGTCGGGTGCTGAATTTGGTTGAGAGAGACAAACGGAAATGACTGCTCTGTCCATTTGAGAATCATTACGATGGTTCCGATCAATTTAGTTAACGTGCCATATTTATTGTTAGTTGATTTGGATTTATTTAGTAACTAATGTTTTTTCTTCTATTTTTCAGGTAAGTTCAATCCGCGAGCCATCTCTTCTTGCTGTATTAAATTTCTTCTGCTGTGAAGTAGTGACATCTGTGAGTAAGTAAAGCAACCACCACTCAGGGTTAGGTTGTTCAACTTGATAACCTCACCGATTGACCTCTAGCTACGTTAATAACTGAAAACGTTAATCTGGAAGCCTCCGTAACAACGTTAATTCCCTTTAAAATAAACCAACTTATGAATGGTTTATGAAATGCTCTCTGTTATTCTACTTTTAGTTATTTTCTGAAGAAAATATTTATACACCAAAGGATCTATTGCCATTATTATTTTTCTTTTTTTTACCGATCCACGAATTCAAAGCCCTGATGAAGGCGGTATGAAAATGCGAAGCATTCCACTAGTTTAATGCCATTCCTGAATTCTACATTCCTTTCGTTACGCCGATCTTTTGGAGACGTGGGTGGCAGTTCAGTTTCCGATGAATTGGAGAAGGGAACAGCGTGGTTGGTAGGTTTTCTTTCTTTGGAGTCGATGTGTAATGCAATATGGTTGGTTAGGATTGGTGCTTCCCCGGGTTAATTGGAAAGCGGTTCCGTGTTGAAACTTGTACTTGTAGGACGTCCTGTCGTGTCGCTTTCAGAGGCAATTTTGAGGTGAAAGTCAAACCGCTTTCGGGGACTCGAAGCCGGAGTGACCCAAGTCGGATGCTTTGGCTTCCCCTTGCGGCAGACACGAGAAGTTAGGCGGGGAGCGCAACGTCTCGAAGTACACCAACAGATTACGACGAATGATATCACCCAGGGCTGGCAAGTAAAACGAGACGAAAGGCAAAACGAATAAAATTTCAATAGTTTCGTTCCCAGGAGATACGAAACTAAAACCCGAGGAGCTAAACTCGATGTCGAAACGAAATCGGAGTCAAAACTACTTCGGATCGAAACTAAACGAAACCTCTGGAACGAAACGAAACCCAGATAATGTTTCGCACCGGAGGGACCACGTGCTTCTCCTTCGAACAGTTTAGCTTCGACCCACGCACCGAGTACGAAGCATGGTTGGAAGAAGTAGAGGTACGGCTGATCGCCATTAAATGTAAGGGGCATTCATGTTTAGACCACAAACAGCAGAATGATGAATGCAAAATGGCTTTTTGATTTTTAAGCTCAATTTTTCAACCTCTCTACACTTATGTCGCACGTAATCGGTCGAAACTATTCCCTACTTTCCACTCAACTTCTGGGATCGAAACTTAACTATGAGCGGCAGAGTTTCGATTAATTTAGTTTTGTTCCCCGGAGTAAAGTTTCGTCCCGGGTCGAAACCAAACTCCTTGGCGATTTTAATTTCGTACGGGAACGAAACTAAACCCAGGCCTCGTAGTTTCATATCGCTCCGGGTCGACACGAAACAGTTTCGTTTCGCTTCACTTGGCATCCCTGATATCACCCTGTGATTCTCGATCCGTGCTGGACTTGAATTCATCGCATCTCGTCGAATCTTTCCGATTATTCGCTTGGATTCGGCCGTTGAATGGGGCCGTGATAAATACGGCTGCGCCCATTGTCCTTTCTGCGAATTGCTTCGCGGTCTCTTTGTCCAATCAGCGACGTTATGCTCCTTTCGTCACGTGTCGCCGCAAAAGTTGCGTCCATCGGTCTGTGGCCAAAATGTGTACTAGTTTGGCTCGTTTAGCCATGTGTGCAATATGCCGTGAAACGAGGGAGTCGAAATGCCGGTGCACAGTGAAAATGAGCCGTAGGAAAGATGGTCATTCTTACGGTGTACGGATTGCCAATCAGAGCTCGTCTTTTATGCACGACCGGTGTCTATGCATTGTCTCGCCAAACCCGAAGTGAAAGATAGATCGTAATTCAGTTGACCACAACCCGCATTTGCAAGAAATGATGACCACGGGAAAGACATATCGTAAATCGATAAATATCGAAGTGACCATTAGGTAAATACGTTGAAGATTCACTGAACAAAATATTATACAAGTCATATTTATGAATGAAGTGACTTGATTTTTGATAAGCGCCGACGAAGAAATAAAAAGTATCAAAATTCCATTTATAAATATAAGACTAATGTATACATAAATATCACATAATATACATACACACACATCACTGTCGTCTTAATTAACTTCTCTTCGCTGAGAAGGTTTTCTTTTTCGTACGCGGTTGAGCGTCGTGACTCGGTCCTCAATGGGAAATTTTTCGTCGCTGCGTGAGCTTAGTTCCGTCCCCGACTTCTCCACCTCAGAGTGGACCCTCATTTGCATTTCAATGCGACGCAAGGAATCTTTATTCCCTCGCGAGGCGAACCCAGACGCGGATTAATAGAATCAGAAAGATGCTGCTGTCATCGGGGAAGAGATTTCGACGCGAATGAGCGCGTGACCACCCACACGTTCACGCGCTTCCCTACAGAATAGATTTTGTTTTTCTTTCTCTGGAAATCCAATTGATTACGAAAATGGGCTTATTTTCTTACAATCACAGGTTTCCCACTCAACCGTGAAAACCTTAAAACCGTGAATAAGCCGTGAATTTCGTGTACAGTGAAAAAACCTGGAAATAGCCGTGAATTTCATCATAAAACCTTAAAAATCTTACCTTAAAACCTTATAGAAAAATAACTACAATCGACAGATCAAAAGAAAAAAAATATATTTAAATCATGTTTCAAGGCCGAGACACATAGAGACACATTTATCTCGACACGTATATTCGAAGTGCAATTATTGGCCCTTGTGCCATGACGACGCATTTATCTTGAGCCTGTGATTGGAAGACCGGCAAACAAAGTGTTCATTAACCCTGGCGAAAAATCAGACACTTCTTCACTTCCCTACCTCACTGCTCCCTCCATTTTGCCACTCACAACCTTAAGCTTCACCTAAATTTTTATATCGATAGGTGACGTCATGAGAAATAGCACTTTCATTACTACGTTTGAATTCACGGCGCCTGTCGCGGTTGATAAATGTTTAGTTAACGTGCGGGCGGTGATTTTTACGTCGTCTATATTTCTGCCTAAAATGGCTTATCAACAGACCGTGAATTGGATGATATTTAGACCGTGAAAACCTGGAAAAAACCGTGACTTTGATAATTTAGTTAGAGTGGGAACCCTGAATCATTACCATCACCGTGGCGTGACGGCATTAGTAATAACTCACTCGATTCGATTGGAGAGGGCATCCTCTGAGACCTACAGTCGCCTCACATGTGAATACGTTTTGGATATTTCTTTCTTGATTTTAGAAAGCATATTATTTTGGTGAAGGAAATATATTGCTGAGGTAAGGTATTGTTGTCAATGGAACTAATAGATCCCCTTCGGTATTATCTTTTGCAGAAAATCATCGTTTTTATTTTATCTGCGATTGATTTCACCGTATGTACGTACTTTATTGAGTGCTGGCATTATCTCGTTTACCGTGCCTGAATTCTTTAAAATGTCAAATCAATTTATCCATCTGATGAGCAATCATATTCTTCCGTGATTCCAGTTTTCGCTTTTGTTTGTTGTGACTGTCGTAACCTCCTCACCTCCACACTTTCGGCGGCGTCTGCTTTTCGGTTCCTCTCCTTCGGAGTGTTTGTATCAAGTCGTGGTCAGAGGGCCTAATCTTCGCCACTTAGGAGGAGTGTTCTTAAAAGGAAAAAGATGCCGTTGAGTGGGTATTAAGACTCGCGAAAGGCAAACAGGCTTCCATCCAATTCCCAATCCTCTTTCCTTCTGCGCTGTGCTGTACATCCTGCACTCGACCTCAACCCCGGAATCCATCGATAGGGTTTCAAGCCTCCCTGCCTGCGTGTATGGCTTCTCCCTCTGTTGGCGGTTGGCTGCTTCTGCTTCATGATCACCATCCGGTAGTTTTGTTGCGAAAGGTTTGCCAGGAGGGGAAGAGACGAAGCCCGATGGATATTGGAAACTCCACATCCAAATGACCCTCTCCGCTCCTCACTATGATCCCATGCTGAATCTTGGCATTGAGGGCGCCTCCGCTGTCTTAAAGGGCTCCTTTGTGTTAAAGCGCTCCTTTGTCTCCCTGATTCTCTACCGCTCCTGTCACGTCTGTTTTGTAATGACGCATAACTCGTTTAAAACATGCCATATCATCATTAAATTTACAGAGTACGTAGAGTAGATCTCTGTCAACATTTCCCTGTTTCTCGATTTACAAAAATTTGCATTCGAGAGTTTAATCAGGCTAAAGTTACAAATGGATGATATATGCACTTTGATGTACGACATTCACTTCGAAATGTTCTAGATGGCGACGCATAAGTTGAAGGCGAGTAATGCGTCGAAAACCAAAAATGACCCATCGAGCGCACTGGTTCCCTCACCGTGATCACCCTCGCCGTCTGCTCTTTCAAGCACTCATTTCAGTGGCGCAAATAAATATTCTAAGGATGCCCTTTTCATCTGCAGATTGTGGATATGTGTATATGCACATATATTGTAAAGTGGATGTGTGTCTATCCCGTGCTCAGTCGGCCAAGGGCGTTTTCGTAGTTCAGTGCCAATAAGCTAGTCAACTTGTTTCCGAGTTCGTTTCGAAATCACGGATAGTGATATCTTGTATGTGGACTTCCTCAAACAGAGGAGACCAGTGGCGCAGCAAGGGGGGGGTTTGGGGGATAAAACCCCCCCAAAGCTCATAGAAATTTTTGAGCTAAATCTATTTGACTTAATTGGATTGACATTGCTTATATAATAGTGTGAGGATTAATAAAATATCCTCAGAAGGCCGTAAAAAATCACCATTTTGAACCTTTTATCTTAATTTTTTTCCGTCGGAGGGCCTCCGCACCTCCCGCTTACCCTGGCGGGTATGCAATACCCCAAGTCCCCCAGTATTAGTTTTGCCTGAAACCCCCCCTATCCTTAATTCCTAGCTGCGCCCCTGGAGGAGACAGACATCTTGCGGCCATCGCTGGTGTTAATAATGGACACTTAATTGTTATTTCAATTTGGCACAATGCCTTTGATTCGGCGATGACAGTTAGATGACTGTCAAGGGGACTCCCAATGAAATATTCGTAGTCCATGGGGATGTTATCTCTATCTTTGATTTTCAAATTATCTCGAAATCAATTTAACTTGATTGTTCGCGCTTTCGCCTAAGGATCCTGCGTGTGTTTCTCTGGGGTTATGCCTATTTTCTCTCCCTTCCTTCCTCGAAGTTGGAGCGCCCAGCCCCGGAGGAGCTTACTGCAAGACTCCAATTGCGCGAGGAACTTGCGCAATTGCGTTTCAATTTCTCCCTGGCCGCGGCGCGCCGAATACTCCTGGGGAGCGACCGATCATTGCGCGTGCGCCGTATTTGTCCGTGAGAAAAAGAAACTCACCGAGAGGTTGGCATCTCGATCGTGTTGGAAGAGCTCTTTTTTCGATCTCTGTGCATCGGTCAGACCTGACAGACTGACCGATTCACTCACTTATTCGTAATCTGCTGATCTGATAAAAGAAGCCGTACTGTTTTCAGAATAATTTCCCTGTGTCATTTAGACGAAAGCAAAGGAAGGATTATCGCGAGGAAGGATTGGCGGCGGGGATCAAGTCCTCGCCTGCTATTCCGGAGGTCGCGGGTTAGAGTCTCACGTGTGTAAGTTACATCTGTCATCTACCTAGGTTTTCGTGCTTGTAAAGTTTTCAATTGTTGTAATCCTCGTAGTAAAAGCTGTAGTGAGCTGTTTTTGAGGTCGGTGGTATTAAAATTATGTCAAAATTTTAATTTTAAACCGTTAATGTTTTTTTGACTTTTAACTTTTTGACCTCACGAGAAAAGCATTAAACACAACATCATTCTTTCTTTTGTAACTTCCACTGGAATTATTGGCGGGGAACGAATCTCATAGCACGGCAAAAGTAATGACATTATTATCTATTTTGTTCAATCCGTCTGTGCATGTAAATAAAAGAGCATATTGTCAGTAGATCACCTCTCCATTTGGTCCACGAGCTGAGCGTTGGAATCACCTTCGATGATTACTTTTTAAAAGTACTTTCTTTGTGAACTTTGACATTCTTTTTATCATATTTCTTACTCTATCCGTATTTTCCTGAAAATAAAATGTATAAGTGAAAATCTGGTATTTTTCTTCGATATTAGCAATGGCAAATATCCTTGGCAGCCAGTCGTAATAATAATAATAATAACAATTACTATTGATTATGACTGTAATAAGCAACGATTTGTGTGAGAGTTTGAAATGCAATACTGTCCAATGTTTCCAATCTGATTGCATTGGCTGTTTGAGAGGACGAATTTAAACTAATCCCAATTTCGATTAGTTCTCTGTACGTATTTACTGATGCTAGGAATGGAGGCTTTTAGGTGTAATCGATGTGTACCTGGTTTTGCTAGGAGGTATACACGTGTGCTATGGCCATTTATCTCCTCCGTATATCACCCTATCATTTATTTCCGCTCTCGGCAGTCGTCATTACTTCTGCTGCTGCTTCGAGGGCGTCATTATGTTTCCTGGACGAATGGAGGAGCGGGCCGCATAAGTGACGGGCCCTAAAAACACACCCTCGGGCTCCAAAGGGGGTAAGAAGAAGCACCTGCCTTCTCGCCGGCACCATTAGTTTGGGCCCCTGATGACGACCCTCGGAAAATGTCGATGGGGAAAACACGCCCGGGGTGTATTAGGTACACAATTTCAGTGAGAAATAATAGAGAGAGATAGAACATATTTTTTATTTATTTTTTTTTATTTTAAAGAAAGAGAATCACATTCAGCATATACTTGCCATTTTATAGTGGCCAGGTAGCAATACACAAATTAGAGGACGAAGACGCAATATTACAAGTAGAAAACAATAATTACATTTACAAAAACAAAAGGACAACAAGAAACTGCAGTGACGGACTACTTCGGTGACAGATAGGATAGGGAAAGGCTTATGAAGGATTTCAATGGAAGTGCAAAGGGGTCGATGTGTGGAGGGAGTGAGTTCAGCACAGAAGTAATGCGGTAGAAAAACGAACGTTTAGTAAGTGGAAGTCTAGGAATGGGCATGTGGATTAGGGGATGAGAAAGGGTAGGGCGGGGTGGAACTTAAAAATTGATAAAAGAGAGCAATGCAGGGCAGTCGATGGTGGAATTGAGAATTTTATAAATAAGTTTGGGGTCATTGTTTCTCCCCGATGTGAACTTAGCTACGTGTAGGTTCTACCAAAGTGACGCGTGCTGAATGGTGTAAGTAGTATTGCGTCTTCGTCATCTCTATATCTACTTTATGCTAACAATAAGAATCTTTCTAAACGGAGGAGGTTTCAATCTCCTTATGGTAGGTTAGATATATGTAGTGATATTCTATTTATATAAAGGATTTTTATTATTTCGTTGCCTCATCTTTTGCTAAAAAATATTAACGACATTACCAGTGGAAAGGGTCTTCCTCAAAAAGTTGGAAACTACGGTTGCTGCAGAGTGAAAAATTTTGGTACTCGTTAGATTGACCCTTGAGGTGACTGTGTTGTGGTGGTACTACTTGCGTTTGAATTACTTGATTGCTATCATTTTTATCATTTCCTATTTTTCCTGTTCATTCATATATTATATTTAAACTTGCATTTAGCCAGAAAATATTTATGTTTATTAGTTGTGAGCGCACTGCAGCCCTGTTATGCTGTAAGCCTTCTTCACTTCGCATATTTACATCTTACGGGTGTTCCCAGTGTCGATTATATAATTAAAATATACCATCATAATGTAATCACTATTTATGTCTTGAATCTCATGACAGTACACAGGTAAATGTGTTTAGACGTTAAAGGATTGGAGGGGGCGTTGAAAGAAGATGAGAATCATATTTCACAAAAGAATGACCGAAAGGATAAGTACTCAAAAGCGAACAAATGCGTTGTTGGGTAACTTTTTATTTATAATTTACAGATCGGATCGGATAATGGGTAGAAAATAGGAAATTCATCATTAATAATTTGAAAAATTGCGCAAGTAGACGACTGTGCAAGCGATTGGTTGTAATTCCTCGTTAAAAACTTACTTGTAGGAATGTAATAATAATTTTCAATTAAAGGTCACCGTAATTAGCCCATCGCACTGACATCGTGTCTGCTTACATCATGGTAAACAGCCAGAAGTCACTGATTTGAGATTTTTAATGAAGGGAAATAATGAGTGAAGTTGTTCCACATTAAAAACATTATCACGCGTTCCGGTTTTGTCGAATGTCTACGATAAGGGTGCAGCGTTACGTGTTTAAATCTTGGATATTCGTAACGTAAGCCCAGACACAGGGAACTCCGATCGTCTGTCACTAGCTAGATGAGGGAAAGACTCCGCAAAACAAGAATAATCAGCAGTCAGAGAAACAATTTTGACAAAATTACCAGTCATTTTCAATCAAAATGTATTTCAAGTGGCGATGTTCAAAATCAAAGGTATTGCAATAATCAACAGAGGCAGAGTTCGGAGACAAGAGTTACGAGACTTTGAGTCTCCTTGCCTTTGAGTCGAAAGGCCTTTGCACGAAAATCCTCAGCTCGAAAAACCTTATCGCGAAAAGTCCTTAGGGGGAGAAGTTCTGCGGATAAGTTTGGAGGGTGATCGGAGGATTTCGGAGGAACTTCTGGGGGGTACCAGAATTTTGGGGGGGGGGGTTTACATAAAAAACGTCAAAAGGATTCCGGGCTTAGATCCCGGCCGTATTTAAGAGACTTCCCGATCCCTTTCCTTTCTGGAGAGCCCCTAAGTCCAGCACTCCGTCCGCCGGATGGGACGTTACACCATGAACCCTTGGCGCCTTTCGTTTAGAGCAGGGTAAAACTCACTCCGTGTTACTCTCCATCATGATGATCCAAATGATCTCAGCTGTCGGTCGCCTGCTCTACACAACGTATCAAAAGAACTGTGACGTGCGCTAATCGCCTCGAAAGCCCAATGGCCGATAGGCACCAGTTTACCAAATAACATATTAGAAGAAGCAAGGTTCAGGGAAAACCGTTTCACGAACCATTAGCATAAAAATTAAAATCACATGATTTCCTGGTGAAAATAGAATATCGCCTGAGGCCAACCACTTTTTCTTCGCGTATCAAAATGTTGGCCTCACTTTTCCAGATGATAGTCTCCCGACCGCGTTTCTATTCGCTCAATTTCCCCCAATGAACCGCTCACTCTCTCCCCACCATCGTGATGAATTGCCCCTTTAAGCTATCTTATTACCCTTTTAGATTTTATGCCCGGATTTACTATGCCATTTTTCTCTCCTCGAAGAAACAATTATGGGATGGATTTAAATGGTAGGCCGGAGAGGTTTTTCCCATTTCAAATAACAGTTATCAATATTGTATGTATTTTGTCCTTGGAGTGTAGTCGTCGAAATTTTTGGATTCCGAATTCTGTTAAACACAGTCGATTGACTTGAAATTTTGTGCGCAGGTGGGAAATGTACCGGCAAACATTATTGACTTATAGTACGTATAATAAACGAAAACTTAGCCAATAGAAAAGCAAAGAGAACTGATTTGGTGGAAGGGATATTTATTTTTTTCGGGGAATTCTCGGATCGATTTATTCGACGCTGAATACCATTGAAGGAATGTATCGAAGCAGGCATGACAGATGTGAAGGAAATATCAATGAAAGATATTAATCGTGTCTAAACCTAGTAGAATTATTTTCTTGTTTTTTTCTATTTTTTTCAATTATTTGAAATGTAATCGCTGTAATAGTGATATGTGAATGCTGGCTGGCGAAGGAATTTCAAGGCATTGTTTTCCATTCGATTCATTCTTCAATCATACGTCAAGAGTTCACATTGCCCATTGCATTCATTCACTGAAACCCGACGCAGTTGATCCCAGTATCGAAATGGACCTCTGACGTACTCGTGACGTGGGTTGCAACAATTACAGCCAGTTCTTTCGAGTCGCGCATGCTACTACAGCGAATCCGTGACTCCTCTTGAAAAGGTTTTCATGCTGGAACCAATATTGTTTTTGATCTTATGAGTATCGCCTTCATGAGACCAAATTCGGAGGTACTGAATAGGGTAGTTTCCTTCATCAAAGAAAACTGAAAGGCATTGATTGCGATTCGTTACCCACCATTCGTGTATTCATGATATACAAATTATTTGGTTCTATAAATCCCAGTTTAGACGGATGTTAATGGTAAATTTTAACCTCATTTGATAAAGGCCACATTGACGCCCATGCGATGCCACTCCACGTGACGTCACAAGGACCTAGTTTATATACGAGTAGATAGGAGTTTTACATAGTCTGAGATTACCAATGCATGCATCAGGCACAGAGCTCAGGGAAACGTCTCTTAATAATCACCTATTAAAAATGCCTATGGTCGGAAAGTTTCCTTCGTTTGATAAGGTATTAATAATTCTTATTTAAGCCAAGCGCTACATGCTAACAGGGCACTCTGCTACCTGCTAGCATCCTGCGTCGTATCAGCGCTCAAAGCCTCGCCCCAAGGTCACCTCACTTGGCGGCAGCGGGAACCAGAACGACGTCACGCGGGGTTTTCTCAGCATTCATACTTAGCCGTCGCGTTTTCGCGCGCTTGAAAATTTTCACTTTTCATTTGATCGCGAAAAATAGATATGGTCATTTAAAAATCTAAAAGCGTGAAAAACGTACTCCAGGAGCAATAATCTTTCGATTTAGGCATTAAAAAAATAATAGGAAACCACCCTATTATCCCCGGTTAAAGGAGTTCATATCCGATGTGGAATGTCGTCCGTGTGCGGGATTAGGGTGATGGCCTCACTCGATGCGTTGAATGTGCTGCCGAGAGAGCCGACCCGTAACAAAGCTATTTCAGTGCCCCGGGCGAACTTTTACGTCCAGGCCCTTAAAAAAAGAAAGAAAGAGAAATCGGCCATTATCTCCGTCTTTAAGATCCTGGTTGGTGGGCTGACTGGACGAAAATAAATCGTGAATGTTGACATTGAAGCGACTGCAACAGTTTAATTTTTACGATGAAAGTTGTGGGCATAAATAATCTTTGGCGATTCTTCCTGTATTTCTTTTTTTCGTCTTCTTCGGGTGAATGCCCAGGAGTGGTTTCCATGGAAAAGGCTCTTTATTTAAATGTTTTTTTTTTTTTTTAAGGAGAATCTGTGTGTTAGGGATTGATCGATCCAGGCAGATGTGTGTCAGCTGAAGAGAAGCGTGATTGATTGTTAACTCGTTTCCTGAGCTCTTTTGTGCTTTCTTTTATTTTTAAAATCTTTTTATGGTGTTTTCTACTTATCTCTGGACGACGTCGTTCCTTTTTTTTTTAACCGCTTGAAGTCGTAAATTCCGCCCCCTCCCCTCTCCCCTCTGAAATGCGTTCTAACATCTTCATTTGCTGTGCGAGCGTTCTTCCCTTTAGTTGTGCGTGAGTATGGAAACGGTGCAGGCGTATATAAGGAGTGAAATTACGCCAAATGTTTCCGCGGAAGCGTTTATTTTTACGATCACTCGTTCATACACAGTTGTTACCGCATAAGGACTCCTATCTAGGACTATCTAGCGGAGAAGTCTAAAATCTTTCGTCGACTGTGGTACCTACAGCTTCACTTTTCATTGGCGTCAACATCTCCTCTCTTTCTATTTCTCCTAAACCCTGTGGTTAAGCTTGAATCACACGATCATTTTTTTTCGTCGCGAAAGTGATCACCATCGCGATCACTAGAGTGATCACTCGCAAAATGAACGTCGCCGGCAATTGTTTTCGCGATCGCGATGAGGATTCCCATCGCTATTTTTCATCTCTCGTCCGGTCGCTTTTCCCGTCGCTAAAACCGTCCCTAAAACCCCATATCAGCCAATCGAAACGCATGACCGTATGGTGTGATTGCAGCGCAGCGTTTGACAATTGTTGGAACGACATAGATAAACAAGCACGCTACATATTTTCGTGATGTGGGTCCTATGACAGCGAGCTGTGATATCGGAAATGATGCGAAAAGCGACGGCGGGAGTGACCGTGTGATTTAGAAAAATGATCACTCGAGCGATCGCTTTTCGCGACGGGAAAAGTGATCGCGATAGTGATTACTTTCGCGACGAAAAAAATGATCGTTTGATTCAGGCTTTAGTTGATATGCATCCAAATGCCTTTTTTCCATAGCCAATCTCCTCACTTCAACTTGGTCCTCCTCTTCCAGCACGCTCCTTCGATTAACATTGCTATTCACACAAAGTGACGTGGAAGGTGGCCAATCGTATCGTATGCTCTAGAAATGAATTTATATGTGTTTGTCCCTCCACATTTCTTCGTATTACTTTCACGTCGGTAACTCTTTCAGTCCAAGCTATTTTTAATGTAAGTACACTTCACGCTTTTCCGGCGAATTGCAGTTCTTCAGGGGCTCTACACCGGGTGAATTCATTTAATGTTGACGACGCTTCGGGCCGCGTCGTTTCTTGCTTAAGGCAAACGTCACGGCTGCATTTTATAAGTTTTTTTTTCACCACCGCATTCCTAAGTATTCAGAATTTTCCTCTCTGCTTTTCTCATAGTTCAAGTTTCTGAGCCATAGATGCATATGTTGTCACAAATTCTTTCCTGGTCGATAGAGACACATTATTTGATGTCAAGAAAGTTAATTGGAGTATGTGGATCTTCATTTCGGGGGGGGGGGGGCGCCTTCTCCCCCTCGTATCCTATATACCCTATCAAAATATGTACTTGTATTTAAATGAAATGAATGGCAATGGTAATATGTAATTACGGGAGCTTGCTTTCATTCCGCAGCCACGCCGGCCGTCGAGCATGGTTCATCGAACTTATTCAGAATGCGGTGATTTATTTTTTATCTGTTGTCTCACTATTTCATTATTGCCTTATCTGATAACTGACTTCTGTTTTTCCATTGGCAGTCAGTGGAGTTAAGTATCCATCATTGGATGCTTGTAATGGCTACGCTAATGTGGTCCAAGCGTGCCTCCGTGAGAGTGCACGAATTCCCTCGTGACCCCGCTTCGTCGAAAGCCGCCCTCTATGGATAAATTGATCGGCGCAAGGGGAGTGCATTGAGGAGACATTCCCCTCAATTCCACCCCTAAGTAAGGAGGCTGATTTCTCTTCTCGCGGTAGCATTTTAATCGGTTTTCAAAAATGTCCGCGGCGCGGTTGTGGGTGCATTGCGATCCACTTTGTTCTTATGTTTTGCATTGAAATGTTTGTAGTTGCCAGGAAGAGCACTGAAAAGTTATGAATTTGATAGATCACATGATCATGCATATGAATGTCGGTTAACACCACTAATTATACCCCGTGAAACTCGGATCAATTTGTCCGTCTGCGACACGAGTAGCGACTTTTGTAAACACATTTATATGCGCGGTGGGTGACAACATATTCGGAGGCCCACTTGAACATCCTCTTCTGTAGTATTCGTGGGATCACCTCAGGGAAACGATGGTTACAACGGCATCTATCGGCAAAAGCTGGAATATCGGTCGCCACTCCGCCAATCGCCTGGGCGGAGGGGCGGGTATAGTCTAATGGCGCGTGCTTCGCTCTCGTGGATGTAATCGAGTTGACTCACCGACGGTGGTGGCATCTCGCGATAATTCGGGTCGTCTGCTCCAAGCGGTCGGCCTCAATAGATAAACAAATGCATGTGGAAATTCGCCAAACAAACGCATTCTCTTCAAATTAATCTCACACATTTTTCCTTTCGCCTGAATGCGATGCGGTATGCCTCCAATAAAAGCGACGCGGTAGCTACGTTCTCTTGTTTTCCCTGACTACCCTCTGCTTGTCATTGTTTGCATTTGTTTACGCCCATACGCATGCATTTATGTAGAAATATAAGTGTGCTATACGTATGCGAATGTTTTCAAAGAGGCGGTTTTTATGCAAGTGCTGCTACCTATTTATCTACTATCTCACTCATTCAGTCTGTCTGTTTATGCGTGTGGTCGCGCGGAAGCCGCCAGTCATGGCGATCAGCCCTTCCTTGCTCGTCTTTCCCCATCGCATCACCTCAATTAATGTTTTCCCTTCATTATCTGCGCCCGTTCGTTCGCCCAATGAAGAGCACTGCCTCATCGATGAAGATGATGGGTTGCTTGGCTGCGGTCCGATGCGAAAAGGGAGATAGATGGCTCAGAAAAAAGGGGTGAAACAATTGAATCAAGTGGAGCGCAACCGTGTGCGATGATCACCGATGCTATGCCGTACATTCGCTGCACTGCTCACAATCCTCTCGTTGCTGTTGAGCGAACAAGCAGTCCGCCATCTTGAACTCTTCGATTCATCGAATTCGCCTCGTCCGTACACGACTTCTGCATTAATTATGCTGCGAGGCGATAGAGACTGAGTTTGCGCCCGTGCTAGGCGTAGATTACTTGAGCTGTTGAGAACAGATGTGTTTTGTTACGTCTTGAATGGGATGCGAAGTAGAGACCCTCGTAACATTGCGAATCGTTCGATTGTGAGATTCACAGAAATCGGAGTTGTATTCGTCAATTCCCTTCTAACTCATCTCCCCGAGAAACCCCTCCCGTACTGTTCTAAGCGAGTGGAGAGGGTCGCACATATTTTACGCGAATCAGGCTGCGAAGAGCGAGAAATTCGGTACTAGACCTAGATTGCATGAGCTGATTAGAGCAGGAATATTTTGTATATCATCTGCGAACCTCGCTACATTTCCTGGCTCGATAGAAATGAAAAAATGAGAGTGATATCTTGCCGAACGGATTGGTCGAGAAATTCGTTTTCCCGCGAAATATAATGGACTAGAATAATTGGAAGATGGCAATGGAGCAATCAAATATCTCTAATACGAAACTTCTTTTCTTTTTTGCAAACGGCTGGCATCCCAACACCCTCTGCCTCACGCTAATTGACTCTGAATGCGGAGCAATATGTAGTCTCCCATGAAGTGCGCGAATTCATGGTGTCGCCTTTCTTGAGGAGTGCTTTTTGGCGCACATTTGTACACGGTTAATATTTTTATAACAACAGAATATTTTGAAATGATTCTGTTTAGTTACTCCGTATGTTTATCTCATTTTCAGGCGTCACTTCTTAAAACCACATTGCCATATTTGGAAATAATTTCGCGAGGTTATTTACTGCAAAAAATTATTAACTTATCTAGGTTTCATCTATTTACTAGTTGACAGGGGTGACTATTATTGACAACGATCCACCTATATATCACTATGTCTATACGCCTTGGTATGACATGGTAATAACTTCAACGGAAGTAGGTGAATTCCAAATTCATTGGTGCGTGAAATTATTTCCAATGATATTAAATTCGCGGAAAGCATGTATTACACTCGATAATGACGCGGTTAACATCACTTAGTAGCTGAAGCCGATACGCGTATTCAAAGGCCTTGAAGAACAGCAGAAGTCTTCAGACGCCGCGCTGAAAAGGTCGTCGCCATTTTCTTCCTGCATCCTGTGAATTCTAAGGACAAAGGTATGAGTTGCACTTGTTCCAGAACGGTGCTCAAGACTCAGTGGTGGCTCAAACCCGACTCGGTTGACACTTCGGTGTTGCGAGACCTCTTATTATTGCGTACATTTTAACTTCGCAAGTCATCTCAAGTAAGTTGAGTTGAAGTTGAGTTTCTAAAATACAAACTGTGACTCATCCTCAATTCGTGTACAAACCACCGTGGAAAAGTGAGCGTGAATTCAAACCTGAGTCGTGGTCTGGAATAAATACTATTTCCTATCGATATTCCACTCTCTTCTCTTCTCCCATTTTTGGTAATGATTGTCCGGGTTCGGGTTTGTCTTTCATTTTTGAAGCGTAGAAGTAACTTTTTTCTGCTTTGTCAACTTTTCCTTGCATGTATGTACACACTTAAAATTTACGCTGCTTTTAGAACGTAGCATGGCATCTGGGAGATTTTGAAGATATTTATCTGATAGAAAAGAAGTAATTTCCCGGGAATCGTCGTAGCCGAACCTTTTCCATTACGATGAACGTTCACTCGCCTATCTAATTTTTGCAAACATTCGTAATTACTCAGACGATGGAAAAAATCAATAAACATTCCTGCTCTTAAGGCCGTTTTACACGGGGCACGGAATTGCGCATGTTAGAGCTGCATTTATTTCTAAAATGGCATGGCATTGCGAGAATGCATGAACGAAATTAGAACAGGGGCTATTTTGCCGTCTCGCATCCACGCATTCTCGCATGTGTTCTAGCAATTCACCGCTTTACACGACGCAATTCGCACGCAATTTTGATTGCGCCTTCGCACGTACGTCACACGTTTGCGCAATTCCGTGTACCGTGTAAAACGGCCTTTAGACAAGAATCCCCATAATATCTTGTTAAAATTTTGATTTAAATCGAACTTAAAAATCATAGTTTCCGTAAATATATTGCGTGCGGAACTCAAGTTATTTGCACCAAAGTCAACCGAGATCCAGTCAAGCGTGAATTGAAATCACTGCGACGTTCGTTTTGGTAAAGTGTCGATGGTGGCCGTATTGCGAGCCCTCAGAGTTTTTCGTAACCGTAGCGGTGGAAAGGCTTAGAGCTAATACTTATGCCCCGGGAAATAGGATTCTGTAGTACCAAGGACCAAAATGAAATCTTTCATCACTCATACCTTACACCAAAATTGTATTGTCCCCTGCAAAATAACTTGGGGAGTGGGCAGATACAGAAGAAGCGGTAACAAAATTCCATATGATAAATGAGGAAATTTCTTTATAAACATCATGTAAAATGTTCTTAAATGTATTCAATTTATGCATAAGTTTACTTTGTCTTCGTGGGATCAAATATATATTTGTTCAATTTTGAATATCATTGCACAAAATTGTCGTTTTAATGATTTTTCATCGTATTATCATAAAATAAATGAGAAAACTGCAGAGACTGAATAAGCACCTCTCCCACTCGCCTTAAATTAATTACAATGGTAACTACAACACAGATATTGGTATTCTGAGGTTCATGCGCTAATTTTATTGCAATAAAATTGTGGAAAATAGTTTCATAAGTTTTCAATGGAAATTAATACATTATTATCATTATTTATACTATAGTATATGTTTATCTCAGAATGGAAGTATTCCGGCGTGACGGGCAGGATCCAAGAATTCATATTCGATTGTGTTACTGCTGCGGTCTGAGAATTTTATCTCACGTTATTACGTGTCTATAATAAAATTTGCTCTTAGATTATTGGATGGAATTTTATTCTGGGGTGACGGTTTTCCTTGAAACTGTGTGATGTGATTGCAGCAACCAACAATATTAAAGGAATAATGTGTTCATAGTTCTGTTCCCAAATTCTTTTTAACTCTACTGGCGCGTTTTACATCTTGTATTGTATTTCTGTTAGATATTTGGACATATTTATTTGCATTGTTGTACTGCAAAAAAGGCTTATTAGAGTAATTTAAAAAAAGAGCCTTCTTGAGAGTTCCTTTCCTTTATTTTGTAGTACAGGTTTGCTTCCCTTGAGACATCTTTTTATTTACAAGGTTTTACGTCGATTTTTCACGAGAAGTGGAAATACGGGGTTATTATTATACAACCGTCCTTCCTTCACCCTACTAAGATCACGTATTACTTTACCAAGACCTAACCTTACGCTATATAAACGTTGTTTCTTGTTTATAGGCCCAAAAGTGTATAACTTATTACCTAATTCATGTCTGAAATCAAAAAATAACAACGCAATTATGAAAAATATACAGTCTTGGTTGTTTAGAATGCAAAGTATGGAGGATATTTTTCTATGATATAATACCATGCAATACACGTACGCACTTACTTCAATTCAAATGCTGTGCCTAAATTGTATATGTGTCAGCATGACCCTTTGTAAATGATGGTACCCTTAAAACAGGTTGTCCTTAATGGCTACCTAGAGTTACTCCTTTTTATGTAATTAATTCTATTCTGTACTTTTTATTTTTTTTAGTAATAAAACAATTTATTTATATATTTTTTATACATTTTATGTAACCGTTTCAAGCAAAACCTCGACCTCCTCATTGCTCATAAGACATTTCCAACCGCTTCATTAAATCCAAATTCTGCCTCTAACCTGGCCGCGTTATTTTTGGACATATTTCTGTTACCTTTTTGATTAGCGATCCACATTTTTGGGTCAAAACCGCATTTCAGTGTGTTAATCTAGTGCTCTTCACCGGTTGATTCAAAAGTGATCGTTCTATTTCCACGCCTTTTTGACTTTCGACCGCCATCCTGCAGTGAATGAATGACCCAGAAACAAACGCCATCGCGGAGGGAATTAAAATGGGGAAGACTGGAGATTTAACCACTCTTCATCGCACCACTCAAAATCCACCCCCTTTTTCATTTGTTCGCGCTGCTGCTCTTCTTATTCTTATTCTTGATGACACTCGGTTGGGATTCGCGAAAAAATGTATTCCGTCGCGAGGCACGCCCCCCTCTGGCTATCACAATCCCCCTCAAAGAGCGAAAGGAAAGAAGACTCGCGCGGAGTCGAGGTGAGCTGGAAATGTGCAAATGTTTCAGTGAGATGAGAGATAGAGTCAGATGAGAGCAAGGAACAGGACGGAGATGAGCCGATCAATAGTCAGCGGGGACATTCACGCGGAATTTGGTTTTGGTATATTTTTCTCGAACACTCTCTTCAAACTAGGAGTAAGCCACAATTCAGAGAAGTTTTCTAACTTAATGCATATTTATCTCAATAGCGTGGTTTCCTATTATTTTTTATTTCCTAAATCGAAAGATCAATACTCCTGGAGGGCGCATTTCACGCTTTCAGATTTTTAAATGACGAAATCTTTTTCTCGCGATTAAACGAAAAGTGAAAAATTTCAAGCGCGCGAAAACGCGACGGCTAAGTAGGAATGATGGGAAAAGTCCGTTTGGCGTATTTCAAGTTCCAGCTGTCGGCGTGTGAGGTGACCTTGGGGCGAGGCTTGAGTGCTGGTACGACGCAGGCTGCTAGTAGGTAGCTGAGTACGCTGCTAGCAGGTAGCGCTTGGCTTAAATACACTAATGGTGGGTAAGGAAACGCATTCAATGCATTTCGTTTTCTTTGATGAAGGAAACTACCCTATTTAAGTATGCCGGTACTTGCCACGATTGTAACCCGCAAAGCACAAATTGTGCGAAATATCCACCGAGAAAAAAATCATTCGCCGTGACGGGAATACGAACCCGGATCCCCCGATTTCCGGTCGAGGGCTTTAGTCAGTTAAGCTACCGAAGAGTCATTCTCTCTTGGGAGAAATGAGTTAACAATACTTGGTGAAATTTTCAAAATTCAACGTGTTTTGCATGAATTAAGATCAGAATTGATTATCAGGGTGTCCATTATCCGGGAAAACCCGTGATATAAATGTACTCGGGGACGGATCAAGGATTTATTAATAATGCAAGCGCCCTTCTCATACTTGAGATTAAAAACAAGATACAACAATTACTCCACGAAATATTCTCTTTATTTTGACATGAAAGTTATTAATATGAAATCAAATGATTGAGGGTCCCTAATACACGAAACAAAGAAACATAATTGTTACAGTATGAATGTTTTGTCTAATGTTATGAAACTTTGAAAATACCTGCGTAAACCCTCGGAGCAAAACATGAAGTACAACATTAATGATAATATCTATGGAAGATGAGATGATATCTATCAAGCAAAGAGGACAGTGATTCTTGTTTCATTTGAAAGAAAATACACATGAACGCATTTCTGCAAAATTTCAAAGTAATTTAGAAGTATAATAACAAATAAGAAACTCCCCTTTTTAAGAACTAAAATCAGCAGCTATTTAACAATTAATATCTAAAAAGGCCTCCTTTTATTTTCTTCAAATATTTGCATATTATAAATTTAAGGTGTGCCAACAATTAAAACAAATATTAAGATAGTATTTGAATAATTAATTGTATACGGTACCAAATTTGCATTACCCTCGGGGGTGGCAATTAAGATGAAGTGTCAGTACTGCTCACCGTACCTATTTTTCTACATGCAGTAACATGTTTATATCGTCCAAAGTTGTTCCAAACGCCATTGAAATAATTTAATAATTATTCTAGGGGTGAATGACTTTTTCCTCATTTGCAAAATTCACCCAAATTTTTTGCAATCATAGAACCGGATTGAATTTTAATAGTCAACGGAGTTTTACCAAGAGAAAGCGTTTTTAAATTTTATTTTAATCTCTAAATAACGAAAATAGAGAAGTTATCTTTAATATAATTTATCTGCGCTTTTAAAGCTACTTGGAAGTCGTCATGTCAAATGTTGAGTGAGAATCCACTGTGGATTTATTTACCATTTGTAACAAGTACTCATTCTAATAATTGATATCAATTCATTTAACAGAACATGAAATCTATAAAACATGAAATCGAAAAATCGTAGTATCATATTTTTTAACTAATTCACCATTTACTGACCTCAGCGATAAAAACGATTATTTACAGAAAAGTTTCTCGGGTTTTCCACCGGTTGATGTCGTCTATGTCTCCCGACGTTTCGATCCGCGACTTGCTGATCATCCTCAGGGGATCTTCTGAATGAATGATCGGAAGATTCCCTGATCCTATACTTGATGCGAGCGCTTTTCATGTCTAGTGCATTATGACGGAGATGTACGGTATTTCATTAAGCACAGGTAATGCAATTATTTAAATGTAAAGTTGATCGGAAAATTCAAGTATAGATTCATTCTATATTTATTGATTTCACGCCAAGTGCAGAATATAATTCTCACATCAATTAATTCGGCTTTGTTTTTTTTTTTTTGTTGAGAGAAATGAAAGCTTTGGTAATATAACAGCTCATGGGAACAAGCGGGGTATAAATTGATAATTTTGCTTAATTAAAAAAGAGAGAGATATCGCCATTTTCATGCAAATTCAAGGCTGCGTTTTTAATTATGGGTCCTTGGTGGGCACTTTTAAATTTGCTTATTGTGACCTATCCGATTAGAAGGCTCTGCGACATGATTCATATGAGTGTGCATGTACTCGTGTCGATGGAAAGCGTCGTTTCCGTGTTTCTACTTATTTTTTTTTGCATGGTGATAATTTTTTTAGATTTATAAAATATTCATAAAATTCGTCGACTTGACGTATTCAATATCCTAAAACTTCGTTTAGTTGTCGAAGTTGACTGTTGCCATGGCAGTTACGCTCGACTCGCACGTGTGGTTAGAGAGATAGAGAGAGCGAATCGTATTAAGGACGTGATCGATCAAGATTTCGACCAATTGGCGAAGTTTAAGCAGCATTTCTTCGAGCTTCCAATGAGAATCGAAGGTTATGGAATATTGTATCTAAAGCGGAAAATGTTATTTTATATACGCAAGCCATGGATATGGAATCAGATAACAGTTTTTTTTCAATTTAATTTATTCTATGGTACCAATGCTAATTTCCTCGTAAAGAAGAGAATTGAAAGATTCTCTTTCGCGTTTGTCGTTTCTTTTGTTTTCCTACCTCATCTACCATCATGAAGGGTATTGACGCTCTTCAGACGCTTCTGCAATGATGATATAATATAGTAGTGGGGAGATGCCGTTTCAGAGCAATTGCTACTTCGTCATGTAAGCCGCGAACATTTATCGATTTAGAAATTTAATGGTTGACCACATAGCGTTAAACGCCGAAAAATAAGTATAATTGACAAATAATAATTGTCCTGTACAAATTGTTTAATCGCATATAATAATTTGTACAATGGCACATCAGTGGCTCCTTTGCGCCCTATTTTTTTGTGTCAATTGAGAAATGTTGTGGAATATAGTGCGTCCATGCCAACAGAGGAAGGTTCCGTCGACCGTCTGTTTTTTTTCGAAGAACATCATCTTTTTGTGCAGTTACTCTCGGCATTTGTTTTTCCTTTTGACTCCCGTGGCTTAATTCATTCAGGTGATAAATAGGTCGTTATTTTCCGCTCGACTCGAACATTTTAATGCGTGCAACATAACGCGCGAAATGAGAACTGATCAAAAACAAATGAATTTCGCAGTTTTGTATCTCAATAGCCCGACGAAAAAAAAATATATGTATCGCACCAGTGCCCCCTCCTGCGCATGGTGATGTTATCATCAGCCGTTTAAAAAAAATCGTCCCATCAAAAACGCGTGCCGAACGCGATTGGCGCCGTGTTATTGTCAACGGAGTCATCGCCAAAAATTCGAGTGCGCTCGGGAATGAGTATTCACCGAAGCATGGAATACGATTTAATTCCAGGAATTGCCAAAAAAAATTATAAGAATTCTATTGGCCCCAAATGAATTTTGCAAAAAAAAATGATAGAAGAAATATCTGGAAGCGAAATCTGCTGGCGCAGTGGACGCCAAATGCAAAATAAAATTTTCCTTCGTGAACGCTTTCGACGCCGTCTATCCACCGATTCCGCAAGTGCGGTCAACGCTCGCTCTCAATAAATGATCCACCCGGATTAAATGGCGGCGGTGTTTTCATTGAATTAAATAATATCATGTGCGTGCTTTCGGAAAGGGAATTGTGGGACAGGCCCCTCATGGCGCGAATTTAAGGCTCTGCAGCTTTCGCGATTGGCGCATATAACACTGCAGTCGAATCGGGCTGAAGCGCCATTAAAACGGAACACAGTCAAATGGCGCCATTGTATGGCCATGGCCATTGTTTTCATGCCCGGCGGATTGTACGTGTGTGTATGTGTCAAAAATACGAGGCAAGATATCCGCGAGTGTAAACATATGAATGCCCAATTGCACTCACTCGCTCCATGGTGGTAAACCTGTTTGAAGCGCACTTTAGTTGCTCCCACTTAGAATCGAAATTAAATGCCATTTCCGGGGCGCCATTTAAATGTGATTATTGTATTCGTAGCGTTCCAAATCTATCACGTTCGACAATTTTATTTCACTGTCGACTGTGATAGAGTTTTAAAAATTAACAGACTTGTATTATTGCTGTTTTCAAACGCTCGCCTTCTTTTCGACCTATTCATGGCGGAAATTCGATGGCCTGCACCTTTTTCCTGATAAGTTGATGACGCCACGAGATCATGCCAATTAATTCACCGCTTCTCCTTACGCCTCGATTCTGTGCATAGCTCTCGCCTGGTTCGTTGTCGATTTAACTGCTGTGAGCGATCCCGTTACTCACGGAAAGATTCTTCATTAACCAGTGATCGAATCAGAAATCAACTGACGCCATCGACTCATGAAAAGGGGCCGGCAACTTCCACGTATTTTAAATGTACGAGAGAAGGTCTGTATGGGGAAGGTTTTTTTTGTTATTTCGTCGTAATATACCTTTCCCTTCGATCTATCTTATATATTTTCGATGTATCAAATAGCGATTTTGGGTTTGTGAACGAGGTCGGAACGAATTGCCCCATTTGAACCGCAAAGAAGCGCTCCACAGCATTTCGTTTTAGTCATTCATGAATGTCCCTCGCCTTCGTTTTGTCCTGCTCCGTCGTGATATCACCCAGGGCCAATCAAAACGTGAACGGAAAAGCAAATCCTGACCCGATGCTCCGAAAACGGACGGCGTGTGTCGTATAATCCCAATGAATCTCTTTTAAAATCGTTTCAGTGCTGTTAATGTGGTGATTCACGAATTGCCCCCGCAGGAAACGCCTAGCGGCTCTGATCTGCATCCAGTTGATCCATTGCTGTGGTAATGACATCGGAGGGAGTACAAAGGTGGATCGCACTACGCGCATCCTTGAAATTGTGTTCCATCGATTTCGCAGAACGCGGGAGTTGCAGAAATATGGCCAATTTATTGGGCGGCGTTTGGTGAGAATACGTGTTTCGATATACACCTACCTACCATTTTAATCTTTGTCCTGGTGAGCGTCAATTATTGTTTTAGATATCTGTGACATCGGATGATGGGAGAGTCAGTAGCCGATTGCATTTTCATAAAGAGTCCCTCCTTCTGTGCCTCAACCCGAAACTACGTTTTTGATAGGTGAGAGAGTAGGGCTCACCCAAGACTAAACCGTGAGTGAGTGAACTTATTCACCAGTTTATGTCGCTTTATTTCCCTGATACTCCAAGGATTTTTTATTTGATTGAGGATAAACAGGGTGTCCCATTTATCTTGACCACCCAAAATAACTTTTTGTCCAGGTGCAAATTCAAAAATGTGTCAAACAGATGTTCATAAGCCGTCAGGGAGAGATTAATCAGCATGATTGCTTTCCTTGCAGCTTTGTTATTTACAATGATATGAACAGCGGTATGTCTTTTTTAAATGGCACTCTATAATTTTTAATCGGCAATTCATTTCCTCTCCTATAGACTTATTCAATAATGTAGCACGGTGGACCATTTACATAAACACAGTGCTTTGAAAAATGGCTGACTCTCTAGCACTTAATGCAGGTATGCGGGTAATGTTAATGGCCCACTGTGAAAAAATAAGGTAAGGAATAAGATATGTATATAACTAGCTGACCCAGGCAAACTTCGTTCCACCTGATAATCAGTTAACGGTTGAGTAGCATCATTTATAGATGAAGAGCGGTTGTACTGATTTTAAAATTTTTTGACGTATTATCATAACAAGAAAATTTTTTTTCGAAAAAGTTCGCTACTTAAGTTAGTTTGAAACTTTAGTTCGAAGACAAAATTCGAAACATTAGTTTAAAACTTAAGCTCGAAACTAGTTACATTCATATCATTGTAAATAACAAAGCCACAAGGAAAGCAATCATGCTGATTTATTTCCCCCGACGGCTAATGAACATTTGCTTGACACATTTTTGAATTTGCACCTGGCCAAAAAGTTATTTTGGGTGGTCAAGATAAATGGGACACCCCGTATACTGTGAAATATTTTATCGCGTGTCCTGTGTAAGCGTCGCATTGAACATAAGTTTAAGTCTGTCGGTATTCTATTTTTGAAATGTTAGTTAATGTTTCTATTTGTGTGACACATCAGTTCCCTTTGACCGCTCTTGTGCGACCACTCGTCGAGACCTTTCGCCTTTCCTGCATACTGCACTCCTAAATTTCCCAATATTGTCCCTCACTTCCTCACTGTTTCTGCTTCCTTGTGCTCTTATTTACCTGTCAAACAAACTACTCATCTTCCTCTTTGAGACTTTTCCTTCAATGTTTCCCTTTATTGCACTCCCGAAGCATTTTATCACTCTGACCTTCTCCTTATCCGCTCCATGCCATGCCTCTCGCCGCCCCCCCCCCTAATCGCTTGGCACCCCTGCATTCCATCGTCGGCAACTCTTCTTATCCGATCAGGTTTCCTGTTTGACCCGGAGTCTGATCCCTGGAATGCCGTCAATTGTATCGCACCCTGTTTCAATTGAATATCTGAAAGCATTCGTGTGGCTCTCTGGAATTAGACCAGTTTGAGGTATTCTTGTCACATTACGGTGTAGATTCTTTATGAGCTTGAGTGCATGCCTGCTTCACTCGAGGTAGAGCAGCATGGCGGACACCTGGCTTCAACTCCCGCTGCCATCTATTATACGTACATTAGCACTCAGAAATGTTTACTGAATTTAGATAGAAGCAATTAGATATTAGCTTTAGATATGGGGAATAAATCAATACTGCTTAGCCCCTTTTTGACAATAAACAGTGATTAATATAGTATTCAAGGTTATATTGACGAAGTTTAAAGTTTATCTAAAGAATTTTATGGTTTTACGATGGGTGAGAACGATCAACACATTTGGAGAGTATGCAACCCGCGTGGCACCCAAAGTGTTGCCTGGGGTGGCGCGCGCTCACTCTCGGTGCGATATCCCGAGAACCAATGATAGAATATTAGACGTCATCATCAGGTGAAATCTACAGTGGTGTTCTACACTACTGTAGAGTTCACCTGATGATGACGTCTAACGTTGAAACCATAGTCGTGGATAAATATTAATGTGAAAGCACAAAGTTCTTCTTTTTAATGTTAATTATGAATCGCTTTCACCAAGTTACGCCTCAAACAATCAACTACTCTCTAGTTATTATATGGCAGTGTAGAGGACTCTGAGTGCGTCCCTCCAGCAGCGCCCCTATGTAAGTCTCCCGGAACCATTGCTTCGATGTGCGACACGTAGTCCGTCATTGGGTGGAAATATTACAAGAGTTGTTGAGTGCATCGCCTGAGTGCATGCCTCATCGGCGTTTGCAGGTGATCCTTCTTGAGCAGCTGCGTCTCCGCGTTGAGAGACAAATGACTGCGACGCCGCGCTTTGGGCTCAGAGAGTGCCTGCGTTGAAAAGACACGACGTTGTTTTTTTTATTTCCTTCGAAAAAGGCTGCTGTTGCGTCCCTTTGCCGCGAGTGTCGGGGTTTCGAGGCGGAGTTGATGATGTGCGATCCAAGTCTTTTCCCATGAGTGTGTGTGGGAACATGATGATCTCGGCGTGTAGCCACGGTGAGGCCTTTTTGTAAACGGACGACGACTGGAGAAAGAGGTGCTGAGGGCCATTTATTTCTACGGCCCCATCGGGTCGATCGTGCATGAAAACCCAATTGTTGGCTTGGAAAGATGAGTAAATTAAAATTTGCGGGCAATTTTCCACAAGCACTATCATTTAACGTCATCAGGGGCTGAAAGGTCGTGATGTGAATTGAAAGTATTTGGGGAAAATTTCCCGCTACTTGTAATTCAGTAATATTTTAGAATTCCACCTTATTAAGCCTGAAAGAATGCTCTATATGGATATGGAGGGGTAGAGCTCACCCCGAACTGAGAGAAATCTCCCGGGTTCAAATTCTGGTTGTAGGCTTTGGGCACCCTATGGAAAAAGTCTCTGAATCTCTCTAGAGGGAGCCGCTGCAAGGAAACCAGCCTCTGTGTCCACCCTGAATCTATGCTATGCACATAGTAATAAGTTACGACAATTCCCAATATAAACAAATGAGACGAACTGTTGGATAAGCTCCTGGAGACAATGAAATTTATTCATTATAATCATTATTGTTATTATTGCTTGGATACATCATTTTCTATTCTGGAGTACACAGTGCAACGTAACTAATCGTGCTTGCACCAATACCGTGGGATAATTTTCACTTGTTTTTATTTTTCCTAGTTTTCGAAGAGTTCTCTTGAATTCTTCGCGAATTGAAATTTTCATAATTTACAGCTAAATTTGGGCAATGGGCTGCTATGTTCTGGATTCATACTACCATGCATGAAATTATCTGAGGCACTGAATTGTTGGCATTCTTGGTATTTATATTAATCGCTAAAAGTCTTAGCAACTGAGGAGGGAAATAGCCTATAATATATTAAATGCCAATACACAGGACTGGAAATAAACTCTCACTTAGTAATTGAGGCGCAGCAATTGAAAGGCCTCAGAAATATTTTACAATTATTTAACCGAAAAAATATCAGTTCAGTTTAGGGGTAAATTTTTTAACGCGAGATGCTCGTGAATGATATAGAATTCGTGGCCAATTTTATGAGAAATAAAAATAGTAGTTTTAAAAATCGTATAATAATTTCAGCTTTCTAATTGAATCGAGAGGAATTTTGCGCGACACGATTTCCAATTCGAGTCAAAAAGACCTATTTTAGAGTTTCTAGCGCTAATCATTGTTTCTAAAAAAAATGCGGAAATCGCATTTCATTCTGCATTACTACAGGATGACGGAATATTTCCTCCACAGCAGCCTTTGAGCCATAAGTGATGTTCGCAGGCTTGATTTATCCCGCGACACAAGGATACAGGCAAGGATAGGGCGTGGGAGGCAAGTGGGTGGAACGCTTGGCTTGTGATCCTAGGGTGCCGGGTTCAGCCTCCATCGGACCCGCCAAAAAGAAAGTGCGAGGGAGCCCAGGGAAAGATAATTCGCCCCACCCCCCTCTTTCACTGAATGTGTGATATTCACATGACGTGAATGTGCCTACCGGGGGCGCAGCTAGGAATTAAGGCTAGGGGGGCTATAGGGTAACTAATACTTAGGAGTGTGGGGTATTGCATACCCACCAGGGTAAGCAGGAGTTGCGGGGGCTCTCCTCCAGAAAATTTTTAAGAATAATGGCTCAAAATGGTGAGTTTTACGGCTTTCTGAGGGATATTTGATAAATCCTCACACTATTCTATAAGTAATACTGATCCAAATAAGTAAAATGGATTAAACATAAAATTTCTCTGAGCTTTGGGGAGGGTTTTATCCCCCAAAACCCACCCTCGCTGCGCCACTGGTGCCTGCGACCAACACCACTAAATTCAATTGATAGTACTCGATTGGAATGGTAGGAAAGTAAATTTCAACCACCCTGAATTAAGCACTGAGTCCTTCACATACAGACTATATATTTTACAAAAGACATATTGACTGTATTGAGAAGAAGTATCTGTTTAGCAGCAGCAGTGGTGTGTTAGGGCTTTGACTTGTACGGGAGTGGAATGGATTGCATTGGAGGATTACAAGTCATATGAAACGCTTACAGATATTTCAAAGCATACGCAGTTTTGGTGCATAGGGCTTTCTATTCACTTTTTTATCCGAGAAGTTTTTTCAGCCCAAAACATCCAACTTTAGGCACTTAGTACTTTGGTCTTGTTGGAGCACGGGTTCATTCGGCGTGACGTCATTTTAAAGTAAGCCAATTGTGCCACTTGATTGTGAACTTCATTTACGTCATTTGAGAATGAGAATATTCAACGTTTTTGAAATTCTGAAAAATTAGGGCCAATCTAATCTAAGATCGCCAAAATGAAGTAAACAGCCATAAAGACATCAGAAACCAAAAACAGAAAATCACAAAAAATGGGGGCAGCTGCTGTTCACAGGCTAGATTTGGAGTTGTGCCTCTTGATCAACACGCTGTTACTCGCATGAAAAACATATCTTTTGATAGTCAGTTATTTTTTCCACGAATTACATGTGGTAATTTTTAACCGCATGAAGTTTTAACATAAAATTCAACAAGCAAAATAGAATTTCAACTTGATTTCGCATGGCGTTATTTTTTTACGTAGAACCATTAGTTGATAAATATATATTTACGTATAAATTTGGGAACTAATTTTG
This sequence comes from Ischnura elegans, assembly GCF_921293095.1. Lineage (NCBI taxonomy): Eukaryota > Metazoa > Arthropoda > Insecta > Odonata > Coenagrionidae > Ischnura > Ischnura elegans. Next base: position 136,775,684 of record NC_060247.1, on the reverse strand, counting down.
TATCAAATTATGTTTTTGTGTGGCTGAATTTTTAAACACCGTTATTTTGGAGGTAATTTTATTTTTTTTTTCTTGAGAAATCACTGTCTTGCTAGAAATTAGGTGAAGTAGTTTCCTTTCATTCCCTACTCCTTATCTTCTCGTCTTAATTACTTTCCGAATGAAGAGCGATTTCCATTTTTTCTGTTTTTGTAAATATCCTTTAGTCGGACGATCCTTAACAGCTGCTGCCAATATTTGGAGAGAGTATTATCTGAAGACAAAAAATACTTCCCGTAGTAGCTGGTCCGTTTTCAGTTCTAATTTAATCCGCTTTGGCGCTGCCCTCGATTTTGAACCGACGAAGAGTCTAAAAGGAGCTGGACGCTTTTTTTATCGATTTCGGTTTTAACTGCGGAAGTATTTGAATGCGGAGTAGGAGGAGATAGTAAAAAAGGCTTACAAATTGCCTTTTTATCAAGTCCATCGCTTGTTTGCTTATTTCCGTAAATGCAGACTTAAAAGTGCTCCAATTGGGCTTTGGGTGATTACCGTCCTTGTCGACGGAAAAGAAGGAAAAAATACGACGAAAGAATTCCGTCACAAAATTCCAAATTGAGGAGAAAACTGCCGAAGTAATTGCGCCAAATAATGCCAGTGGCCCAGATATCGCTTACTCTCCTACCGATGGCAGGAAATACCACAAAAATTCAACTGTGTTTGCAAATGAAGTAGGCTATACACCGGAGGCTTTTCTTCTCGGAAGGTGAGATGAAGAATATAGAGAATTGTAGCGACGAAGAGGTGTGTGTTGATGACCATTGACTATTTGTACCCTTTAGCCTGAATCACTTTTCGATCATTAAATAATACCGTCCATTCCATAGGGATCGCTCCAATGATGGCGGAAAAGGACCCTTTCACGCAATGATCATTTTTTGGAATGACTCAAGCGATGAGAATCCCATCTCTTTATCTTTTTCCATCACTCGATGCGTCCCTTCTTCCGTCGCTGTAAACAATAGCTGACACCATCTATCTTTCAGCCAATCAGATCGCACGGCACGCCACACAGCGATTGTAACGACACGCTCGGCTTTTAATGGAATGTGAGCCGTAAATACGGCAAAATGGGCGGAAGAAAGAAGGTGGAAATGGGAAATGAGGAATGATTGCTTAAATGAGCGATGGGCCACTCCTTCGCTCGCTATCGCTGGCGCCATCCCTCGGCGAAGAAGTGAGCGTAAAGTCATCGAGGCTTTCGACTCGAAACCGTAATTAGAGAATTCGGGAGAGGGCGAAGGCCAGATCCTCCTCATTCAGCGATTCTCTCATCAATTGGAACGCAAAATTCGTCGTCCTCCCCCCTGCCATGCACCGTAGCTAAACATCCGAATATCCATGGGTGAGAAAAGTCTAATGTGTGACATAAATATGATCAATATGACCAGCATGCAAGTAGTACAGTGCAGGGCGGCCAGATTTGTGATGAGTTGTTACGCCAAAATGTGCAGCGTTTCCTGTATTTTACAAGATGGGAATTTTTACAAGAGCGTAGTACGAAGTATAAGCTTAACTTACTCAGGAAATGCGAAGAAGATATTTTCTCAGACGACGTGAATCATATCCTTCGTTTACCATCGCACTATGGTAGACGTGATCATGAGAAGAAAATAAAAGAAATAAACTGCGAAACAGAGAGATTTTATAATGTCATTCTTCCCTCGTAATATCAAGGATAGCAACGTTTTCTCAATTGATAGGATTAATGGCGTCGCTCGCTATGATCACTCATTGCGTGTTTCTTTCCGTAGTTCTAACCTTGCATGTATTTACTCTAGGAATTACAAACCATTAGCAAGTTTTTTGTATGAAATGCATGCATATTTTGGTAGTACGCGTAATATTTCTATGGCCGTGTGGTGTGCATGTGGCGGTCCTCTTGCATGCTGCATGTTGGTGGTTTTGTCACCCCCTGCCAAACACACTAGAGGTGGCTCGCAGGGCAATGTGTAGATGTTTGAAATATGTTCGCTAGGGGGTAAAAATCGCTCGCATCCTTATTTCCGCATGTTTATATTCCCTCGGAGTTCGCCCTGCAATATTCAACTCCAGTACATGATCGACTCTGTTTTCGCGACCGATGGTAACATGGAGGGGGTGCGTGCCCATATCTTCACCTTCATTATGCTAATTTTCGTCTCGAAATTTCCTTCGCCCTTGTTTTCCCGACTGCGCTGGCCGTTTAAGGGGGGTTATCACTTCCACATCAACACTCCCTCATACAACTGCCTCTCAAATTAACTTCGCGTGCCTCTCTCTCTATCTCTCTTCACTGCACCTGAATATATTCCTCCCTCCCAACGTCCTCGTCCATTCACTCACGAACCCTCGTTTAAGAGCTCCTCAGGTATGGCCTATTTTTTGTACTACAGTTTACTTTTGTACCTACCTACAACTTTTGTAACTTTCTTCCTAGAACTATAAATCTATATTCTGTTGTATGCGGCTGGGCACTGAGAGACACCAGTGGCGTCTCGTGAGTCAAATGCTGGGGGGGCACACTTCACTGGGGGAGGGGGGTCAAAATATTGGAATATTTTGTGTATTTTAGGGTGTTTTTAAGGCTATCTAGGTATTAAATTTGTGTAATTTAAAATAATACAATTTAAATATTTATAATAATAAAATTTAAACCAAAACAAGGTGTTCTTCAGCACCAAGTAATCGCCAGATTATAATGCCGCCAGCCGTAGCGGCGATGTCATCTCACTAGATACTTTGCTCTGCGCATGCTCGGGCGGCGTCCCAAGACTTCCATAAGGCACAAGCTTACACGCGTCGTAGTACCAGCAGCCCCCACCACTACCACTCTTCATACAACTGCATGTCGATGGATGGGGACGTTCTGGCCAGCGCCCCGCGGCTACAAATGCGAACTTCTTGCGCTATTTTTGCGTGTTTTTGCTACATTTTCGATGTATTCGATTGAAGAAAAAACACTTTGGTTCATGAGATGTATAATTATAATTGAATGGGTATTTAATTTTTTTCCTTTTTCAAATCTTTGGGAGGGGCGGCAAGAGTCCTTATGGGCAAACCGCCACTGAGAGACACATTCCGGAGCCAGACCCTGTCGTCGTCAGTCCTCAGGGTTTCAGACTCGGGTTGAGTTAAGATTTCGTATCTTGTAAACCAACTTCAACTGAAATGAACTAAACTAGAATATTTGTGGTAGCGCTCAAATTTTTCACGTATTCTCCTGCTCTTCAAAAATTGGCATTGCTAGAGAACAGTATCACGCGCGGGAGTATCTTCACGGGAGATCTTCCATAAAAAACGCGAGTTGACGGCGGCGGAAATTAGCGATTCCATTTGAATTGGGACTCGACTTATCATCGCATGTATTTGTTTAGTAGATCGTCTTGTAGTCAAGTACATCACTGAGCGCACTCGAAGCGAGCCTTGTGAATAGCAACGTGGCAACCTAGTGGGGTTTGAGTATGGATCAAGATGCTTTCGATTGTTCGCTGTACATTCCTTATTAAGTGTGAGGTGTTATTTTACCTGGCGGCAGCGTTTCTTCTCATATTTATTATTTTTTAATGTGATATATGATTTTCATTGAATAGGAGATGGAAATATATTAGAATTTTAATACAACTTACATAAAAGTATTCTTATTTCCAGCTGTATTCATTTGGATCCCAGGATAATTCGGAAGTTGAGGCTTCATTTTCGGCCTTGAATTTTGGTTACTTTTGGCAGCCATCTTGCGTGCGTGCTCTAGTCTGTATTTCATCTGTATGAGACATGATCTCGCTATGACTTCTGTTCGTTTCTTGAATTCGTTTTTGTGCATTGGTTGTAATTTTCCTGGGAAATTTATGTGATTTATTGATATTCATGCGTATGATTTTGTCTTTGATAAAATTGACATTAATGAATTCCTTTCATCTTCCTTTCAGGTGAGTGTCGAGTCTTCCATACGGCTTCCATGTCTTCATCGCCTGCAATTGATTGGTTCGTATGTCACGTGACTCGTTTTCATCATACCCTCGCTCGAAATCGCCATCATGGGAGAAAATGTCGCAGATGTTCCAGCATGTCGCTCCAAATATACTGATGCAAAAAAGCCATACCCGAGTGTCGAATTCGCCACTGTGAAATTATTTGGCGCAGCTGGGATATCCCGTATGCCGATCGGGAGTGTTGATTTTCCGTGGCGAAGTGAGGCCCTTGGTGTCAGTGGCGCAGCGAGGGGGAGTTTTGGGGGATAAACTAGAGCTCAGAAATTTTTTAAAGTTTAATCCATTTTACTTAATTGGATTAATATTACTTAAATAATAGTGTAAATATTAATAAAATATCCCTCCGAAGCAGTAAAACTCACCATTTTGAACTATCTTGAAAATTTTCTGAAGGGTGCCCCCGCACCCCCCGCTTACCCTGGCGGGTATTCCACACCCCCAGACACCCCAGTATTAGTTATGCCTAAACCCCCCCCCCCCAGACTTAATTCCTAGCTGCGCCCCTGCTTGGTGTAATGCCTTGTGTTCATGCACGTGACTGCGTGGCAATTCACTTGTTTTTTGCAGTACTTTGGAAAATCTGAGCATTAAGAAAAAGTAGGGAATTGTCTTCAGCAGTCAGCTAGTGACTAGCTGACCACGACATCCGTCTCCTCTGTGGACTAGCGTCGCCTGCATCTTTTTCGGGATTCGCTTTGCAAGGAGATGGCTTAATGATGTACCTGATAGCATACCTGACCGGTAATCGGTAGATCAGGAATCTATCTTCGGATAATTCGGATGATATTCGGATACATGGTCAATGTCACCATTTTGTATAATACATTGCGCCCGTCCGCGTGACTACATGAAATGTAAATAGTTTCATGAGGTATTAATCCTTCATTCACTACTTTCAATTTAAAAAAATATACTATTTTGTCGAGGCCTTTTTCGTTCTTGGGTGTCTTTCTTTCTCAGTGAATCGCTTCCCAAGATGGAGCAGCTTTCCCGTCTCATCATAGTGTTGTCTTTTCTACCCTCTAATGAATGAGATGAGAGTTTTCCACCGAGTATTCCAACTGCCGGGATATCTTCTATCAGAATATTCATTCGCCACTGCTGCTCGCGCGTATTGTTTGAATGGCTAGAATTAATCATCGCGCTCTTCGCGAATTCATTGTTCTCGGTGACAGATTGCTATTTCTGCCGCGGAGGCGCTGTATGCTGCTATCGCTAAGGTCTTCTCCCCCTCCCATTCCATAGACCCTCTCTCTCTCTCTCTCTCTCTCTCTCTCTCTCTCTCTCTCTCTGTCTACATGAACATTATTTCTATTCTCGAGACTGCTCCATGACTTCAAGTAAATATGGCCGCCATTGCCACCATATTTATGTAGTCCCAATTAGAGTGATTTTCAATACTAACATTAATAGTAATGCATAAATAGCACTATAGAGGAAAATGTTAAAAATTCCGCTGAAGAGATAACTATGAGGCATTCCTTAAATTCTTTGATAGAGTCCGAAAAGGTTTGTTTGGAAAAATAAATACTTAAAGCGATCTTTGACGTCCCGACTTCACCAGTCCATAAAGTGAGGAAATGACCCCTCCTATAAACAAATATCGAAAGCTGTTGGTAATCTCCTTCCAGAATCAGACAAAAAACGGGGTACACGATTAAAGGGACAACGGCAGAGAATTCCCACGCGCCAACACTCACACTAGTTGAGAGAAATCGTTAGTTTAGGGAGAACTCTAACCTCACGGCCGTCAAACTCACCGTTGTCGTTGCGAATAATTGTTCGGTCCAAGCGGGCTGAATTTATGGAGAAGACCCAAGCAGTCCGTCCCATATAATCTTGAATTTTGTTTCCAATTTAGGCGAATTTTATTCAGGTTTCATCCATTCGCGGATCATCTATTCAATTGCAATACTTTCAATAGAATGTTTGCACGCCCGAGGAATGGTATTAATAAGTTATGAATTGTATTCATTATATTATAGCGAATGCAAATTTCTGTCAGCAGCCCGTTTTTCCCTTCAATGATAGCTGTCGAAATACCTGTGTATAACTTACTTCTCGGTGAAATCGGAATCGCTCTTCCGCCGGAGATACAAGTAAGCCGGCTCTTGTAAACCGACAGGAATGCAATATTGGAGGCAGCGCACCTAGCGGGCGAGCGAAGAATCCTCCATTGCCGTGAGATTCGAGATGAGTGTGTGTGATAGAGCCGCCCGCCGTCCAAACACGACTCAAAGAGCCATCTATTTTCATTCTCGTATATCTTCCTGCCCTTGTTGGGGATCGCTTAAGAGTGGGGTGGGTAGGTCACCAGGGGTCATCGGGTCGCTCCGGCATGCAATCCATCACTTTTTGTCAACGCCGGTCACACTCGCTTCCAATGAATTGGGACGAATAAAATGTATTCGTCATCATCAACAACAGTTATCATTGGGGATGGTCGGATCGGATACCTCGGATCCAAATATCCGCGGATATTGCCCTTCGTCGGATACATCGGATCCAAAGTCGCGGAAGCCATCGGATCTGGATCCGAAATTTTAAATAATAGCTTCAGGGAATGCAACCCCGATAAGGGTGGAAAGAGTTCCGATTCTCTCTTCGAATGTGCATTCGCATGCGATTCTTGTCCTACGCCACTGGTCAGTGGTTTATCCGAAGGTTTTTCCTATTTTTATTTCCAAACCCAAGCGTAACAGTTTAGGTCCTGAGCATGTAAAGATATTCATGCATATTGCATATTCCTCCTCGTATCCTTTTTCATATTTCTCAGCCGTCCGTATATACTGGACTGATATTAAAACAACACTACACAGTGTATCTGAACTAAATCATTTTACTTTAAGATGAAGCAACATTTACTCTTGTTGAAGCAGCATTTGCCTAAGTGTGGGAACGAAACCCTTAGGACGGGCTCGCGGGATACACTCCTGGAGCAGGGACTATAAGCGATCAGCTTTTTTCCTCTGCCACCAGAAAGGGAAGGACGGGAAGGAACAAGGAAAGGAGGCGCCGCCGCGATGAGAGCCCGACGACGCCTCCAGGGGAAGGACGGGGAAGGAAGGGAGGGGACGAGGAATCCTGCACCGTCACAAGGCGGGCAGGTCCTACCATCTACATCTACATCTACATAATACCCCGCAAGCCGCCTAAAAGGCGTGTGGCAGGGGGTGTTAGGACACCAGCCGTTTACAGCTATTAAAAAAAAAAAAAAGAAGTGCTCTAACGAGGTTGGGACAAGCGTTTATTAAAGTCCTTTATTGTTCGGGGGAAAAACGAATTCTTATATCTATCCGTTCGGCTAAAAATCTCTCTTAATTTATCGCTTCTGTCGGACCTGGAAATATTGTGTGGCTCTAAGATTATGTTCTCTGTGTCACTCTTAAATATATCCATTCTTAATTGTTCAAGCAATCTAAGCCTAGCGCGCAGCCTCCGAGTCTCCAACGGCTCCCAGCCTAATTCGCTTAACATCTGGGTGACACTGTCTGTACGCCCGTAGCGGTTTTTGACGAAACGCGTAGCCTTCCTTTGTATCTTATTCAGCTCGCGGATTAAGTCTTTCTGCACTGGATCCCATACACTCGCTGCATATTCAAGGTGCGGTCGGACGAGAGCGAAATAGCACCTTTCTTTTACTTTCTCATCCGAAAATCTTCCCACAATACGCTTGACGAATCCTAATTTCTTCAGGGCTATGCCGCAAAAATTCTTTATATGAGTTCCCCACGTGAGGTTCGAGGTTATCGTAACTCCCAGGTACTTCACTTCGTCTGTTGCCTTTATGTTAATGCCATCCACTGCATAAACATTGTTAGTGTTGGACGAATTCCGCAAAAAATGTACCGCCATGCATTTGCTCAGATTAAGTTCGAGTCCCCACTCTTGACTCCACAAATGAACGTTGTTTAAGTCCGATGATAGATTTCCATAGTCAGAGTGATCACTAATTTCGCGATAGATGACAGCGTCGTCAGCAAATAAACGTATTTTACTGCTAATGCGGGAGCACAGATCGTTAATGTATATAATGAACAACAGGGGGCCGATTACGCTTCCTTGTGGAACACCTGATGTAACTTTTACAACATCAGAGCTAATTCCGTCAAGAACTACTTTTTGTTTACGATCTCTGAGGAAGTCGCGTATCCAGTTTACAACTGTTTCGTTTAATCCGCATGACTGTAATTTGTATAAAAGTTTGTTGTGAGGTACAGTGTCGAAAGCTTTCTTAAAATCTAGAAATAGTGCGTCAACTTGTCTTTTCGATTCACCAGATTTTATAACGTCGTGAAGAAAGAGCGCGAGCTGTGTTTCGCAGGATCTATTTTTTCGGAATCCGTGCTGACAGTCATGGAGAAAGTTACGTCTGTCCAAGAAAGTCATGATATTACTAACAACGATATGTTCAAGTATCTTGCCTATGATTGATGTTAGGGAAATTGGACGGTAGTTGCCTGGGTCATTTCTGTTTCCCTTTTTGAAAATGGGTGTAACACTTGCAATTTTCCAGTCGGGCGGTAACTTCCCTTCGGAGAGTGACTTCTTGAATATGATCTCTAAGTAAGGCGCGATCTGTGGAGCTAACTCTTTGAGGACACGCGCGGGTATTCCCTCCGGACCCGGAGATTTACTATTCTTAATCGATTGTAGTTGTTTAGTTATCCCATCACGTTTTATAGATATTTCTTCCATCAAATCCTCAGTATATGGGATGTCTAAATTGAATTGAGTATCACCAGTAGTGTATACACTTTCGAAGTGGGCATTTAAAGTGTTAGCTTTGTCAATATTTTCGGTGACAAGTTTACCATCTTTATCAAATAACGAATCTACGGTTGAATGTTTTCCCTGAAGCTCTTTCGCGTACGACCAAAAGGATTTCGGATTTTCTTCGAGTAATTCACCAAGTACTTTTTTCTTAAACTTTCGCATTGCAGTTCGCATTGATTTCTTGGTTATTGAGCGTTGAGCAGCGTAACTTTCTTTAGCTTCAAGTTGCTTCGATTTATTACGAGACGTGGTGGACTTTCTGTACAAGTTGTATAGTTTTCTCTGTTTCCTAAGTTCTCTTCTGACATCGTTGTTGTACCAGCGAGGTTCCTTATTATCACATTTTAGTTTTTGCGGAATATGTTCGTTGATTCCTTGGCGCAGAATTTCTAAGAAACGTGTCCATATTACATCTGTGCTTTGGTCCTTTGATGTAACAACGAATTTTTTGTAGGAGTCATTAAGCATCTCGCCAAATTTAGTGAAGTTACATTTATCGAATAGGTAAATATTGCGTTTTGGTTTTACGGTTGACACCACATCAACTTTTAACGTTGCAAAGATTACTCTGTGGTCGCTTATACCATCAATAATATCGACTTGTTTTATCAACTTAGGATCGCTTACTGCTAAAAGGTCTAATAGCTTGTTTCCTCTCGTAGGTTTGTCAACTACTTGGGCGAGAGAGTGATTTTCAGCGAAACCAAGCTTACGCAATTAATATGCTACCAATTTTAGTAGATTTTCCTATAAGGAAGAAAAATCTATCGATCAAATCGGTAGATAGCATTTGCCTAAATCGTAAATTTGAATTCTCTCCTTTTTATGTCGTAGCTTAAATGCGAGCGACGCTGAGTGGCCTAATGTCGAAAAAATAAAACTGGCCATTTACCTTCGTAGTCTTAATTATAGCTAGATTGATAAATTATTTGCATATTTTGTATTTTAAAGATGTAATGAAATTTTTGTAGGATGATTTAATCCGCAATATTGTTTAGGAGGGCGATGAAAAGAAATACGGTTGCGTGATGCGGGAAGCATGTTAGCCAGGGGCCAATCAATTTTTTTAAATACGCGAATATTAAGGAAAAGATAGAATTTCTTCTATTGGTTACAACTTAAAAGCTATCAAATAGCTGTGTCAACGGTAAATGATGATTAAAAATTGCTGTTGAGTCTTTAAACTTGAAATTTGGGTCATTGAAACGTAATAATATAAAAAATACCATATGGAAATATTTTATTGTTAATTGCTCAAAAACGAATGCTTAAAATCCTATTCTGAGTCAGATGAATGCTACTCCTCATATTCCAAAATAGCGTCTATAGCCGGAAGATTTTTCACGTTCTCTCGTAATTATTACTTTGCGGCGAACCCCCGCAGAACAAGAAATAAAAGGATCTAATAGAAGCAGAATCCAATGGAAAAGGCCATTGTTTGTAGCAATCCTAGACACTTTTGTGGTACATTTTTCACGATATCTTCTTACATCCATGTACCGGGCTTCCAATGCATCCCCCCAAGAGAAAGAATGGCATGTTTCACTATTCCCGCTCCATGCATTAAAGTTTTGTGAATAGTTGGCGGCATGTGATGCCATGGATAAAGTTTTTCGTACAGTTTAGATGTTTTAAGATATTAAGCTTAGAAAATCTTATCGTGTACTTGAAGTCCAGCCGATACAGTTCTCAAATTTACTGAGAAGCGGGTAATTAAGTCTCCAAAATTCCTTGAAAAGGATTTATCATTGCACTAAATTAGGGTTGTCGATTAATAATTTTACCAACTCGAAGATATTTGGGAGACACAGTGGCAGGAAGTGTTAATGACTTTTTCAACCAGATTTCATCCAAGTTGAGAAATCTATCATTCACTCTGGATAAGTTATCCCAATTTCGAAAACACTTGATGAATAAACATTTTTTCAATAAAGGCCGCAAGAAAAGTTTTTAATTTATCGTCTCTCCTTCCAAAAAAAGTTTATTTTTTTGTAAAACCGCTTACTCGAATAATTTCATGTGCTTCGTGGACCTCCCGCTATCTGCATAGATGGTAATATGTAAATCTTGGCGTGTCACTTTCGTTGTATCCATAACTGGGCAACTACACTATCGCTGTCCTCCAGCACAAACTTCGGCAAGGGGAGGCTGATCTTGAGCACTCGGATAGAAATGAACGAGCCAATGTCTTAGACGATGAATGAAAATTGAACTTTGTTTTTTTTTATTTTTTTTTATTATTTTTTTTTTATTCTCAAACCACCGGATACAGCTCATATTGGCCATTTTACACCGGAGTGTTCAACAAATTTAACAAGTAAACGTACACAAACAACCACATAAATATTTATTTAATCACGACCGCGGTTTCGACGCACTGCGTCATCCTCCACTGCGTCATGGAAAATTTTAAACAAAAAGAAAAATATACATAAAAAAGCAAACAAACAAAAAAATAAACAAAAAACTAAAAAAAGGCCTGAGGATGACGCAGTGCGTGGAAACCGCGGTCGTGATTAAATAAATATTTATGTGGAAAAACAAAGTTCATTTTCATTGATCATGAGTAAATTCCACAAAGTGACGCCTCAAACCACCAACTTCCAAATGCCTTAGACGGCGTATTATTGAAAAACCAATTTGTGGAAAGGATAAATTTGCACGTGTTCAAAGTAAAATTGGACTGTCGCCATTTTTTGTCACTTTTTGAAGGTTAACAATAGACATATAACGAACATAAATAAATGAGTTAACGTACGTGGGTACCGAGGCATTATAGAACAATACTATGCAACCTTTGGATCAATACTATATGGTAAAAATTCGGTTTTGGCCAGCTTTTCTCCATTTCCGCCCAATGTGCAATGGCGCAATCAATGGGGAAGTGAAATTTTCCTACATGATGTTCGGGCTTATGTTGGCTCTTCACCCCCTGAAAATTTCAAAATGACTGCGTCACTGTAAGTCGAGTGATCCGTCCACCTATTAAAAAAAACCATGTGTCGAGCGGGAGTCGTCACTTTGAAATACATGCTTGTCTCCCGTCTCACGTTTTAAAAAAAAACCTTACTCTTGAATTCTGGAAATGAAAAATGAGTGAAATTGTTGGTGTAGTCGATACATTCGCCAGCTCACTCATCTTGATAATAATTCCAAGCATCAATTATTATTTTCGGGGCTCGCAGGATCTTGCGAATCTCATCGCTGATTTCACATGCTGCTGCGGCGGGAAGAGGAAGAATGCGATGCAATTGGAATCAAATGCGAAATCCTTTTCTTTTTTTTCATCCGACAATGAAGCAGGCTGTGGATTAGGTGTGATGGAATGCTGAAACGGCGAATAACTGTCGAGATGTATACTCGGGAACTCAAACGTTAAAATCCATGCACAACTATCTCCAACTTTTCGACGGACCACCGTCCGCCGTCATCAAGGCGAATGAGTTAATGTGAACGAATAAAAAAACCGTTGGGATGTAACTATAAACAAAAACCATTGAGATATAACTATAAACAAATGCAACAATCAGGTTACTCCCTATCGGCCGTAAAGACGTGGGGATTCGGGATGAAAAAGGCGTTCTATGACTTATTATTCGTTTTAAAATAGGATCCCGCTCATTGCTAGCTCATAGCTAGGTTTATACCCGTGCCTCGATTAAAATTATTTTTTTTAAGCCGGATCTCCCTGAGCAAACTTGTCCCAGAAGTTGTTGGAATAGCAGATTAATTTGGCGATATCCCATTTTATCATGTAGTCCTTAGTGTAGATATCCATCCACAGAAGACTTGGTAGGCTGTCCAAGTGTAATTGCCTTCGAAGCTCATTTTGCTTATTGTCTAACGTTTTTCCAATCTCTCACCCCCAAGTAGGTATGGGCGCATTCGCAGGAAATCTGGGATACGTGAGGGGTCATTAGGCCTAGATTAAGTTGCTGGTTGGCTGGGAAGTTATCGGTGGACTTCTCACGTATCGTTTTAGTAAAATGGACGAAGTAAAATTAGCGTTACCTACTTTTCATGTAAAATCTGATATAAATTATTTGTTCGGTGACATACACAGGAAGTAATTACATATATCCTCCGTTTCCATTTCTTCGAATATTATCAATAGACTTTTCAATCTTAATTTTCAATCATGATAATAGAAGAACAAACAAACTTTTTGTAATTTTCCACAATTTCATTAAACCTTGAGAATGACGCTCATCCGTTTACAATTAATTCGGTGCAATTCTGAGGAAAGTGTGGGGAAGTTTAGGCGTTCTTCTATCATCTTCGAATATAAAATAATAATACAATAATATCTCAATATCCCGATTCGTATGCAACCCGGCATGGCATAATTATCAAATTAGCCAGGGCACTGGAAATATGCATCAAAAATGCAAATCGACGAAGTACTTTTTTTATATTAATGTAGGCATTTAATTTCGACTCTTTTGTATTCGGACTGTTTCAAATGCTAAAGCTCAAAAACCTAAGGCTAGTATAAATCATAATTAACTCAGTGTACATAAAAATAATCAGTTTTAATCAAGTTTTATATCATAAAAACAAAGATACCGTTAAAAATATGGTCACATTTGTGAATCACATTATATTTGACTTCCATCAAAAGCTAATTACAATTTCATGTTGAAACAAGAATATTCATCGTGGAACGATGTTGAAGAATTCCAAAATTTAGGAGTGCTATTAACTGAGTGTATATATTTATTTTTCAAATATTACCTTTCGAAAATAGCATTCCTTCTCTGGAACATATTTAGCTATTAAACTCAGGAATGGACGCACCAAAGTAAATAACAACCAGCAAAATCTCAAAACATCTGGTTACTACAAAATAAATTCTTGGCACTCAGAAAAACACAGTGTTTCCAAAGTTTTCTTTTATACTGGTGACAGAAATATGAATCGTTTGACGTTGAAAAAAAATTAATATACTTTTTGCCTCCTTACGGCCAGCTGTGTCTTAAATTAGTGATACATCGACAATGGAGTGGATAAAACGTAGAAAAATTAAATGCATTCGAAAAATTATTGCGTTCAACGAAATTGGGTGTAGCTCCGTGGATATGTCTTACGTTTATGGATATATTGCTAATTTTCCTGCAGATGACACTAATGGAGATTATCATCATGAATTATCATTGCCACTGTTTTCATTATTGGCGTAAAGCATGTAATTTCATGAGTCCATAGATCGCGTAAATGCTTCCCAAATCGTAGTGTTCTGTGAAAAGTGATTTCGATGTGCACGGAACTTTACCCGAAGAGGCAACTTTGGTGGTATAAAATAACTGCGGTGGATATACTCCACTATCAATCTCGATTCCGTTTTTTTCCGTATTGGATTTGAAAATCTTTCACTAGAGCGTTCATTGCTAAGAGCTGAAAAAGCTTAGAGCACTGAAAATAAATGGCATCCGTTGAGAAGTGATGCGTGAGTCGGAAGTGGCGGCATCCACTCAGTGGTCATCCTTTTCAGAAGCTTGAAATTCGGAGGAGACCGCCCCAAGAGATTCGGCGACACACGAGACGGAGAGAAACAAAAGAGCAGAGGGAATGCGCAATCCATTTCGCGGAGCATTTTCCCATCCCGTGTCTCATCGCTCGGACGACCAGCAGCGTCGGGGTCAAGCATCTCTTCCTGATGCATATGCGTATGATAAAAAAGAGAGTGACCCCCTCGCCAACCCCTACGGAATGCTGCGTTGGTTAGTGTGCGTGTTGGCTTCACACCACTTGAGTCCGGGTTCGAATCCCGGCGGTGGGAGAGAACTTTCCGAAGCAGGCCTATGTCTATTCGATTGCTTAATATGAAAATCTTAATGTGGGCGTCTTAGGAAATCTTTTTTGGGCATTAGAGGAGAAAGCAGTGTGATCGATGTACCAAATTAATCTTTAGACAGAGGAAATAAAGAAACCATATTCTATGTAAATAGGATACTTTTTGCCTCTGCTTTGTGAAAATTCATTGTTTATCAGAGAATTAAACTTTGTGCACCATTTTCACTCGGTTTTGATCGACAGTGGACATCATTAGGCATCTGATGCAGATCCGTTGTTCCTTATGTATATGTTGTGCGTCGTTCAATGTGGGAACAAGGCATATGTATCATATGCCCGCTGTTGCACGAAACCTATCGCATATCTAAGGAACGCTCCAAGTGACAATCGTGTACAAAGTTAAATTCTCAAATAAACCTTTATATATCTACATTTATATCTCTTTCCTCAGCTCCCCTCTTTTTTGTCCTAAATAGGCTCTTATCTAGTCCCTCCCTATTCGTATGTGTCCTCCCTCCGTTGCAGTCATCCCCTCTTTTCTCTCTCTCAAGTCGTTGGAAGTGTCTAGACCGGTAAATCACGAAAATCGATCGTGAAACAGTTCCGCCGTGATCTATGCACGCGCGTCACTGCCCATTGGACGACCACTCCGTGCGCTAGATACGCCGCCGTGCAGTTCACGGCGACGACGCGCATAAAACAGTCGCGAATCGGACCCCGCCGGATTTATGCATTTTTCCCCCGGACGGACCGTGATAGCTTTTTGCAGTTTGTTGCTCTGGGGGGATGGTGGAGTCGAGGCGACGGGGATATCGGGGGGGGGGGGGGAAAGCACCTAGACGGAGGAAATGTTTTTGAGGAACGGAGCAGAAAAGGAGTGGGAGAGCAAACAAATAAAAGGACGAATGCGGAAATGCACGAGTTGCAGCGAGAATTTAAATTGGAAATGGACTGTGGAAAAAAAGCACAAACAAATGGGAAATGGCGCGTTATATTTCTTCTTCCTTCGCCGGAAAACTTACGGAGACCGAATGATGAGTGAAATTCCTCGGGTGTTTGACCGGGTGAGCGAGCGGTTCGGTTTTTTGGGAATTAAAATTGGAATAGGATGGCAAAAAAACAAATCGGGACCGTTTGATGGTACTTCTCCTTCGTTAGCTATGGCGACGGCAAACTCAGGGACACAGAATGATGATGATAATAAGTGTATTGCAACTACAATTCAGCACAACAAGCATTGCGGAATATATTACGGCTGTGTCCCTTCGAAGAACTACGTGTTGGGGTCACCGACTCGTTGCCATGCGTAAAAATTCTTCAAGTGCGTTGCTACGCAACCAGACAACAATGTAATAGCGCCGGCGGAGCAAACAAAAGAAACGTTCACTTTCCGGGAAAACCAACCAATCCAAGCTTAATTGTGTGTTTAAAAATAAGAAAAATAAAACGTGAAATCAAGGTGTCTTACGCTGCGCTGAACTAAGTACTCATATATACCGTTCTACGCATTGTAATCGTTATCGTGAAACATTGTCCTGTGTTTTCAACCGGTTAATTTTTTTCTCCGAACGCCTTTCATGTTTCGACGGCCGGCGTGGTCCCAATCCTCAATATTTGCGATTGAGAATATTTGCATCCCCTAGAGAAAGGATTGAATAGTCATGAAATGCGTTGACTATATCATCACGAGTATTTACGGGTCTCACTCAAGAAAGGTGTTCGGAACACTTTCATAATGGAGGAGGTCATCCCACTAGAATTGTAGCTTCAGAAATATATTTGTATATTTGGCATAATCTCTTGACACATCCTTCATAATATCTTGCGCTCGGCAAGTTTCAAGACCCAACGCTGGATGAAATCAGTTTTGCTGAGGCTATCGTGTAAAATCTCCGATTAATCGTGGAAGCAATCATCTCTAAGATATCAGCCTTGAAAAAAATGCCCACTTAATTCAAGAAAACTTTTTTCAGATGTAAGGAAATGCCAATTGAAAGCCTGATTATAATCTCATCCATAATAAACTGATGTTGAAAACATTGCTGTTTGTGAGGTTTTTTAGTGTAGTGGTCGGTTGATGAGCATTAAACGCAACTTCACGCCTCTATTTTAATTCCGTGAAAACTTCACGTAAGCGGGAGTTGGTTTTGGCAAGACATGCGTGCATTTTCGTAATTATTTCGCGGGATAGAAAAGTCACCACGAGTCGAATGGGACTATCAGATCCCCTGAGATAACAGTTTGGGGATCCCTGGTCTGAGGAAATAATGTTTCCTCGCGCACGTATTTTAGCACGCAGTATTTTAGCACGAGAGACGTCGTGAAGTTTCACCCCTCTCTACTCGTCGTGCCTGAAAAATAAATCGCATTCGATGTGGTTCCGGAAAGAGGGATTTAACAGCACCAAATGTGTCAAAGATGTCTCTATAGGGCTTCAGACCTACAGTTGATCGCGATAATTTCAGTAAGGATATGAGAATAAAATTTACTAATATCTTAAGACCCGCAATGAATGCATTAGGGTTGCAAGAGAAGGCCGGAAAATAGTGTAGCGATTACATTGTGCAATGTTGTTTTTGGAATAGTTTACACGAATATTTGCCATCTATGCGCGTTTAAACTATTTTTAGGCATTCATGTGAGGTGGATAACATTATACCTTGCAATTTAAATGCCAATTTTCATTGTTTAAAACTGACATACAAGACTTAGTACCTATTCCCTATCTCAAATTAATGAGATGTGTAAAACCGCCCAAGATGAGGTTTTAAGATACTTACTGCAGCTGCAATTGACTTTTTTTATCATAAATTTTTCAAACCGTCAGCGGGACTCGCCCGACCCCAACCTAATTGTTGGTAGTGAAAGCCGGTTCCTTGAATCATTCCGGGTGAGTCCTAAGTGAGGGAGTGAGTGATGCCTGACGATGAAATTATAGTCGTCGTTTCTCGAAGCATCCACGAGTCCAGAAAGCGTCACTTGTTGACAAATCCGTTTTTTCTTCCATTCATCTGATCATCCTGAAATGGTATGGTACTTACCGCTGTTGATTCGGCGAGCGAGGCTCGAAGTGGGTCCTCCGGCTCGCGGGCCCGTCTCCGTCGGTAGGCGGCAGTGGCGCCTCGTGGCGCTCGTGGGCGCCTCCACAATCGTCCGCCCGCCTCCGGTCAAGCGCCACCGCCAAACGGTCATCGCCACGTAAATTAGGTGGGCACGGACTCTCTCGGAAACCGAACAGTTGAAGGAGCGAGTGCGTGAAAACACCCGAATGCAAGTTTATTGAATCCTAATCTGCGCTATTCTCAGTCATGCGAGGCTGCTAATTGCGACTGTTGGCAATTGCATTCTGGGGGAAATGCGCGGATCTGGGGGTGGGTGGGTGGGTAGGGGGGGAGGGGGGTTAGATGAATATCGCGAAGGAATTTATGGAGCGCAGTGCATGTCTGTTGTGGTTCTCGCTTCCGCCTAGTTTTTCTTTTACACATCGCACTTTCTCGCTCTAATCTCTAATAACAGTGGAATATAGGGGGGTAGGGTAGGGGTAAGAAATCCCGGTAGTTCGACGATGACCCCAGCTCTCGCCACGATTTTCGTGTCATTGTCTCTCTTGCCCGCTCCGCGATCTGCGCTTGTTTTCTCGTCTCTCTTCGCCCCCTCCCCCCCTCGCTTCATCCCTATTTTCTGCTGTATTTTCTTTTTTTCTCTGCTTTGACATTTTGATGAGTTCAAGCTTCCGTGACCCCTTCCGGTCGCTGATTGTGCTGCCTCTCTGCGGCAAATTTATTATTTCGTCGTTCGACTTTTTGCTTCTCGGAGGTTTCGCGGAGAAAGATTTCGGAATTTGTCGTTGTGCAGCGAGTGGTTCACCATTTATTTATAAACCACTTCTGCCTGGCTTCATCCCGTGTGATTCTTTTTATGCGTGTTCCGTGATATTAATCTCGGGAAATCGATTGCGTTTTTTTTCGATTCCAAGCGCGATTCTGTCTTGTTAAAGCGTTCGTTCTTCGCTCGGTGGGTCGTGGCGCACGTAATCGGTGCGACTTTGACCACTCTAATAAACCGGACATATTCATTCTCGCTTCACGTAGCATACACGTATATGCATTGGAACAGCGATTATAGATATATTTCATACCTGCTGGTTTTCTTGACAGGTCGTTGTATTTCTTAAATTATTAATGAGCTTCATTTACTATGCTTATGTTTCGGTTTTTATTGTATCCATATTCACGGCTGTAACGAGAATATCGGACTCTATACCTATAAAAAAAATCATCCCCTTCCGTTCAAGTTAATTTCACATACTGAGTCCAAATTCCGTGTCATATCCATGAAGATGGTTGCAATAAAACGGATACGCTGACAGAAAAAAAATTTTTTTGTTAATTGTTTAAGAAAATACAACCAATCTCCGGTATGACCAGAGCGCATTGTAATTATTGTGTTCGAAATATAAACATTGAACTATTTGTCTTTTACTTTATCAATAATTTTCCCTAAAGTGTTCTGTCAGCAGAACCTGATTTAACATTTATTTATTTCAGCGTTTTGCGCTGATTAGGTTACGTATGGCTCACTCTGTGCTTCAACTGAACCCGTTTGTTAGGTGACGGTGAAGCACTGCCGGCATTTGGCCTCAGGTGTGT